>NW_027526204.1:64461139-65061139 GCF_048455015.1 Haemaphysalis longicornis | reverse complement strand
ATGATGTAGTTCCCACTCTGTAACAGCCCGACAGGGCTTACAGTATTGTGAATAAATAAATAAATAAATAAACATTTCAGCTGCTGCCTAAATTTGGAAGTGCTCTTCACTTCAGCAGCTGGCTTTTACTTAACATCAATCTTTTGAGGTTAACCAAACTTTACCCTTTATCTATTCAAATTATTTTATTATATAGGCCAATATTTTCTTTATTGTTACCGTGTGAATTTCAGTGGTTTCGTGTGATTTCTTTGAGCTTACAGTTTAGTACCAATGCTTCATCTTTCCAAAAAAATATGGCAATTTAATATTTGAAACGACAATACAAAGAAATAAATTTGAGGTACCTCTATGAAAGTTTAACAAAAGTGTACCACTCACAAAAGTGTTTCCAAGAAAACTGCTTTTTACTGAAAAGAATTTTATTAGCCAGTACAATCAATCTTCGAAGTGTAGAATTTGAGTAAGAGCAAAAAGGTCATAACTACTCCTGTCGAACCTTGTATTGTGTAAAAATGAAACACTATACTGTGAGATGTGAAGTTTTAAATATACAATTGAAAAAGCGGGTTGTTATCATGTGGAGATTAGGAAGACCTTCCGACACGCAAGTATATACAAGGAGTAAGAAATTTCGACACAGGTTTGATGGACAATGAAAATGAAAATTTATGCAGGACGAGAAGTTAGTGCAAGGTTATACTCTAACCAGGATTGTTCTCGAGTGTTGAAGGTTCCAGCGACTAGAAAAAAGTCCCACATAGTGGATGCATGGAGGTGTCATTGCGGAACTTGAAAGTGCCAGCGATGCAGACGTCTTCAGAATTAACAGCTCGGATCAAGGCTGCAGCTGCTCACCAGGCCAGAGAACACGGAAGAGAAGATGCTGTGTCACTTTCAGGAGAAGAGCACAACGCCTGAACGCTCGCCGTCTTGACATCAGACTTCTTAAACCACCCAGCCCGCCACGCAATCCATCTTCTGAGCCCGTTTCATCTTCCTCCTCGACATCTTCTTGTCGGGCACCTGTCACCGCACCATTATCCACAATGATGATGATTCACAGCGACACCTTTATTGGGGCGTTTTCGTTATTTTCGTTTTCATTTCAGACAAGATTTAAGAAGTCAGATGAAGCGAAGTTGTTTCCTGGCTCTGTCCTCATTCCAAGTTGTATATTAACCAGAAAAATTCTATTCGTGGGTGTGATGCAGGTGATAACCAGTACTTTAATTTCCTCATTTACAACCGTCTCTTCATCGTACGTGTCAAAATGCATAGGTGAGACATGTATGGGAGATTTCGTAATGTTTGGTAACCAAGACAGAACTGTTAAAATAAATACACAAACAATAACACTTTGCAGCACATTTCCAATAAATATCACTTGAATGTTTAGTCGCGTTTTTTTCTCTTTTGTTCTAGCAACTGAGAGCGGCTCGAAAGGCAGAGGTAAGCAAGACGACTCATCCTTGCAAATAACATTCTTTGAATAGCTGATACACGGTTGCATGATATGTAGGGGTTTAGATACAGCAGAATAGATTCACAGCGTCACTCCTGTGTAACATAAACTGACTACTCTTAGTAAAAAGCAATACCAAAAAACTGTCTACATATTGACAAGCTCAAAATGGTATTCCCTCCGCCTCTGAAAACTGCTTTAGCCCGACCATTTTCCAAAAACATAACATCACTGCGCATACATTAGTTGTTGCTATTGTCACAAAACATACAAAGGGCAAAGGGATTGCAAATCTTGAACGTAAATAAAGTTTTCTTAGAATATGCAATGTATCCCATTGATGTGGCACTAAATTTGGCTCACATATTATACAGATCTGAGTATACAAAACGTAAGTTGTCCTCATCACTAACATACTACAACACCATGAACTAATGATGCCGTTACACAACAATATTGCTAAATCATCAGTTATGCCTTTTTGAAACAACATCTCCTATATAGTAGGCAATGTTTTTTAGATTACCAAGTGAAACTCAAGCACAATTTTATGCCCTAGGCAACTTCAGTAAAGATAACAAGTTTTGCATTCACATGTAATAATATTATTGCCCTTCTTTTTCAGTAACACCGATAAAATCTACAAGTAAATGTAAGTTATACTTCGTTTTTTTCTTTATTTCCACTCAAGTGCGTCAGAGGGTATTATTGATATATCAGATGCACTAAGCAATCTTTCCCTAGAAATTTTGGAAAACTTCACCATTCTCAAAATACAATTTTTCTTTGGTAGACCAATATACGTATGAAGCAAAGCAGAAAGATCTCTCCCCCCAAAAGCTTTTAAGGATCCATTAGTGTACGAACGCTGATATAAGTTTGGAAAAATCTTCAGCATAATTTTACGTATGTGATCATTTCTTTTCTTGACGTAACTAAAGCATGTGTAGTGAATATTTTTTTATTGTGTTATCCAACAAGTCAATATTTGTAACTGATGCCCATGAGACAAGTTAGATATAAAGTCAAGCACAATTATTTCCGTGCTTGATTCACTGAAAATATTGTAATAAACAGAAGACATTAACAATAACAAAGACTATTGGCGACTATCAAGATCTCACATGTTGAGTTGGCAATGAAAAATAACACAACTATAGCAAACCAACATCCCTATTCAAACAAAAAAATTCTCCGACTGGCGACTGTGCAACATGTAGAATAAAATATCTGAAAGAGCCTCCAAACCAGCTTTGTGCTAAAAATGTGAAAGAATAAAAGAACACAACAAAGTGTTTACTTCAAATAGGAAATTTGCTGCACACCACATTTACGATTTGTTCTGCACATTTCACAATTTATTGGCAAAGGTAGAATATCAAAAAGTAGGTGGAACCAATGGTTATTTTTTCACCAGATATCATGGAAGGTGCATACATCACAATAGGTCTCTACAACAATGAGAATATAAAGGCGGCTAATTGATGAATCGGGATAACTTCGCCCTTGTGAAAAGCTTTGAATGGAAATTTGGGTGGGAGACGATTACATGAAGAAAAATTACAAATCAAAAACCATAGGTTTAGTTCTACTCATTCGATTTTAACGAGATTTTTGCCCTCTGTAATATTCTCAAATTAGTGCAAAGACCATGCCTAATGTTCCCTGTCATTGTGGTAGTTGTGGTTAGAAAAATACTTATAAAGTTGGTATTGATATCTGCAAAATGTAAAACTCTCGCATAACTTCAAAGGAATATTTTTATGTAAAATGTTTATGTACCGTTACCTGTATCTCTTGTAGCTTTTACTAAAGTTTGAATTTTAAAGCACACATAGGGCCTCAAGCGAAAGCTATTTGAATACCCATCGCAGTTACTACCTAAATTGGGAAGTTATCTTCACTTCAGCAGCAATATTCTGGGAATGTTAGCGGCTTTTAATGTCAATCTACTTAACGTCAAAGTTTATTCCTCGCTCTGTGTGCATTCCAACATATGTATTAACCAGAAATACTCCTTTCATTAGTGTGATACAGGTGATAACTAGTATTTTATATTTTTAATTTTTTTTCCTTTTAGAACCTTCTCTGCATCTCACGTGTCAAAATATATAGGTTAGACATGTTTGAGAGATTTTGTATTGTGTGGCTACTTAGATAAAACTGTCAAAAAAATGCACAAACTATACCACTCTACCGCATTTTTTTAAACGAATATCACGTGATTGATTACTAGCGTTTTTCATCTCTCTTGTTCTAGCAACTGAGAGCGGCTCGAAAAGCAATGGTAAGAAACATGAATCATCCTGCAGAAATATATTTATTAGATAGCCAATCTTTTTGTACAGCATGATGCCTTTTAAATACTTTAACCACGAATGGATTCACAGCATCACTCCTGGTAAATATTAATGTACTACTCATGGTAAAAACCAATACAGACAAACTGAACACATATTTATATGATTAAAATTGTACTCACGATGCCTCTTAAAACTGTATTAGCCCCACATTTTTTTTATATACGAAAACACCCTGCACCTATTTTGGTTGTTGCCATTGATGTAATACATGAAAGTTGCAAAGCAATTGCAAATCTTCAACATAAAATAAATTTTGTCCTGTATGTGCAACTGTATACCATTTTGGTGGCACAAAACTTGGCTCACCTCAGAAAGTTTCTTTTACTCAAAACGTTTCATGCCCCTATTACTTGTAACAACCCCATATCGTAAAGTTAGAATGTTTACACACCCTTACTGTTTCTCCTGTAGCTTTTGCTAAAGTGTGAATTTTTAGAGCACACAGAGGTGATAAAGCGAACCCCACTTGAATAATCGTACCCGTAAAGATAGAGCAACGAGAGGGGGTGGTGTGGCATTGCTGATTAAAGGTTCCATCAAGTATGAGCAGTTACCCCTTTTAGATGACCACGAAAGTGTTTGGTGCAAGATATTTCTTGATGAAACAGCTGTTATAATTGGCGTCATTTATAGACCCCCGGGAAGCCCTCTCGCATTTATTCAAAAAATAAACGATCACTTAACAGCCCTAACTAGTACCAAAAGCCGGATAATTATGGTTGGGGATTTCAACTTGACTGGAATAGATTGGGAGGCGCGCATTCCTGGGCCTTGTTTCTGCTGTACATTAATGACATTGCAAGTGGTGTACATCCCAACATTGAAGTGCGATTGTTTGCCCACGATTGTCTTTTGTTTACACGCGTCAAGACTGTGTCTGACCAAACTTGTTTAAATGATGCCTTAAACATTATTCAAAATTGGTGCGCAAATCGGGATATGAAAATCAACCCTAAGAAGTCTGCCTGCATGACAGTCTCAAACAAGAAAACGCCTTTAATGTTTGACTATGCGGTGAACATGAACCAAATCAAAAGATCCACCCAAATTAAATATCTTGGTATGACAATTACAGAAACCCTAAATTGGAATGCACATATCGACAATATCTGCGGATCAGCTCAGCGCAAACTTGGACTACTGAGATGTAAATTAAGAGGTGCTCCTCCTGAGGTTAAACTTCAAGCGTACAAAACTATTGTTCGGCCTACCTTAGGATATGCTAGTGTAATTTGGGACCCGCATCACCAATATCAAATAAAACAACTGGAGCGACTTCAGAGGCTAGCAGCGCGATTTATTTTTTCCGTTTATGAGAGGAGGCAGTGAATAACAACCCTGCTCACTGAGGTTAAACTTCCTCAACTTGCCATTCGCTGAAAAATCGCTCGACGAAAATTTTTATATCAGCTTTACAACAATAAGCTCAATTTAAACCCTAATCTCTATTCGCGTCCCCCAGGAAGAGTCTCATCACGAACCAATCACCCACACGCTATTATGCCTTATACACCAAGAATTGACACATTTAAAAACACTTTTCTTCTCAGAACGATTGTCGACTAGAACTGCCTTGCCGCTGATTTCTTTGAAAATGAACACAGTTGAATCTTTTGTTGTAAATTAGAATTGTCATTGTATGATGTAGTTCCCACTCTGTAACAGCCCGACAGGGCTTACAGTATTGTGAATAAATAAATAAATAAATAAACATTTCAGTTGCTGCCTAAATTTGGAAGTGCTCTTCACTTCAGCAGCTGGCTTTTACTTAACATCAATCTTTTGAGGTTAACCAAACTTTACCCTTTATCTATTCAAATTATTTTATTATATAGGCCAATATTTTCTTTATTGTTACCGTGTGAATTTCAGTGGTTTCGTGTGATTTCTTTGAGCTTACAGATTAGTACCAATGCTTCATCTTTCCAAAAAAATATGGCAATTTAATATTTGAAACGACAATACAAAGAAATATATTTGAGGTACCTCTATGAAAGTTTAACAAAAGTGTACCACTCACAAAAGTGTTTCCAAGAAAACTGCTTTTTACTGAAAAGAATTTTATTAGCCAGTACAATCAATCTTCGAAGTGTAGAATTTGAGTAAGAGCAAAAAGGTCATAACTACTCCTGTCGAACCTTGTATTGTGTAAAAATGAAACACTATACTGTGAGATGTGAAGTTTTAAATATACAATTGAAAAAGCGGGTTGTTATCATGTGGAGATTAGGAAGACCTTCCGACACGCAAGTATATACAAGGAGTAAGAAATTTCGACACAGGTTTGATGGACAATGAAAATGAAAATTTATGCAGGACGACAAGTTAGTGCAAGGTTATACTCTAACCAGGATTGTTCTCGAGTGTTGAAGGTTCCAGCGACTAGAAAAAAGTCCCACATAGTGGATGCATGGAGGTGTCATTGCGGAGCTTGAAAGTGCCAGCGATGCAGACGTCTTCAGAATTAACAGCTCGGATCAAGGCTGCAGCTGCTCACCAGGCCAGAGAACACGGAAGAGAAGATGCTGTGTCACTTTCAGGAGAAGAGCACAACGCCTGAACGCTCGCCGTCTTGACATCAGACTTCTTAAACCACCCAGCCCGCCACGCAGTCCATCTTCTGAGCCCGTTTCATCTTCCTCCTCGACATCTTCTTGTCGGGCACCTGTAACCGCACCATTATCCACAATGATGATGATTCACAGCGACACCTTTATTGGGGCGTTTTCGTTATTTTCGTTTTCATTTCAGACAAGATTTAAGAAGTCAGATGAAGCGAAGTTGTTTCCTGGCTCTGTCCGCAGTCCAAGTTGTATATTAACCAGAAAAAGTCTATTTGTGGGTGTGATGCAGGTGATAACCGGTACTTTAATTTCCTCATTTACAACCGTCTCTTCATCGTACGTGTCAAAATGCATAGGTGAGACATGTATGGGAGATTTCGTAATGTTTGGTAACCAAGACAGAACTGTTAAAATAAATACACAAACAATAACACTTTGCAGCACATTTCCAATAAATATCACTTGAATGTTTAGTCGCGTTTTTTTCTCTTTTGTTCTAGCAACTGAGAGCGGCTCGAAAGGCAGAGGTAAGCAAGACGACTCATCCTTGCAAATAACATTCTTTGAATAGCTGATACACGGTTGCATGATATGTAGGGGTTTAGATACAGCAGAATAGATTCACAGCGTCACTCCTGTGTAACATAAACTGACTACTCTTAGTAAAAAGCAATACCAAAAAACTGTCTACATATTGACAAGCTCAAAATGGTATTCCTCCGCCTCTGAAAACTGCTTTAGCCCGACCATTTTCCAAAAACATAACATCACTGCGCATACATTAGTTGTTGCTATTGTCACAAAACATACAAAGGGCAAAGGGATTGCAAATCTTGAACGTAAATAAAGTTTTCTTAGTATATGCAATGTATCCCATTGATGTGGCACTAAATTTGGCTCACATATTATACAGATCTGAGTATACAAAACGTAAGTTGTCCTCATCACTAACATACTACAACACCATGAACTAATGATGCCGTTACACAACAATATTGCTAAATCATCAGTTATGCCTTTTTGAAACAGCATCTCCTATATGGTAGGCAATGTTTTTTAGATTACCAAGTGAAACTCAAGCACAATTTTATGCCCTAGGCAACTTCAGTAAAGATAACAAGTTTTGCATTCACATGTGATAATATTATTGCCCTTCATTTTCAGTAACACCGATAAAATCTACAAGTAAATGTAAGTTATACTTCGTTTTTTTCTTTATTTCCACTCAAGTGCGTCAGAGGGTATTATTGATATATCAGATGCACTAAGCAATCTTTCCCTAGAAATTTTGGAAAACTTCACCATTCTCAAAATACAATTTTTCTTTGGTAGACCAATATACGTATGAAGCAAAGCAGAAAGATCTCTCCCCCCAAAAGCTTTTAAGGATCCATTAGTGTACGAACGCTGATATAAGTTTGGAAAAATCTTCAGCATAATTTTACGTATGTGATCATTTCTTTTCTTGACGTAACTAAAGCATGTGTAGTGAATATTTTTTTATTGTGTTATCCAACAAGTCAATATTTGTAACTGATGCCCATGAGACAAGTTAGATATAAAGGCAAGCACAATTATTTCCGTGCTTGATTCACTGAAAATATTGTAATAAACAGAAGACATTAACAATAACAAAGACTATTGGCGACTGTCAAGATCTCACATGTTGAGTTGGCCATGAAAAATAACACAACTATAGCAAACCAACATCCCTATTTAAACAAAAAAATTCTCCGACTGGCGACTGTGCAACATGTAGAATAAAATATCTGAAAGAGCCTCCAAACCAGCTTTGTGCTAAAAATGTGAAAGAATAAAAGAACACAACAAAGTGTTTACTTCAAATAGGAAATTTGCTGCACAACACCATTTACGATTTGTTCTGCACATTTCTCAATTTATTGGCAAAGGTAGAATATCAAAAAGTAGGTGGAACCAATGGTTATTTTTTCACCAGATATCATGGAAGGTGCATACATCACAATAGGTCTCTACAACAATGAGAATATAAAGGCGGCTAATTGATGAATCGGGATAACTTCGCCCTTGTGAAAAGCTTTGAATGGAAATTTGGGTGGGAGACGATTACATGAAGAAAAATTACAAATCAAAAACCATAGGTTTAGTTCTACTCATTCGATTTTAACGAGATTTTTGCCCTCTGTAATATTCTCAAATTAGTGCAAAGACCATGCCTAATGTTCCCTGTCATTGTGGTAGTTGTGGTTAGAAAAATACTTATAAAGTTGGTATTGATATCTGCAAAATGTAAAACTCTCGCATAAATTCAAAGGAATATTTTTATGTAAAATGTTTATGTACCGTTACCTGTATCTCTTGTAGCTTTTACTAAAGTTTGAATTTTAAAGCACACATAGGGCCTCAAGCGAAAGCTATTTGAATACCCATCGCAGTTACTACCTAAATTGGGAAGTTATCTTCACTTCAGCAGCAATATTCTGGGAATGTTAGCGGCTTTTAATGTCAATCTACTTAACGTCAAAGTTTATTCCTCGCTCTGTGTGCATTCCAACATATGTATTAACCAGAAATACTCCTTTCATTAGTGTGATACAGGTGATAACTAGTATTTTATATTTTTAATTTTTTTTCCTTTTAGAACCTTCTCTGCATCTCACGTGTCAAAATATATAGGTTAGACATGTTTGAGAGATTTTGTATTGTGTGGCTACTTAGATAAAACTGTCAAAAAAATGCACAAACTATACCACTCTACCGCATTTTTTTAAACGAATATCACGTGATTGATTACTAGCGTTTTTCATCTCTCTTGTTCTAGCAACTGAGAGCGGCTCGAAAAGCAATGGTAAGAAACATGAATCATCCTGCAGAAATATATTTATTAGATAGCCAATCTTTTTGTACGGCATGATGCCTTTTAAATACTTTAACCATGAATGGATTCACAGCATCACTCCTGGTAAATATTAATGTACTACTCATGGTAAAAACCAATACAGACAAACTGAACACATATTTATATGATTAAAATTGTACTCACGATGCCTCTTAAAACTGTATTAGCCCCACATTTTTTTTATATACGAAAACACCCTGCACCTATTTTGGTTGTTGCCATTGATGTAATACATGAAAGTTGCAAAGCAATTGCAAATCTTCAACATAAAATAAATTTTGTCCTGTATGTGCAACTGTATACCATTTTGGTGGCACAAAACTTGGCTCACCTCAGAAAGTTTCTTTTACTCAAAACGTTTCTGGCCCCTATTACTTGTAACAACCCCATATCGTAAAGTTAGAATGTTTACACACCCTTACTGTTTCTCCTGTAGCTTTTGCTAAAGTGTGAATTTTTAGAGCACACAGAGGTGATAAAGCGAATGCCACTTGAATAATCGTACCCGTAAAGATAGAGCAACGAGAGGGGGTGGTGTGGCATTGCTGATTAAAGGTTCCATCAAGTATGAGCAGTTACCCCTTTTAGATGACCACGAAAGTGTTTGGTGCAAGATATTTCTTGATGAAACAGCTGTTATAATTGGCGTCATTTATAGACCCCCGGGAAGCCCTCTCGCATTTGTTCAAAAAATAAACGATCACTTAACAGCCCTAACTAGTACCAAAAGCCGGATAATTATGGTTGGGGATTTCAACTTGACTGGAATAGATTGGGAGGCGCGCATTCCTGGGCCTTGTTTCTGCTGTACATTAATGACATTGCAAGTGGTGTACATCCCAACATTGAAGTGCGATTGTTTGCCCACGATTGTCTTTTGTTTACACGCGTCAAGACTGTGTCTGACCAAACTTATTTAAATGATGCCTAAACATTATTCAAAATTGGTGCGCAAATCGGGATATGAAAATCAACCCTAAGAAGTCTGCCTGCATGACAGTCTCAAACAAGAAAACGCCTTTAATGTTTGACTATGCAGTGAACATGAACCAAATCAAAAGATCCACCCAAATTAAATATCTTGGTATGACAATTACAGAAACCCTAAATTGGAATGCACATATCGACAATATCTGCGGATCAGCTCAGCGCAAACTTGGACTACTGAGACGTAAATTAAGAGGTGCTCCTCCTGAGGTTAAACTTCAAGCGTACAAAACTATTGTTCGGCCTACCTTAGAATATGCTAGTGTAATTTGGGACCCGCATCACCAATATCAAAAAAACAACTGGAGCGTGTTCAGAGGCTAGCAGCGCGATTTATTTTTTCCGTTTATGAGAGGAGGCAGTCAATAACAACCCTGCTCACTGTGGTTAAACTTCCTCAACTTGCCATTCGCTGAAAAATTGCTCGACGAAAATTTTTTTATCAGCTTTACAACAATAAGCTCAATTTCAACCCTAATCTCTATTTGCGTCCCCCAGGAAGAGTCTCATCACGAACCAATCACCCACACGCTATTATGCCCTATACACCAAGAATTGACACATTTAAAAACACTTTTCTTGTCAGAACGACTGTCGACTAGAACTGCCTTGCCGCTGATTTCTTTGAAAATGTAGACACAGTTGAATCTTTTGTTGGTAAATTAGAATTGTCATTGTATGATGTAGTTCCCACTCTGTAACAGCCCGACAGGGCTTACAGTATTGTGAATAAATAAATAAATAAATAAACATTTCAGTTGCTTCCTAAATTTGGAAGTGCTCTTCACTTCAGCAGCTGGCTTTTACTTAACATCAATCTTTTGAGGTTAACCAAACTTTACCCTTTATCTATTCAAATTATTTTATTATATAGGCCAATATTTTCTTTATTGTTACCGTGTGAATTTCAGTGGTTTCGTGGGATTTCTTTGAGCTTACAGTTTAGTACCAATGCTTCATCTTTCCAAAAACACTATGGCAATTTAATATTTGAAACGACAATACAAAGAAATAAATTTGAGGTACCTCTATGAAAGTTTTACAAAAGTGTACCACTCACAAAAGTGTTTCCAAGAAAACTGCTTTTATTCAAAAGAATTTTATTAGCCAGTACAATCAATTTTCGGAGTGTAGGTATTCAGTAAGAGCAAAAAGGTCATAACCACACTATTCGAACTTTGTATTGTGTAAAAATCAAACACTATACCGTGAGATGTGAAGTTTTAAATATACTATTGAAAAAGCGGGTTGTGATCATGTGGAGATTAGGAAGACCTTCCGACACGGAAGTAGATGCATGGAGTAAGAAATTGCGACACCAGTTTGATGGACAATTAAAATAAAAATTTATGCAGGACGAGAAGTTAGTGCAAGGTTATACTCTAACCAGGATTGTTCTCGAGTGTTGAAGGTTCCAGCGACTAGAAAACAGTCCCACATAGTGGATGCATGGAGGTGTCATTGCGGAGCTTGAAAGTGCCAGCGATGCAGACATCTTCAGAATTAACAGCTCGGATCAAGGCTGCAGCTGCTCACCAGGCCAGAGAACACGGAAGAGAAGATGCTGTGTCACTTTCAGGAGAAGAGCACAACGCCTGAACGCTCGCCGTCTTGACATCAGACTTCTTAAACCACCCAGCCCGCCACGCAGTCCATCTTCTGAGCCCGTTTCATCTTCCTCCTCGACATCTTCTTGTCGGGCACCTGTCACCGCACCATTATCCACAATGATGATGATTCACTACGACACCTTTATTGGGGCATTTTTGTTAGTTCCGTTCTCATTTCGGACAAGATTTCATAAGTCAGATGAAGCGAAGTTGTTTCCAGGCTCTGTCTGCATTCCAAGCTGTATAATAACCAGAAATATTCTTTTCGTGGTTGTGATGCAGGTGATAACCAGTATTTTAAATTTCCTCATTTAAAACCTTCCCTTAATCGTACGTGTCAAAATGCATCGGTGAGACATGTATGGAAGATTTCGTAATGTTTGGCAACCAAGACAGAACTGTTAAAATAAATAAACTATAACACTTTGCAGCACATTTTCAATAAATATCACTTGAATGTTTACTCGCGTTTTTATCTCTTTTGTTCTAGCAACTGAGAGTGGCTCGAAAGGCAGAGGTAAGCAAGATGACTCATCCTTGAAAATAACATTCTTTGAATAGCTGATACACGGAGCATGATATGTAGGGGTTTAGATACAGCAGAATAGATTCACAGCGTCACTCCTGTGTAACATAAAGTGACTACTCTTAGTAAAAAGCAATAAAAAAACGATCTACATATTGAGAAGCTCAAAATGATATTATCTGCACCTCTGAAAACTGCTTTAGCCCTACCATTTTTCGTAAACATAACCTCGCAGCGCATACATTAGTTGTTGCTATTGTCACAAACCTTATAAACGGCAAAGGGATTGCAAATCTTGAACGTAAATAAAGTTTTCTTAGTATATGCAATGTATCCCTTTCTTGTGGCACAAAATTTGGCTCACATGATATACAGATCCGAGTATACAAAACGTAAGTTGTCCCCATCACTAACAATACTACAACACCATGAAGTAATGATGCTGTTACATTAGAATATTGCTAAATAATCAATTAAGCCTTTTTGAAAGAGTATCTCCTATATACTAGGCAATATTTTTTAGATAACCAAGTGAAACTCAAGCACAATTTTATGCCCTAGGCAACTTAAGTTATATAACAAGTTGTGCATTCACATGTGATAATATTATTGCCCTTCTTTTTCAGTAACACCGATAAAATCAACAACTAAATGTAAGTTATACTTCGTTTTTTTCTTTATTTCCACTCAAGTGCGACAGATGGTATTACTGATATATCAGATCTACTAAGCAATCTTTACCATGAAATTTTGGAAAGCTTCACCATTCTCAAAATACAATTTTTCTTTGGTATAATCAATATCCATATGAAGCAAAGCCGAAAGTTGTCTCCCTCCAAAAGCTGTTTAGGATCCATGAGTGTACAAACGCTGATACAGTTTGGAAAAATCTTCAGCACAATTTTACGTATATGATCATTCCTTTTCTTGACGTAACCAAGGCATGCGTAGTAAATATTTTTATTGTGTTATCCAATGAGTCAATATTTGTAACTGATGCCCATGAGACATGTTAGATATAAAGTCAAGCACAAATATTTTCGTGCTTGACTCACTGAAAATATTGTGATGAACAAAAGACAATAACAATAAAAAAGACTATTGGCAATTGTCTAGATCTCACATGTTGTGTTGGAAATAAAAATTACACAACTTGTGCAAACCAACATCCTTAATTAAACAAAAAAATTCTCTGACTGGCGACTGTGCAACATGTGGAATAAAATATCTGAAAAAGCCTTGAAACCAACTTTGTGCTTAAAATGTCAAAGAATAAAGGAACACAACAAAGTGTTTAACTTCAAAGAGGAAATTTGCCGCACAACACCATTTACGATTTGTTCTGCACATTTGTCAATTTATTTATTTATTTATTTATTTGTGGAATACTGCAGGCCAAAAAGGCCCAAGCAGGAGGGGCACAAACACAACTACAAGATCAGTACATGAGTGACACAGCTTGACTAAAATACATCTGCGTAAGAGGATAGCGAGTAGAAGAAAAACATCACAACAACAAAAAAAAGCAAGCAATAATCTGAGAGGCAATAATAAGAAATAATCATTCACAGAAATAAACATTTGGTTCATGAAGATCTAAGCTTTGGAGGTAATCAGAGGGCAAGTTATTCCATTCTGTGACAGTTCTCGGAAAAAAGGAAAACTTAAATAAATCTGTCCGCGCAAAATACGGAGTTAAAGATAGGACATGCGAATGTCGTGTTTGCCTGGTCGAAAGTGGGGTAACGTAATGTGAAGGGTCTAGACCAAGTTTGTTGTTAATTAGTGAGTACAAAAATTTTAGACGTAGAAGTTGGCGCCGCGATTGTAGTGTTTGGAATTCATTATCTTGCATTAGTTTAGTAACTGATGTACCGCGACCATACTTCGAAAAAATAAAACGGACTGCTCGCCTTTGAATCTTTTCGAGGGAATATATGTTAGACTTAGTATGCGGATCCCACACAATACAAGCGTATTCTAGCTTTGGACGTATTAAAGTGTTATATGCTAATAGTTTCACTTGCGAGGGGGCGTCTCTGAGTTTGTGCCTTAGAAGACACAGTTTACGGAAAGCCGACGATGAAACATCGGCAATGTGTGCATTCCAAGACAACTTATTCGTTATCGTTAAACCTAGGTATTTATATTGACTAACTTCCTTTAAGGGCTGGCTATAGGAGGAATAGGAAAACTGAAGCGGATTTTTCTTGTTAGAAATTCGAAGGAAAACAGATTTGTCGAAATTGAGCACCATGCCCCATTTGTCACACCACAAAAGAATATTGCTAAGGGCAGTGTTAAAGCGATTTGGTCATCTGGCGAGTGTACAGATTATTGGCAAAGGCAGAATATCGAAAAGTAGGTGGAACCTATAGTTATTTTTTAACCAGATATCATGGAAGGTGCATTCATCACAATAGGTCTCTACAACAATGAGATTATAAAGGCGGCTTATTGATGAATTGGGATAACTTCGCCCTTGTGAAAAGCTTTGAGTTGAAATTTGAGTGGGAGACGATTACATGAAGAAAAATTACAAATCAAAAACATAGGTTTATTTCTACTCATTCGATTTTTAACGAGATTTTCGCCCTCGTTAATATTCTCAAATTAGTGCAAAGACCATGCATAATGTTCCCTGTCGTTGTGGTAGTTGTGGTTAGAGAAATACTTATAAAAGTGGTATTGATATCTGCAAAATGTAAAACTCTCGCATAACTTCAAGGGAATATTTTTATGTCGAATGTTTTTGTACCCTTACCTGTTTCTCTTGTAGCTTTTACTAAAGTTTGAATTTTTAAAGCACACATAGGGCCTCAAGCGAGAGCTATTTGAATACCCATCGCAGTTCCTACCTAAATTGTGAAGTGATCTTCACTTCAGCAGCAACATTCTGGGAATGTTAGCTGCTTTTAACGTCAATCTACTTAGTGTCGAAGTTTTTTCCTCGCTCTGTGTGCATTCCAACTTACGTATTAACCAGAAATACTCCTTTCATTAGTGTGATACAGGTGATAAATAGTAATGTATGTTTTTAAATTTTTCCCATTTAAAACCATCTCTGCATCTCACGTGTCAAAATGTATAGGTTAGACATGTATGAGAGATTTTGTATTGTTTGGCTACTTAGATAAAACTGTCAAAAAATGCACAAACTATACCACTCTACCGCATTTTTTCAAACGAATATCACGTGATTATTTACTAGCGTTTTTCATCTCTCTTGTTCTAGCAACTGAGAGTGGCTCGAAAAGCAATGGTAAGAAAGATGAATCATTCTGCCGAATAATATTGATTAGATAACCAACTTTTTTGTACGGCATGATGCCTTTTAGATACGGTAACCACGAATGAATTCACAGCACCACTCCTGTTAAATATAAATGTACTACTCATGGTAAAAACCAATACAGAAAAACTGAACACATATCGATAAGATTAAAATTGTATTCACGATGCCTCTTAAAACTGTATTAGCCCCACATTTTTTTATAAACGAAAACACCCTGCACCTATTCTGGTTGCCCCCATTTACGCAATACATAGAAGTCGCCAAGGGATTGCAAATCTTCAACATAAAATAAATTTTGGCCTGTATGTGCAACTGTATCCCATTTTTGTGGCACAAAACTTGGCGCACCGAAAAAAGCTTCTTTTACCGAAAACGTTTGTGTCCCCTATTACTCGTAACAACCCCACATGGTAAAGTTAGAATGTTTACAGACCCTTAGTGTTTCTCCTGTAGCTTTTCCTAAAGTGTGAATTTTTAAAACACACACAGGTGATAAAGCGAATGCTTTTTGAATGAACCTTGCAGTTCCTGCTTAAGTTTGGAAGTGCTCTTCACTTCAGCAGCAATGCTTGGTTAGTGTTAGGGGCTTTTACTTAACATCAATCTTTTAAGGTTAACCAAAGTTTCCCATTTATTCATTGAAATTATTTTATAAAATAGGCTAATATTTTTTATTGTCACAGTGTGAATTAGAGTGGTTTCGCGTGATTTTTTTGAGCTTACAGTTTGCTACCAATGCTTCATCTTACCAAAAAAACTATGGCAATTTATATTTGAAATAACAATCCAAAGAAATAAATTTGAGGTACCTCTATGAAAGTTTTACAAAAGTGTACCACTCACAAATTGTTTTCAAGAAAACTGCTTTTTACTCAAAAGAATTTTATTAGCCAGTACAATCAGTCTTCGGAGTGTAGGATTTCAGTAAGAGCAAAGAGGTCATAACTACTCCAGTCGAACTTAGTATTGTGTAACAATCAAACACTATACCATGACATGTGAAGTTTTAAATATACAATTGAAAAAGCGGGTTGTGATCATATGGAGATTAGGAAGACCTTCCGACACGGAAGTAGATGCAATGAGTAAGAAATTGCGACACCGGTTTGACGGACAATGAAAATGAAAATTTATGCAGGGCGAGAAAGTGCAAGGTTAGAGATAGCTTGCACTCACGTCACCATAGCTGCCATCTTTATGACCAACATGCTCCGCGAAAGGTGGCACACATATCTCGTGGTATATACTTTTGCATCCCTGAAAAAGCTGCAAGTGGGTCACAAGAAAGGGATCTGATCACATCATGTGCAGGCTATCTATACTCTAACCGGGATTGTTCTAGAGTGTTGAAGGTTCCGGGGACTAGAAAAAGTCTCATTTGGTAGATGCATGCAGGTGTCGTTGCGGAGTTTGAAAGTGCCAGCGATGCAGACGTCTTCAGAATTAACAGCCCGGATCAAGGCTGCAGCTGCGCACCAGGTGCGAGAACAAGGAAGAGAAGATGCTGTGTCTCTTTCAGTAGAAGAGCACAACGACTGAATCCTCGGCATCTTGACATCAGACTTCTTAAACCATCCAGCCCGCCAGGCAGTCCATCTTCTGAGCCCGCTTCATCTTCCTCCTCGACATCTTCTTATCTGGCCCCTGTCACCGCACCATTATCCACAATGATGATGATTCACAACGACACCTTTATTGGGGCGTTTTCGTTAGTTTCGTTATCATTTCGGACAAGATTTCATAAGTCAATAGAAGCGAGGTTGATTCCTGCCTCTGTCTGCATTCCAAGTTGTATAATAACCAGGAATATTCTATTCGTGGGTGTGATGCAGGTGATAACCAGTATTTTAAATTCCTTCATTTAAAACCTTCTTATCATCGACGTGTCAAAATGAGTAGGTGAAACATGTATGGGAGATTTCGTAATGCTTGGACACCAAGACAGAACTGTTAAAATAAATACACAAACTATAACACTTTGCAGCACATTTCCAATAAATATCACTTGAATTTTTACTGGCGTTTTTATTTTTGTTCTAGCAACTGAGAGCGGGTCGAAAGGCAGAGGTAAGCAAGATGACTCATCCTTGCAAATAACATTCTTTGAATTGCTGATACACGGTGCATGATATCTAGGGGCTTAGATACAGCAGAATAGATTCACAGCCTCACTCCTGTGTAACATAAACTGACTACTCTTAGTAAAAAGCAATAAAGAAACTGTCTGCATATTGACAAGCTCAAAATAATATTCCCTGCGCCTCTGAAAACTGCTTTCGCCCTACCATTTTTCGTAAACATAACCTCGCTGTGCATACATTAGTTGTTGCTATTGTCACAAAACTTACAAAGGGCAAAGGGATTGCAAATCTTGAACGTAAATAAAGTTTTCTTAGTATATGCAATGTATCCCATTCATGTGGCACAAAATTTGGCTCACATAATATACAGATTTGAGTATACAAAATGTAAGTTGTCCTCATCACTAACCTACTACAACACCATGAACTAATGATGCTGTTACATTACAATATTGCTAAATCATCAGTTATGCGTTTTTGAAAGAGCATCTCCTATATACTAGGCAATGTTTTTTAGATTACCAAGTGAAACTCAAGCACAATTTTATGCCCTAGGAAACTTCAGTAAATATAACAAGTTGTGCATTCACATGTGATAATATTATTGCCCTTCTTTTTCAGTAACACCGATAAAATGTACAAGTAAATGTAAGTTATACTTTGTTTTTTTCTTTATTTCCACTCAAGTGCGACAGAGGGTATTATTGATATATGAGATCTACTAAGCGATCTTTACCAAGAAATTTTGGAAAACTTCACCATTCTCAAAATACAATTTTTCTTTGGTATAATCAATATCCGTATGAAGCAAAGCCGAAAGATTTCTCCCCCCAAAAGCTGTTTAGGATCCATTAGTGTACGAACGCTGATATAAGTTTGGAAAAATCTTCTGCACAATTTTACATATATGATTATTCCTTTTCTTGACGTAACTAAAGCATGTGTAGTGAATATTTCTTTATTGTGTTATCCAACGAGTCAATAATTCTAACTGATGCCCATGAGACATGTTAGATATAAAGTCAAGCACAATTGTTTTCGTGCTTGATTCACTGAAAATATTTATGATTGTCAAAAGACAATAACAATAACAAAGACTATTGGCGACTGTAAAGATCTCACATGTTGTGTTGGCAATGAAAAATAACACAACAACAGCAAACCAACATCCTTTTTAAACAAAAACATTCTCTGACTGGCGACTGTGCAACATGTGGAATAAAATATCTGAAAGAGCCTCCAAACCAGCTTTGTGCTAAAAATATGAAATAAAAGAACACAAAAAGTGTTTACTTCAAATAAGAAATTTGCTGCACAACACCATTTACGATTTGTTCTGCACATTTCTCAATTTATTGGCAAAGGTTGAATATCAAAAAGTAGGTGGAACCAATGGGGTTTTTTTCACCAGATATCATGGAAGGTGCATACATCACAAGAGGTCTCTACAACAATGAGATTATAAAGGCGGCTAATTGATGAATTGGTATAACTTCACCCTTGTGAAAAGCTTCGAGTTGAAATTTGAGGCAGAGACGATTACATGAATAAAAAATAACAAATCCAAAAACATAGGTTTATTTCTACTCATTCGATTTTAACAAGATTTTTGCCCTCGTTATTATTCTCAAATAAGTGCAAAGACCATGCCTAATGTTCCCTGTTGGTGTGGTAGTTGTGGTTAGAAAAATACTTATAAAAGTGGTATTGATATCTGCAAAATGTAAAACTCTCGTATAACTTCAAAGAAATATTTTTATGTAAAATGTTTATGTGCCGTTACGTGTATCTCTTGTAGCTTTTACTAAAGTTTGAATTTTAAAGCACACATAGGGCCTCAAGCGAAAGCTATTTGAATACCCATCGCAGTTTCTACCTAAATTGGGAAGTGATCCTTACTTCAGCAGCAATATTCTGGGAATGTAATGGCTTTTAACGTCAATCTACTTAGCGTCAAAGTTTTTTCCTCGCTCTGTGTGCATTCCAACTTACGTATTAACCAGAAATACTCCTTTCATTAGTGTCATACCGGTGATAACTAGTATTTTATGGTTTTAAATTTTTTTCCTTTTAAAACCTTCTCTGCATCTCGCGTGTCAAAACATATAGGTTAGACATGTTTGAAAGATTTTGTGTTGTTTGGCTGCTTAGAAAAAACTGTCAAAAAAAATGCACAATCTATACCACTCTACCGCATTATTGGAAACGAATATCACGTGATTGTTTACTAGCGTTTTTCATCTCTCTTGTTCTAGCAACTGAGAGCGGCTCGAAAAGCAATGGTAAGTAAGATGAATCATCCTGCAGAAATATATTTATTAGATAGCCAATCTTTTTGTAAGGCATGATGCCTTTTAAATACACTAACCACGAATGAATTCACAGCATCACTCCTGTTAAATATAAATGTACTACTCATGGTAAAAACCAATACAGACAAACTGAACACATATTTATATGATTAAAATTGCACTCACGATGCCTCTTAAAACTGCATTAGCCCCACATTTTTTTTATAAACGAAAACGCCCTGCACCTATTCTGGTTGTTGCCACTGATGCAATAAATGGAAGTCGCAAAGCAATTGCAAATGTTCAACATAAAATAAATTTTGTCCTGTATGTGCAACTGTATCCCATTTTTGTGGCACAAAACTTGGCTCACCTCAAAAAGTTTCTTTTACTCAAAACGTTTCTGGCCCCTATTACTCCTAACAACCCCATATCGTAAAGTTAGAATGTTTACACACCCTTACTGTTTCTCCTGTAGCTTTTGCTAAAGTGTAAATTTTTAGAGCACACAGAGGTGATAAAGCGAATACCATTTGAATAAACATTGCAGTTGCTGCTTAACTTTGGAAGTGCTCTTCACTTCAGCAGCAATTTTCTGTTAATGTTAGTGGCTTTTACTTAACATCAATCTTTTTAGGTTAACCAAACTTTACCCTTTATCTTTTAAAATTATTTTATTATATAGGTCAATATTTTTTTATTGTTACGGTGTGAATTTCAGTGGTTTCGTGTGATTTCTTTGAGCTTACAGCTTAGTACCAATGCTTCATCTTTCCAAAAAAACTTTGGCAATTTAATATTTGAAAAGACAATACAAAAAAAAATTGAGGTACCTCTATGAAAGTTTTACAAAAGTGTACCACTCACAAAAGTGTTTCCAAGAAAACTGCTTTTTAGTCAAAAGAATTTTGTTAGCCAGTACAATCAATCTTCGGAGTGTAGGTATTCAGTAAGAGCAAAAAGGTCATAACTACACTAGTCAAACTTTGTATTGTGTAAAAATCAAACACTATACCGTGAGATGTGAAGTTTTAAATATACAATTGAAAAAGTGGGTTGTGATCATGTGGAGATTAGGAAGACCTTCCGACACGGAAGTAGATGCATGGAGTAAGAAATTGCGACACCAGTTTGATGGACAATGAAAACAAAAATTTATGCAGGACAAGAAGTTATTTTAAGGTTATACTCTAACCAGGATTGTTCTCGATTGTTGAAGGTTCCGGCGACTAGAAAAGGTCTCACATGGTGGATGCATGTAGGTGTTGTTGCAGAGCTTGAAAGTGCCAGCGATGCAGACGTCTTCAGAATTAACAGCCCGGATCAAGGCTGCAGCTGCTCACCAGGTGAGAGAACAAGGAAGAGAAGATGCTGTGGCTCTTTCAGTAGATGAGCAGGCGACCTTCAGACAAGGCCACAGAACGGCGTTACCAGTGCCAGCGTGGTACTCAACGTTCTATACCAACGGTCGCACAACGCCTGAATCCTCGCCGTCCTGACATCAGACTTCTTAAACCATCCAGCCCGCTAGGCAGTCCATCTTATGAGCCCGCTTCATCTTCCTCCTCAATATCTTATTGTCTGGCCCCTGTCAACGCACCGCTATCCACAATGATGATGATTCACAGCGACACCTTTATTGGGGCGTTTTCGTTAGTTTCGTTTTCATTTCGGACAAGATTTCACAAGTCAGATGAAGCGAAGTTGTTTCCTGGCTCTGTCTGAATTCCAAGTTGTATATTAACCAGAAAAATTATATTCATTGGTGTGATGCAGGTGATAACCAGTATTTTAATTCTCCTCATTTAAAACCTTCCCTTCATCGTACGTGTCAAAATGCATCGGTGAGACATGTATGGGAGATTTCGTAATGTCTGGAAACCAAGACAGAACTGTTAAAATAAATAAACTATAACACTTTGCAGCACATTTCCAATAAATATTCTTTGAATGTTTACTCGCGTTTTTATCTCTTTTGTTCTAGCAACTGAGAGCGGCTCGAAAGGCAGAGGTAAGCAAGACGACTCATCCTTGCAAATAACATTCTTTGAATAGCTGATACACGGTGCATGGTATGTAGGGGTTTAGATACAGGAGAATAGATTCACGGCGTCACTCCAGTGTAACCTAAACTGACTACTCTTAGTAAAAAGCAATAAAAAACTGTCTACATATTGATAAGCTCGAAATGGTATTCCCTGCGCCTCTGAAATCTGCTTTAGCCCTACCATTTTTCGAAAACATAACCTCGCTGCGCATACAGTAGTTGGTGCTATTGTCACAAAACTTACAAAGGGCAAAGGGATTGCAAATCTTGAACGTAAATAAAGTTTTCTTGGTATATGCAGTGTATCCCGTTCATGTGGCACAAATAATGGCTCACAATATACAGATTTGAGTATACAAAACGTAAGTTGTCCTCATCACTGACAATACTTCAACACCATGAACTAATGATGCTGTCACATTACAATATTGCTAAATCATCAGTTATGCCTTTTTGAAAGAGCATCTTTATATACTAGGCAATGTTTTTTAGATTAGCAAGTGAAACTAAAGCACAATTTTATGCCCTAGGCAACTTCAGTAAATATAACAACTTGTGCATTCACATGTGATAATATGATTGCCCTTCTTTTTCAGTATCACTGAAAAAATCTACAAGTAAATGTAAATTAAACTTCATTTTTTTCTTTATTTCCACTCAAGTGCAACAGAGGGTATTATTGATATATCAGATCTACTAATCAATCTTTCCCTAGAAATTTTGGAAAACTTCACCATTCTCAAGATACAATTTTTCTTTAGTATAATCAATATCCGTATGAAGCAAAGCAGAAAGATCTCTCCCCCCAAAAGCTTTTTAGGATCCATTAGTGTATGAACGCTGTTACAGTTTGGAAATAACTTCAGCAAAATTTTACGTTTATGATCATTCCTTTTCTTGATGTAACTAGGCATGTGTAGTAAATACTTTTATTGTGTTATCCAATGAGTCAATATTTGTAACTGATGCCCATGAGACATGTTAGATATAAAGTCAAGCACAAATATTTCCGTGCTTGATTCACTGAAAATATTGTAATAAACAAAAGACAATAAAAATAACAAAGACTATTGGCGATTGTCTAGATCTCACATGTTGTGTTGGCAATAAAAAAACATAACTAATGCAAACCAACATCCTTAATAAACAAAAAAATTCTCTGACTGACGACCGTGCAACATGTGGAATAAAATATCTGAAAAAGGCTCCAAACCAGCTTTGTGCTAAAAATGTCACAGAAAAAAAGAACACAACAAAGCATTTAACTGCAAAAAGGAAATTTGCTCCACAACACCATTTACAATTTGTTGGCAAATGCAGAATATCGAAAATTAGGTGGAACCAATAGATATTTTTTAACCAGATATCATGGAAGGTGCATTCATCACAATATGTCTCTACAACAATGAGATTATAAAGGCGGGTAATTGAAGAATTGGGATAACTTCGCCCTTGTGAAAAGCTTTGAGTTGAACTTTGAGTGGGAGACGATTACATGAAGAAAAATTACAAATCCCAAAACATAGGTTTATTTCTAATCATTCGATTTTTAAAGTGATTTTTACCCTCTGTAATATTCTCAAATTAGTCCAAAGACCATGCATAATGTTTCGTGTCGTTGTGGAAGTTGTGGTTAGAAAAATGCCTATAAAAGTAGTATTGATGTCTGCAAAATGTAAAACTCTTGCATAACTTCAAAGGAATATTTTTATGTAGAATGTTTATGTACCCTTACCTGTTTCTCTTGTAGCTTTTACTAAAGTTTGAATTTTAAAGCACACATAGGGCCTCAAGCTAAAGCTATGCAAATACCCATTACAGTTCCTGCCTCAATTGGGAAGTGATCTCTACTTCAGCAGCAATATTCAGGGAATGTTAGCGGCTTTTAACGTCAATCTACTTAGCGTCAAAGTTTTTCCTCGCTTGTGTGCATTCCAACTTACGTATTAACCGGAAATACTCCTTTCATTAGTGTGATACAGGTGATAACTAGTATTTTATGTTTTTAAATTTTTTCCATTTAAAACCTTCTCAGCATCTCACGTGTCAAAATATATAGGTTAGACATGTATGAGAGATTTTGTATTGTTTGGCTACTTAGATAAAACTGTCATAAAAATGCACAAACTATACCACTCTTCCGCATTTTTTCAAACGAATATCACTTGATTGTTTACTAGCGTTTTTCATCTCTCTTGTTCTAGCAACTGAGAGCAGCTCGAAAAGCAATGGTAAGAAAGATGAATCATCCTGCAGAATATTATTGATTAGATAAGCAACTTTTTTGTATGGCATGATGCCTTTTAGATACGGTAACCACGAATGAATTCACAGCATCACTCCTGTTAAATGTAAATGTACTACTCATGGTAAAAACCAATACAGAAAAACTGAACACATATCGATAAGATTAAAATTGTATTCACAATGCCTCTTAAAACTGTATTAGCCCCACATTTTTTTATAAACGAAAACACCCTGTACCTTTTCTGGTTGCCCCCATTGATGCAATACATAGAAGCCGCAAAGGGATTGCAAATCTTCAACATAAAATAAATTTTGGCCTGTATGTGCAACTGTATCCCATTTTTGTGGCACAAAACTTGGCGCACCTAAAAAAGTTTCTTTTACGCCAAACGTTTGTGTCCCCTATTACTTGTAACAACCCCACATGGTAAAGTTAGAATGTTTACACCCCCTTAATGTTTCTCCTGTAGCTTTTGCTAAAGTGTAAATTTTTAGAACACATACAGGTGATAAAGCGAATGCTATTTGAATGAACATTGCAGTTGCTGCTTATATTTGGAAGTGCTCTTCACTTCAGCAGCAATGCTGGGTAATGTTAGGGGCTCTTACTTAACATCAATCGTTTTAGGTTAACCAAAGTTTACCATTTATTCATTGAAATTATTTTATAAAATAGGCTCATATTTTTATTGTTACAGTGTGAATTTGAGTGGTTTCGTTTGATTTTTTGAGCTTACAGTTTACTACCAATCTTTCATCTTACCAAAAAAACTATGGCAATTATTATTTGAAATAACAATCCAAAGAAATAAATTTGAGGTATCTATGAAAGTTTTACAAAAGTGTACGACTCACAAATTGTTTTCAAGAAAACTGCTTTTTACTCAGAAGAATTTTATTAGCCAGTACAATCAATCTTCGGAGTGTAGGATTTCAGTAGGAGCAAAAAGGTCATAACTACTCCAGTCGAACTTTGTATTGTGTAACAATCAAACACTATACCGTGAGATGTGAAGTTTTAAATATACAATTGAAAAAGCTGGTTGTGATGATGTGGAGATTAGGAAGACCTTCCGACACGGAATTTGATGCAATGAGTAAGAAATTGCGACACCGGTTTGACAGACAATCAAAATGAAAATTTATGCAGGGTGAGAAGTTAGTGCAAGGTTATAGATAGCTTGCACTCACGTCACCATAGCTGCCATCTTTATGACCAACATGCTCGGCAAAAGGTGGCACACATATCTGGTGATATATACTTTCGCATCCCTGAAAAAGCTGCAAGTGGGTCACAAGAAAGGGATCTGATGACGTCATGTGCAGGCTATCTCTACTCTAGCCAAGATTGTTCTCGAGTGTTGAAGGTTCCGGTGACTAGAAAAAGTCTCCCTTGGTGGATGCAAGGAGGTGTCGTTGCGGAGCTTGAAAGTGCCAGCGATGCAGACATCTTCAGAATTAACAGCCCGGATCTAGGCTGCAGCTGCGCACCAGGTGGGAGAACAAGGAAGAGAAGATATTGTGTCTCTTTAAGTAGAAGAGCACAACGCCTGAATCCTCGCCGTCTTGACATCAGACTTCTTAGACCATCCAACCCGCCAGGCAGTCCATCTTCTGAGCCCGCTTCATCATCCTCCTCGACATCTTCTTGTCTGGCCCCTGTCAACGCACTGCTATCCACAATGATGATGACTCACAGCGACACCTTTATTGGGGAATTTTCGTTAGTTTCGTTTTCATTTCCGAGAAGATTTCATAAGTCAGATAAAGCGAAGTTGTTTCCTGGTTCTGTCTGCATTCCAAGTTTTATAACAATCAGAAATATTCTATTCGCAGTTGTGATGCAGGTGATAACCAGTATCATAAATTTTCTCATTTAAACCTTCTCATCATCGACGTGTCAAAATGCATAGGTGATACATGTATGGGAGATTTTGTAATGTTTGGCAACCAAGACAGAAGTGTTAAAATGAATACACAAACTATAACATTTCCAAAAAAAATCACTTGAATGTTTACTCGCGTTTTTATCTCTTTTGTTCTAGCAACTGAGAGCGGCTCGAAAGGGAGAGGTAAGCAAGATGACTCATCCTTGCAAATAACATTCTTTGAATAGCTGATACACGGTGCATGATATGTAGGGGTTTAGATACCGCAGAATAGATTCACAGCCTCACTCCTGTGTAACTTAAACTGACTACTCTAAGTAAAAAGCAATTAAAACTGTCTACATATTGACAAGCTCAAAATGGTATTCCCTGCGCCTCTCAAAACTGCTTTAGCCCTACCATTTTTCGTAAACAAAACCTCGCTGCGCATACATTAGTTGTTGCTATTGTCACAAAACTTACAAAGGGCAAAGGGATTGCAAACCTTGAACGTAAATAAAGTTTTCTTAGTATTTTCAATGTATCACATTCTTGTTGCACAAAATTTGGCTCACATAATATACCGATTTGAGTATACAAAACGTAAGTTCTCCTCATCACTAACAATACTACAAAACAATGAACTAATGATGCTGTTACATTAAAATATTGCTAAATTATCAGTTATGGCTTTGTGAAAGACCATCTCCTATAAACCAGGCAATGTTTTTTAAATTACCAAGTGAAACTCAAGCACAATTTTATGCCCTAGGCAACTTCAGTAAATATAACAAGTTGTGCATTCGTATGTGATAATAATATTGCCCTTCTTTTTCAGTAACACCGATAAAATCTACAAGTAAATGTAAGTTATACTTCGTTTTTTTCTTTAATTCCACTCAAGTGCGACAGAGGGTATTATTGATATATCAGATCTACTAATCAATCTTTCCCTAGAAATTTTGGAAAACTTCACCATTCTCAAAATACAATTTTTCTTGTGTATAATCAATATCCGTATGAAGCAAAGCAGAAAGATCTCTCCCCCCAAAAGCTTTTTAGGATCCATTAGTGTATGAACGCTGTTACAGTTTGGAAATAACTTCAGCAAAATTTTACGTTTATGATCATTCCTTTTCTTGATGTAACTAGGCATGTGTAGTAAATATTTTTATTGTGTTATCCAACGAGTCAATATTTGTAAATGATGCCCATGAGACATGTTAGATATAGAGTGAAGCACAAATATTTCTGTGCTTGATTCACTGAAAATATTGTAATAAACAAAAGACAATAAAAATAACAAAGAATATTGGCGATTGTCTAGATCTCACATGTTGTGTTGGCAATAAAAAAAACACAACTAATGCAAACCAACATCCTTAATTAAACAAAAAAATTCTCTGACTGACGACCGTGCAACATGTGGAATAAAATATCTGAAAAAGGCTCCAAACCAGCTTTGTGCTAAAAATGGCAAAGAAAAAAAGAACACAACAAAGTGTTTAACTGCAAAAAGGAAATTTGCTCCACAACACCATTTACAATTTGTTCTGTACATTTATCAATTTATTGGCAAATGCAGAATATCGAAAATTAGTTGGAACCAATAGATATTTTTTAACCAGATATCATGGAAGGTGCATTCATCACAATAGGTCTCTACAACAATGAGATTATAAAGGCGGGTAATTGAAGAATTGGGATAACTTCGCCCTTGTGAAAAGCTTTGAGTTGAAATTTGAGTTGGAGACGATTACATGAAGAAAAATTACAAATCCCAAAACATAGGTTTATTTCTAATCATTTGATTTTTAAAGTGATGTTTACCCTCTGTAATATTCTCAAATTAGTCCAAAGACCATGCATAATGTTTCGTGTCGTTGTAGAAGTTGTGGTTAGAAAAATACTTATAAAAGTAGTATTGATATCTGCAAAATGTAAAACTCTCGCATAACTTCAAAGGAATATTTTTATGTAGAATGTTTATGTACCCTTACCTGTTTCTCTTGTAGCTTTTACTAAAGTTTGAATTTTAAAGCACACATAGGGCCTCAAGCTAAAGCTATGCAAATACCCAATACAGTTGCTGCCTCAATTGGGAAGTGATCTCTACTTCAGCAGCAATATTCAGAGAATGTTAGCGGCTTTTAACGTCAACCTACTTAGCATCGAAGTTTTTCCTCGCTTGTGTGCATTCCAACTTACGTATTAACCGGAAATACTCGTTTCATTAGTGTGATACAGGTGATAACTAGTATTTTATGTTTTTAAATTTTTTCCATTTAAAACATTCTCAGCATCTCACGTGTCAAAATATATAGGTTAGACATGTATGAGAGATTTTGTATTGTTTGGCTACTTATCCAAAACTGTCTAAAGAAAATGCACATACTATACCACTCTAAAGCATTTTTCCAAATGAATATCACGTGATTGTTTACTCGCGTTTTTCATCTCTCTTGTTCTAGCAACTGAGAGCAGCTGGAAAAGCAATGGTAGGAAAGATGAATCAACCTGCAGAATATTGATTTGATAGCCAATCTTTTTGTATGGCATGATGGCTTTTAGTTACACTAACCACGAATAAATTCATACCATCACTCCTTTTAAATATAAATGTACTTCTCATGGTACAAACCAATACTGACAAACTGAACACATATTGATAAGACTAAAAGTGCATTCACGATGCCTCTTAACACTGCTTTCGCCCAACATTTTTTCATAAACGAAAGCACCCCCTACCTATGTTGGTTGTTGCTTTTGATACAATACATGGAAGTCGCAAAGGGATTCCAAATCTTTAACATAAAATAAATTTTGACCTGTATGTGCAACTGTATCCCATTTTTGTAGCACAAAACTTGGCTCACTTTAAAAAGTTTCTATTACGAAAAATGTTTGTTGCCCGTATTATTCGCAGCGCTAAAACACCGTAAAGTTAGATCCTGTACACTCCCTTACTCTTTCCCCTGTAGCTTTTGCTAAAGTTTTAATTTTTAGAGCACACACAGGTAATAAAGCGAAAGCTATTTGATAAAACATTGCAGTTCATGCTTAAATTGGGAAGTACTCTTCACTTCAGCAGCAAGGTTAAGGAATGTTAGCGGCTTTTACTTAACATCAATCAATTTTTTTAGGTTAACCAAACTTTACCCTGTATCTATTGAAATTCTTTTATTATATAGGCCAATATTCTTTATATTGTTGCAGTGTGAATTTGAGCGGTTTACTGTGATTTCTTTGAGGTTACAGTTTAGTACCAAAATTTTTGCTAAAAAAAACTATTGCAATTTACGATTTAAAAAAACACTTCAAAGAAATAACTTTTGAGGTACCTCTATGAAAGTTTTACAAAAGTGTGCCACTTACAAAAGCGTTTCCAAGAAAACTGCTTTTTACTCACAAGAACTTTATTAGCCACTACAATCAATCTTCGGAGTGTAGGATTTCATTAAGAGCAAAAAGGTGTTAACTACTCGCGTCGAACTTTCTATTTGTAAAAATCAAACACTATACCGTGAAATGTGAATATTTAAATTCCCAATTGAATAAGTGGGTTGTGATGATGTTGAGATTAGGAAGACATTCCGACACACAAGTAGATGCATTGAGTTAAAAATTCCAACCCGGTTCGATGGACAACGAAAACGAACATTTACGCAAGACGAGTAGTGCAAGGTTGGACTCTAACCAGAATTTTTCTCGAGAGTTGAAGGTTCCAGCGACAAGAAAAAGTCTCACGTGATGGATGCATGTAGATGTGGTGGTGGAGCTTTAGGGTGCGATCGATGCGGACGTCTTCAGAATAACAGCGCGGATAAAGGCTGCAGCTGCTCACCAAGTGGAAGAACTGGGAAGGCATGATGCTATGGCTGTGTCAGTAGGAAAGCAGACGACCTTGACACAGGGCCCCGCACGGCGTTGCCAGTGATAACGTGTTGTCTCAACGTTCTATAGCAACCATCGCAGACAACACGTGGGTCATCGCTGTCCTGACATCAGGCTTCCGGAACCATCGGGCCCGTCAGGTAGTTCATCTTCCGATCCCACTTCATCTTCCTCCTCGTCTACTTCTTGTCTGGCCACTCTCACCGCACCGCTATCCACAATGATGATGATTCACAGCGACACATTATTGGGGCCTTTTCGTTAGTTTCGTTTTCATTTCGGGCAAGATTTCGTAAGTGAGATGAAGCGAAGTTGTTTCCTGGCTTTGTTTGCATTCCAAGTTGTATAATAACCAGAAATATTCTATTCATTGGTGTGAGGCAGGTGATAACCATTATTTTAAATTTTCGTATTTGAAACCTCTTCTTCTCACGTGTCAAAATACATAGGTGAGACATATCTGGGAGATTTTGTAATGTTTGGCTACTTAAACAGAACTTTGAAAATAAAATACACAAACTCTAACACTCTAGAGCATATTTCCAAATGAATATCACTTGAACATTTACTTTTGTTTTTCATCTCTTTTGTTCTAGCAACTGAGAGCGGATCGAAAGGCAGTGGTAAGGAAGATAAATCATCCTACAGAATAATATTGATTAGGTAGCCAATCATTTTGTGTGGCATGAAGGATACATTAACCACAAATGGATTCACAGCATTACTCCTGTGAAATTTAAATTTACTACTCACGGTAAAAACCAATAAAGACAAACTTCACACATATTGATAATCTTAAAATTGTATTCACGGCGACTCTTAAAACTGCTTTACCCCAACATTTTTTCATAAACAAAAACACACTGCACCTAAGTTGGTTGTTGGCATAGATACAATACTTAGAAGTGACAAAGAGATTTCCAATCTTCACGTGAAAATAAACTTTGGCCTGTATGTGCAACTATATCCCACTTTGTGGCTCAAAACGTGGCTCACTTAAAAAAGTTTTTAATACGCGAAACATTTGTTGCCCCTATTACTCACAACTCTACAACATCCCTAAGTTTTTTTGCCGTGACATTAAAACATAAGCCAGATTATCAGCTACATATGTTTGTAGAAGCCTCTCCTATCCACTAGCCCATGTTTCATCGATTCCCAGGGGAAACTCAACCACAATCCGACGCCCAATGCAATCACAGTAACTGTAACAACTTCTGTTCTAACAACTGTTATATTCTTTTTCTTTTCTAATACCTAGGATTCCATTCAAAATATAGCATTGTTTATGGTGCCATTAGAAAAAAAGCAAAGCAGCAATGTCTCTCGAAACAAAAGCATATTTATTTCCTGCAAGATTATGAACACTGAAAATGTTTGCAAACAATTTTATATGATAATTTCTTTTTTGGAAGTATCTGAGCCACTGGTCCAAAATACCTAATTTTGGTTTGCAACAGGTTATTTTTTGGAATTCCTGCCCTCAAGAAGTGTAAGAATTGGAGTTAAACGACCATTTTGAAATTATAACTTGCTTTATTTACCGGAATTATTTATTATGATTGCCAACAGACAATACAAAAATTATCGGCCACTGTCGAGCGCTCAGCTGATCGGTTGGCAATAAAAAAATAAAGCTACAAACACAAATGAACCTGTATTCATTAAAAGATAAATCATTCTCTTAGTGGTGACTGCACAACATGTGTAATAAATATCTGAAAAAGGCTCCAAACCAGCTTTGTGCTCAAAATGTCAAATAAAAAAAGAAAGCAACAAAAAAGTTGTACTGCACATTTTTCAATTTATTAAAGAGTCAGAATATCCAAAAATGGGCAGAACTGTGAATTATTTTTTGGGCCAGATATTTTGAACGGCGCATTCATCACAAACGGTCTTTAACACAGTAATATTGTTAATGAGCCTAATTGATGAAAGCCAATATCTTCGCATTGTGAAATGCTTTCAGTTTATTTTTTGGGGGAGAACTATTACACGTATACATTAAAACATACACAAAAAGAGGTTTATTTCTACTAGTTCAATTTTAACAAGATTTCCATCCTCGGTAAAATGTTTGAATTAGTAAATTGACCATGAATAATGTTCACTGTCATTGTGTTATTTGTGGTGAAAAAACATTTTAAATTTAAAATTGATATTTGCAAAATGTAAAACTCCCGCACAATTTGATAGAATATTTTTCGTTTAATGTTTACGTACCTTTACCTGTTTCTCCTAAAGCTGTTACTGGAGTTTGAATATTTTAGGTACACACAGGTCATCAAGCGAAAGCTTTTGGTATGAACAACAAAGTTTCTGCCTAAATTGGGAAGTTCTTTAAGCTTCAGCAGCAATATTGCGGCAATATTTGCGACTTTTCTTTTGCTTCAATCTTTTTGGCTGAACCAAACTTTACCCTTTTGTATTCAAACTCCTTTATTATTAGGCCACAATTGTTTATATTGCAACGTGGCGGCAGGACACAGATGAGACGAACAATGCGATGGGTTGAAGCGATCTATTTACATTATGTTCAGTGCGGCCATGACGTAGCTCGCGCAAGGTTCGCGCCAGGCATTTCGTCGTCATCGTCGTCATCGTAGTTGGTTCAGGGAGCTGTCACGCATTGTCCACCTTAGCCCCGTAACATCACCCCCCGGTTCGAGGACGACCGACCCGGTCGTGGCCGAGGCAACGCGAGGATTGCGATGAGGATGAGCGATGCGATGACAAGGTACAGTGAAGATGTGCCTGCCGCCACCGATGACGATGATGCACGTGATGATGCCTGGCCCCGCAAAAGTGATGTCTTGAAGACAGAAGCGGACCGTCGGAGGAACTTCAACCACGTCGGACGAGAGGGCTGGGGACGCGGCTTCTGTTCTTTTGGTCACGGCATGTAGTGGGTCGTCTTCATCGGCTGGTCACGGGCTGGGGTCACGGGGCGGGGGACGTGGTCGAATGCTCGTCGCAGTGGGCTGGGGCTGCCCGACACGGCCGACGTTTCCTCGACGATTCCGCCCGGGCCGAGACGATGCGATGTGGAGGCCAGGATGGGGATGACACCACACACTCCACCAAAATGCAACGTGGCGGCAGGACACAGATGAGACGAACAATGCGATGGGTTGAAGCGATCTATTTACATTATGTTCAGTGCGGCCATGACGTAGCTCGCGCAAGGTTCGCGCCAGGCATTTCGTCGTCATCGTCGTCATCGTAGTTGGTTCAGGGAGCTGTCACGCATTGTCCACCTTAGCCCCGTAACAATATTATTACAGTATGAATTTGAGTGGTGTCATGTGATTGCTCTGAAATATAAACGCAAGAAGCGAATTGTATAAAAGTGCTGAATTAGAAAGCCTTTTGTTGTGCCATAACCCCCATGTACTTGTATTAAAAGAAAAGTGGCTTAGTGGAGGCATTGGTGATGATATATTTCCTCCTCTCTACAAGGTTTATAGAAGAGACAGAGCCTCTCGTGGTGGTGGCTAGCCGTTATTGTTGACAGAAACCTGTCTGTCATTTTGCTTGAACAGATACCTGACCCCGAAAGCTTGTGCCTCAGAGTTTATTGCTACGGATGTGCGTATAACCTTATTGCAGTTTATCGTTCACCGTCCGCTGACCCGGACTTTCTGACAAAACTTCAGGACAGGATCACACAGAGAGGCTTTTTCAAAACTGCATAGTCATTGCCGGTGATTTTAACCTTCCACATATTGACTGGTCTAAGTTATCATCTCCCTCTCGATCTGACAAAATTATCTTCGATATAAATTATCTCCGACCTTTGCCAAGCGGTAAACGTTCCAACGCGCGTTCAGGGAACTTCGTCCACTACACTTGATCTTGTATTTCAGAGCCGGTCACTATCTTATGTTCAGGTTAGTGTCGAAGAAGGCATCTCTGACCACAAGCTAGTACATTTTTCAAGTCATTTGGGTAATTCTCCCCCCGCGTTTAAGAAAAACGAACATTGGTTAAAAATTACTCCAGATCAAACGATGAGTCTGTTCTCGACTACCTTGAATTGGCATTGAATGGTTTCACTCATACCGATGTTAATATCCTCTGGGAAAAATTGAAATCAGTCTGTCATTTCTGTATCGATTGCTTTATTCCAAACCGCGCCAAGATAGTACAACTCACAAATCCCCGGATAAATCGCGACATATTTCACCAAACACGCAAAATAAAGCTACATAGAAAACACAAAAGTAATGACAAAGTAAACTTGCAAATCTTGAGACGAAGGTTGACAGAAAGTATACGTGTCCGTAAACAATTCTATTATTCTGAAACGGTTACAAAATTCTGAAAGGCTGACCCTGCAAAGTTTTGGCACCATCCTAAATAAAATGGCAAAACATCGATTGATTACGTTTCGATTGACGGAGAAAAAATTGACGACCGCAAAAAACTTGCATCGCATTTTAACCGTTACTTTCATTCCGTCTTTTCAAAAACCAGCCCATGTGACACATACCACAATAAAACGGACGACCTTAGCTCTGATTTCATAACCTATAAGTGTATCTTTTCGATGCTGTTGAATCTAAAGCCGAAATCATCATACGGCCCTGACTGCATTCCAAACACATTTCTGTGCCGCTATGCTGAATCACTTGCACGTTTTCTTGTAATCCTTTTTTGGTTGTCTGTCGCGTGGTACTGTGCCCCTGGACTAGCTAATCGCTCGTGTTGTCGCTGTATTTAAAAAAAGCTGATCGGATAAAATGAAAAACTATTGTCCGTTATAATTCACGTGTGCATCCTGCAAGCTGTTGGACCACTTTATTGTAAATTTTATGATTACATTTCTAGAAAACGTTATTCTTTTAACCGCGTTTCAACACGGCTTTCGTATAGGCTTCGCGACCACCACCAAACTAATTTCTACCGTTCATACACTCGCGTCCACTTCCGATAAATCTGGTCAAACGGATGTAATATTTATATACTTCTGCAAAACATTTGATCGGGTTTCTCATTCTGGTCTGATATTGAAACCTAACCTATTACACTTCCCTTCCAACCTAGTTCCATGGATAACGTCCTAATTAAACACGCGCCGTCAGTTCGCCGATGTATATGGCCCCTACTCGGACTTCCTTCCCGTTAATTCTGGCGTCCTGCAAGGAAGCGTCGTAGGCCTCTTGCTTTTTTTTACATATTGATCTAACAGCCTGTATTGACGAGAGCGTTACTATTAGATTATTTGCCGATGATTCCTTAGTTTACATGGGAATAAACAGTACCAATGACCAGGTTGTTTTAAATGGTAGTATAAGGGCTATTTCTGACTGGTGCGAAAATTGGGACATAAACGTATTCTCGAGAAAACAGTGTTCATGCGCATTATGAACAAAAAATGTCCCGCTGAATTCCAAAACCACTAAAATGACGTTGTAATTGCTCAAACTGAAAGCTTTAAGTACCTGGGCGTAGCGGGGCGTAACTAGTCACCTAACATGGTCCAAACATATCGATGCTGTCTGCGCATCTGCTCATCGCAAACTCGGTCTCGTCAGACACAGGCTCAAATACTCGCCCCCGCCTGTTAAACTGCTGGCATACAACTCGTTAATTACGTCTAGACTAGAATATGCATGTATTGTTTGGGACCCGTTCTATAAGAAAAATATTAACAAACTTGAGCAGATTAACAAACTTGCAGTTCGTTTTACGTATAATTTTTATAAAACGGTCTGATTCTCCTACCGAACTAATGAACGCAAATGGAATTAGCTGCTAGAATCTCGGAGAAAGCTTGCTAGGCTAAAATGTTTTTCCTCTCTGGCATCAGGACTTAAAGCTCGACTCTTCTACCTACCTTAAGCCTTCAACCACTAGACCCACATGGCATCACCATTCCTGTAGAATAACTCCCATTTTTGCACGTTTAGAGAAGTTTAAACAATCCTTCTTTCCAAGAACCAGAATAAATTGGAATGCCCTCCCCAGCCACATATTTCTTTCAAATGATGTACCCCGATCAATTGAATATTTCCTTAAATTATAAAATTTCAGCTGTCTTGTGTTCTCCCCATTTCAATTGCTTGTTTATGGCGTTATAAATGGTGTTCTTTTTTACCAGTTCTTCATGATTTTCATGCATGCCATGTATGCCAAACCAAGCCTTTACTATACCTTTGCTTTTTCCCTTGCGCTGTTTTTATAAGTTATTCTTTACTTTTTTGCTTGCAATGTAAATGTGTATCATAATATTGTATCTCTAGCCCACTCCTGCTTGGGCTTAAAAAAGGCCTGTAGTATATTGTAATTAAAAAAATACAGTTTTGTGCCAAGAATTCACTCTACCAAAATGTACCAATTGTCATTTACGACTTTAGGGCCCTTACAATTCAAGCAACTAAACGTTGAAGTGCTTCAATAAAAATTTACAAAAATATGACACATACAAATGTTTTCCAAGAACACTGGTTTGAAATTACAGGTAATTTTCTCACAAGTAATGAATATTTTGAGTGCAGAATTTGCAAAAGGGTAAAAACGTCTTACTTAGTCCAGTTAAAATTTGTATTTAAAAGCTCTAATATCATGAAATATAAGGTTTTTAAAGTATGTAATTGAACTAGAGGATAAGTCAGACGAAGTGAAGAAGTTCCCTGTCTCCATGTGGAATCTCAAGTTACCTTTTACCAAAATTATTCCGCTTATAGCAAAGATGCCGACGAGAACAAGTATAAGATGCTTTCTCGTCAGGACCTTTCTGTTCATGTCACTTACGAAAATTAATGGGAAAGATATCAATTGGGGCATTTGTAATACGAGACATCTTAGTTAAAATTTTAAAATAAAATTCACAAGTCAACATTCTCCAGCATTTTATTATATGCGTATCACTTTAATGTTTACTCGTGCTTTTAATATCTTTTTTCTAGCAACTGACAGCGGCTCGAAAGGCAGAGGTAAGCAAGATGAATCATCCTTGCAAATAACATTCTTTGAATAGCTGATACACGGTGCATGGTATGCAGGAGATTAGATACAGCAGCCACGAATAGATTCACAGCGTCACTCCTGTGTAACATAAACTGACTACTCATAGTAAAAAGCAATACAAAAAAACTGTCTACATATTGACAAGCTCAAAATGGTAATCTCTCCGCCTCTGAGAACTGTTTTAGACTACCATTTTCTATAAACATAACCTCGCTGCGCATACATTAGTTGTTGCTATGGTCACAAAACATACAAAAGTAGAGGGATTGGAAATCTTGAACGTAAATATAGTTTTCTTTGTATATGCAATGTATCGAATTCTTTTGGCAAAAAAATTGGCTCATATAATATACAGTTTTGAGTATGCAAAACGTAAGTTGTCCCCATTACTAACAATACTACAACACCATGAATAAATGATGCTGTTACATTAGAATATTGCTAGATTATCACATAAGCCTTTTTGAAAGAGCAGCTCCTATATACTAGCCAACGTTTTTTAGATTACCAAGTGAAACACAAGCAGAATTTTATGCCCTATGCAACTTCAGTAAATGCAACAAGTTGTGGATTCACATGGGGTTATAATACTACCCTTCTTTTTCAGTAACACAACAAAAATCTACAAGTAAATGTAAGTAATACTTTGGTTTTTTTCTTTATTTCCACTCAAGTGCGACAGAAGGTATATTGATATAAGAGATCTACTAAGCAATCTTTCCCAAGAAACGTTTAAAAACTTCACCATTCTCAAAATACAATTCTTCCTTGGTGTAATCAATATCGGTATAAAGGAAAATAGAAAGATCTCTCCCAACAACAGCTTTTTAGCATCGATTAGGTGTACAAACGCTGATACTGTTTGGAAATACCTCAAGCAAAATTTTACGTACATGATAATTCCTTTTTTTGACATAAATAAGGCATGTGTGGTAAATAATTTATTGTGTTATCCAACGAGTCAATATTTGTAACTGATGCCAATGAGACATGTGAGATGTAAAGTCAAGCTCAAATATTTGCGTGCTTGATTCACTGAAAATATTTATGATTGCCACAAGACAATAACAATAACAAAGAAGACTATTGGCGACTGTCAAGATATAACGTGTTCTGTTGACAATGAAAACAAATAACACAACTACCGCAAACCAACTCCCTTATTTAAGATAAATAATTCTCTGACCGGCGACTGCGCAACATGTGAAACAAAATATCTGAAACAGACTCCAAACCCGGTTTGTACTGAAAATGTCAAAGAATAAAAGAACACAATAAAATAGTTTAACTTCACAAAGGGAATCTTGCTGCGCAACACCTTGTGCGATTTGTTCTTCACAGTTATCAATCTATTGGCCAAGCAGAATATCAAAAAGTAGGTGGAACCAATAGTTATTTTTTAACCAGACATTATGGAAGGTGCATTCATCACAATAAGTCTCTACAACAAGGAGATTATAAAGGCAGCTAATTGATGAATGGGGATAAATTCGCAGTTGTGAAAAGCATTCAGTTGAAATTTGGATGGGAGACGATTACATAAAAAATATAAAAACTCCAAAAACATAGGTTTATTTCTAGTCATTCTTTTTTTAACGAGATTTTTACCCTCGGTACTATTCCCAAATATGTTCAAAGACCATGCATAATGTTCGCTATCGTTGTGGTAGATGTGGTTGGAAAAATACTTATAAAAGTAGTATTGATATCCGCAAAATGTAAAAATCTCGCATAACTTTATAGGAATTTTTTTGTGTAGAATGTCATGCACCGTTACCAGTTTCTCCTTGAGCTTTTACTAAAGTTTGAATTTTTAGAGCACACATAGGTCCTCAAGCGAAGGCTCATTTCAATACCCATTGCAGTTGCTGCCTAAATTTGAAAAGGATCTTCACATCAGCAGCAATATTCTGGGAATGTTAGCGGCTTTTAACGTCAATTTACTTAACGTCGAAGTTGTTTCCTGGCCCTGTGTGCATTCCAAGTTATATATTAGCAAGAAATACGCTATTGATTATATTCATACAGGTGATATCCAGTATTGTAAATTAAAATTTTTTTAATTAAAACCTTCTACTCAACTCACGGGTCGAAATATTTAGGTTAAACATGTATGGAAGATTTTGTAATGTTTGGCTTCTTAGAAAAAACTGTTAAAAGAAAATGCGCAAACTATACCACTCTACAGCATTTTTCAAAATGAATATCACCTGATTGTTTACTCGTGTTTTTCATCGCTCTTGTTCTACCAACTCTTAGCGCCTCAAAAATCAGTGGTAAGAAAGATGAATCATCCTGCAGAATAATATTGATTAGATAGCCAATCTTTTGTATGACATGATGGCGTTTAGATACACTAACCATGAATGGATACCCTAACCATGAATGGATTCACAGCATCACTCCTTTTAAATATAAATGCACTTCTCATGGTAAAAACCAATACATACAAACTGCGCACATATTAATAAGCTTAAAATCGTATTCACGGTGCCTCTTAAACCTGCTTTAGCCCTACATTTTTTCGTAAACTTAAACACCCTGCACCTACGCTGGTTGTTTTTATTGATACAATACATGGAAGTCATAAAGAGATTGCAAATCTTCAATAAACAGAAATTTTGGCCTGTATGAACAACTGTACCCTATTTTTGTGGCACAAAACTCAGCTCACTAAAAAATTTCTATTACGAAAAACGTTTGTTGCCTCTATTATTCACAACGCTACAACATAAGAGTTACAATGTTTACACACCCTTACTCTTTCTCCTGTAGGTTTTGCTATGAATTTTTAGAGCACACATAGGTGATCAACCGGAAGCTATTTCAACAAACATTGCAGTTGCTGCTTAATTTGGGAAGTGCTCTTCACTTCAGAAGCAAGGTTCTGTGAACGCTAGTGGATTTTACTTAACGTCAATCTTTTAAGGGTAACCAAACTTTACCCTTTTTCTATTCAAATTCTGTTATTATATAAGCCAATATTGTTTATATCGTTACATTGTAAATTTCGGTGGTCTCGAGTGATTTCTTTGAGGTTGCAGATTAGTACCAATGCTTCGTTTTGCCAAAAAAACTATTGCAATTTACGATTTGAAAACCAATTGAAAGAACTAAATTTGGAAGTACCTCTATGAAAGTTTTAATAGGTGTACCACTTACGAAAGCATTTCCAAGAAAACTGCTTTATGCTCACAAGAATTTTATTAGCAACTACAATCAATCTTCGGAGTGTACAATTTCAGTAATACAAAAAGGTCATAACTACTCCAGTCGAACTATTTATTTCGTAAAAATCAGACACTATACCGTGAAATGTGAAGTTTTAAATATACAACTGAACAAGAGGGTTGTGATGATATTGAGAATAGAAAAACGTCCGACAAGGAAGTAGGTGCAAGGAGCAAGAAATTGCGGCACTGGTTTAATGGACAACGAAAACAAAAATTTATGCAGGACGAGAAGTTAGTGCAAGGTTAGACTCTAACCAGGATTTTACTTGAGAGGTGAAGGTTCTGGCGACTAGAAAAAGTCTCACACGCTGGATGCATGGAGGTGTTGTTGCGGAGCTTGAAAGTGCCAGCGATGCAGACGTCTTCATAATTAACAGCCCGGACCGAGGCTGCAGCTGCTCACCAGGTGCGAGAACAAGGAAGAGAAGATGCTGTGGTTCTGTCGATAGAAGAGCAGACGACCTTAAGACAAGGCCAGGGCACGGCGTGGCCAGTGTCAACGTGGTATCTCGACGTTTTATACCAACGGTCGCAGAACACCTCGGTCCTCGCCGTCCTGACATCAGACTTCCGGAACCATCGAGCCCACCAGGCAGTCCTTCTTCCGAGCCCGCTTTATCTTCCTCCTCGACTACTTCTTGCCTGGCCCCTGTCACTGCACCGCTATTCACAATGATGATGAGTCACAGCGACACCTTTATTGGGGCCTTTTCGCTAGTGTTATTTTCATTTCGGGCAAGATTTCGTAAGTCAGATGAAGTTAAGTTGTTTCCGTGCTCTGTCTGCATTCCAAGTCGTATATTAACAGAAATATTCTATTCTTTGGTGTGATGCAGGTGATAAACAGTATTTTAAATTTTCTCATTTAAAACCTTCTCTTCATCTCACGTGTCAAAATACATAGGTGAGATAAGTATGGAAAATTTTTAATTTTTGGGTGCCAAGACAGAACTGTTAAAAAAAATACACATACTGTAACACTCTACAGCACATTTCCAATTAATATCACTTGAATGTTAACTCTTGTTTTTATTTCTTTTGTTCTAGCAACTGAGAGCGGCTCAAAAGGCAGTGGTAAGAAAGATGAATGCTACTACAGAATAATATTGATAAGGTAGCCAAAAATTTTTTCCGGCATGAAGGCTTTTAGATACAACAAACCACAAATGGATTTACAACATTACTCCTGTGAAATATAAATTTACTACTCACGGTAAAAACCAATAAAGACAAACTTCACACATATTGATAATGTTAAAATTGTATTTTCAGCGACTCCTAAAACTGCTTTACCCCAACTTTTTTTCATACACAAAAACACACTGCACCTATGTTGGTTGTTGGCATAGATACAATACTTAGAAGTGACAAAGATTTCCAATCTTCACGTGAAAATAAACTTTGGCCTGTATGTGCAACTGCATCCCACTTTGTGGCACGAAACTTTGCTCACTTAAAAAAGTTTTTATTACGCAAAACGTTTGTTGCCCCTATTACCCACAACACTACAACATCGCTAAGGTTTTATGCCGTGACACTTGAACATAAGCCAGATTATCAGCTACATCTATTTGTAGGAGCCTCTCCTATGCACTAGCCCATGTTTCATCGATTCCCAGGTAAAACTCAACCAAAAAAGAGGCCCAATGCTATCATAGTAAATGTAACCACTTCTACTCTAACAACTATTACTATTCTTTTTTTCTAGTAACTGGGATTCCATCCAAAATAAAAACATATCACTTTTTTTGTTTATTATCATTCAAGGGGCTACATAATTATATATCAATCTCAGAAATAAAAAGGCTGCCCCTTAATATTCTGCAATATGTCACAACTCAGAATTTACAGTTTAGCATTATTTATTTTGCCATCTAAAAAAGCAAAGCAGCTATATCTCTCAAAACAAAGGCGTTTTAGATTATTGCAAAAATATGAACACTGAAAGTGTTTGTAAACATCTTTATATCATAATTTCTTTATGGGAAGTATCTGAGGCACTTAGTTTTGGTTTGCAACTAGTCATTTTTTGAAATCATGCCCAGAAGAAGCGGTATAATTTATTATATATAAACATGTAGAAATAGTACCTTGCTTTATTTACCGGAACTATTTATTATTATTGCCAAAAGACAATAAAAAAAATTGTCGTCCACTATCAAGCGCTCAGATGATCTGTTGGCAATAAACAGTATAAAACAACTACCAGAAATGAACCTTTATTCATTTGAAGAGAAATCATTCTCTGAGTGGTGACTCCACAATATGTGTTATAAACATCTGAAAAAGGCTCCAAACCAGCTTTGTTCTGAAAATGTCAAAAAAGAATGCAACAAAATAGCTTAGCCTCAAATTGGAAAATTTGCTATGCAACAACGTTTAAGATTTGTACTGCACATTTCTCGAATTATTACTTGAGTCAGAATATCCAAAAATCGGCGGAATTTTCACCTATATTTTGGGCCAGGTATCGGGAACGGTGCATTCATCACAAATGGCAGCAACACAATAATATTGTTAAGGAGCCTAATTGATGAATGCGAATAAGTTCGCATTGTTAAAAGCATTCAGTTTTTTTTCTGGGGGAAACTATTGCACGTATACAATAAAACAAATACACAAAAAGGTGTTCATCTCTACTCATTCGATTTTAAATATATTTTCACCCTCCCTAATATTTCTGAATTGGTAAATTGACCATGCATAATGTTCACTGTCATTGTTTTATTTGTGGTAAAAAAAATAACTTTAAATGTAAAATTGATATCTGCAAAAAGTAAAACTCCAGCACAATTTGATACAATATTTTTTTTAGAATGTTTACGAACTCTTACCTATTTCTCCTATAGCTTTAACTAGAGCTTTACTATTTTAAGTACACACAGGTCATCAAGCGAAAGCTATTTTTATGAACTCTATAGTTGCTGCCTAAACTGGGAATTGCTCGTCGCTTCAGCACCAATATTGCGGCAATATTAGCGACTTTTCTTTTGCTTGAACCTTTTCGGGTTAACCAAACTTTACCCCTTTGTATTCAAATTCCTTTAATAATGAAGCCACAATTTTTTATAATAATAGAATATGAATTCGAGTGGTGTCAGGTGATTGCTCTGAATATACAGGTTTGTGCCAAGAATTCACTCTACCAAAATGCAACTATTGTCATTTATGACTTCAAGGCCCTTACAATTCAAGCAACTAAATGTTGAAGTACTTCTATGAAACATTTACAGAAATGTAACACATTCAAAGGTTTTTCAAGAAAACTGGTTTAAAATCACAAGTCATTTCCTCACAAGTAATGAATATTTTGAGTTCAGAATTTGCAAAAGGGTAACAAGGTCTTACTTACTCCAGTTGAAATTTGTATTTAAAAACCGTAATACCGTAAAATATAAAGCTTTTTATGTATGTATTTCAACTAGAGGACACGTCACATGAAGTGAAGAGGTTCCTTGGTTCCATGTGGAATCCCAAGTTACATTTTTACCAAAATGATTCCACTCATACCTAATATGCCGACGAGAACAAGTTTAAGATATTTTCTCGTCAGAACCTTTCTGTTCATGTCACTTATCACACTATATGGCAGAGATATCAATGGGGACATTTGTAATACGTGAAGCCATAGTTAAAATTTTAAAAATAAAATTCACAAGTCAACACTCTGCAGCATGTAAATATATGCGTATCACTTGAATGTTTACTCGTACTTTTAATCTCTTTTTTTCTAGCAACGAAAAGCGGTTCGAAAGGCAGAGGTAAGCAAGATGAATCATCTTTGCAAATAACATTCTTTTTACAGCTGATACACAGTGCATGGTATGTTGGGGATTAGATACAGCAGCCACGAATAGATTCACAGCGTCAGTCCTGTGTAAGATAAACTGACTACTCGTAGTAAAACGCAATACAAAACACTGTCTACATATTGACGACATCGAAATGGTATTCCCTGCGCCTCTGAAAACTGCTGTAGCCGTACCATTTTCCATAAACATAACCTCGCTGCGCATACATTATGTGTTTCTATTGTCACAAAACATACAAAGGGCAGAGGGATTGCAAATCTTGAACTTAAATAAAGTTTTCTTTGTCTATGCAATGTATCCCATTCTTGGGGCACAAAATTTGGCTCACAAAATATAAAGTTTTGAGTATACAAAACGAAAGTTGTCTCTAGCACTAGCAATACTACAACACGATGAAATAATGATGCGGTTACATTTGAATATTGCTAGATTATCAGTAAGGCCTTTTTGAAAGAGCATCTCCTATAAACTAGCCTATGTTTTTTAAATTACCAAGTAGAACTCAGGCATAAATTTATGCCCTATACAACTCAAAAACAATGCCTGGCCCGATGTAATTCCAGCAAATATATTAAGTTCTGAATTCACAAGTGTTAATATTCTTCTACATGTTTTTCAGTAACACGCATTATAGCAACAAGCAAAGGTGAGGTACACTGTACTTTTTTCTTCCCGACCATTCAAGGGGCACCGGATAGTGCTATGGATATTCAAGAAGTCTTATTACAGTGGTCTGTAAGAAGTTGCAAAACTTCAGAATTCTGAAAATGCATTTTCCGTAGGAAATCTCGACACCTAAATGAAGCAAAGAAGAATAATATATCAAAACAAATCTTTTTTGATCCTTTTATGTTTCATAACAGTAAGACTCTTGGGAAACACTTAAACACAATTTTACATAAACGACCAATTATTTTGTCATCGCAACAAAGGCACGTGTGTAAATAACATATTGTGCTATGCTACGAGTCAGTTCTTGTAACTCAAGCACTTAGGAGATGATCGCAAAATAATGAGCAGTAAAAAATTTCCATGCTTCATTTACTGGAATTACTTGTAATATTTTCTGAAAAGACCGTAATCACAAAAACTATCGACTACAGTCCGGACCTCACCTAATCTGTTACCAATAAAATTAAATAATATGACTACCACAACTGAACATACTATTGACTGTCAACTGCACAAGATCAATCAATCAATCAATCAATCATTTATTTAACGTGCCCAGGAACAACTGAGAGGTCTTGATGCTGGCGCACAAAAAAAAGAAACAAAAAAACTAAGAATAACACAATAGAACAAGATGACTGTTCAGAAGAAAACTATCAGAGATACAATGCGCACAGAAATATTAGGATGACAGGACAAAAGTAGATTAACACAGTATGAGAAATAGCTAATGATAATGACGAAAAGTCAGATAATATACATACATACATACATGCCTACAACAATGCACCAGATAAACTAAAAGAGAAGGATAGAGCAAATTGCACATGTGCTGTTATCTTATAACGGTAGAAACCTTGGAGGAAAACGATGACTGTGACCCATCAAAAACATCAAGGTCAAGAAAATAAAAATTATAAAGACTTTGTATCCTGTTGAGGGTTGAGTGCTGAGAGAGGTGGGTAGTTACAAAAAACGGCCTGCTCTCTCTTGTTTGCTTCCGCGGAATCTGAAAATTAATACTATTGAGCAGTATAGGACAGGATATAGTACCGTGAACGAGCTTGAAAAGAAAGAAGAGATCGGCGCGATTTCACCGGCAGCAAAGTGAAGGCAGTGACAATAGTTGAACGGTGTTAGAACACGAGCCAGAGTCATTTTTAGTGAAGCGATGGTTGTAAACGCTTAGAAATTTTTTCTGGACATGCTCAACTACGTTACTTAAGGAATTCGAGATGCCATTCCAGATCACAGATGCATACTCAAGTTGAGGAAGACATATTGCGGTGTACAATTTGCGGAGTGGCATAGGAGAATTGAATTCTCTCGATATTCTACAAACACAGCCGAGAGAACGAAGACCCCGCATAGCAACACGCTTAGTATGAGCTGAAAAATGCAAGGTGCTATCAAAGAGAACGCCAAGATCATTGATCTCACAAACCCTACATAAAGACACAGAATTGACAGAGTATAAAAAGATACGCTAGATGATTTGCGAGTGAAACTCATGACTTTTGTCTTTGAAATATTGAGAGAAAGGTTATTGTTTTTACACCATTCTGAAAAAGAACACAAATCAGACTGCAACAAGCGACAGTCGTTAAATGAATGAATTTCCCTAAATATCTTTATATCATCTGCATACAAAAGGAAAGAAGAATTGCGAATGGCAGAAGAAACGTCGTAACATACATTAAAAAGAGGAGTGGGCCTAATACCGACCCCTGAGGTACACCACTGGTCACTTTGAAAAAGGAGGGCGTTTGGCCATTGACGGCAACATAACATGATCTGTCACGAAGGTAGCTATGCAATAGATTCACAACAGCGGTGTCAACATCAAAATGAGCAAGTTTAACCATAAGCATTAAGTGACTGACTACATCGAACGCTTTGCTGAGGTCACAGTAAATGGTGTCGACCTGTCCTCTCTGAAATACAGGTGTAGATATTTGCCTCATGAAACTGGCAAGATTAGTGACGGTTGAGCGGACAGTGAAAATAGTGAAAGAAGGTTTCAAAACAGCTTTCTGATGAATAAACCCAAGAATAAACGAACACCACAAATAGTTTAGCCCTATATTAGTATATTTCCTGCAGTATAATAGTGAAAATTCGTACTGCCGATATTTAAGTTTATTGGCACAATGATTATATAAAAAAGCAGGCAGTAATACCTTTTTCAGAAAGGATAGATTAGAATGTGCATTCTTCACAAACAGTATCAACGTCAATAACTTCATTAGGGCACTGTAGTGGGGAAAGGCAATAACTGGGCCCTTGGTAAATGGTTTATTTTATTTTTGATGGCAATTTTTTTACATCACTAGAACAAAAACAAATCCAACTACCGAGTTGGAATTTTACTCATTCAATTTTAATGAGAGATTTACGGGCTTGGTAATATTTTACATTAGTGAATAGCTTGTGCATTAGTTGTAAATGTCTTTCTGATAGTTGTAGTGCAAAAAATATTTGTAAAAGTTTAATCGATATAGAAAAATGCAAACCTCTGGCAGGCCGTCATAGAAATATTATTTTGTAGCATATTGACATGCCCTTACCTGTTATTCTTGTGGCTTTTACTAAATTTTGAAAATATAAAGTGCATGCCAAACATCAAGCGAAACCTATTTGTGTAATCATTAAAATTACTCCGTAAATTGGAAAGTGATCTTTACTTCAGCTTCATTATTCCGGCAACGTTTATCTATTGTTACTTTCAGTCAGTCTTTATTAGGATAAACAAAGCTCACCTTATATGTGTTCATAGTATTTTCCTAATTAGCGTCATTGTTTATACTAATACATTGCCAATTTGAGTGGTTTCATGTGATTGCTCTGATTAGAAAGCGTACTACCAGTGTCTCATTGTGCCAAAAGAAACCTTGGCAATTTACTATTTGAAGGCACTTCCAAATGAAGCCACTAACTGTTGAAGTAGTTCCATGCAATTATTACAAAAAGTATTGCTTAAAAAAACTTTTTCTAGAAAACCATTATAAATTCACATGTTGCTTTTTTTGGCTTACAATCAATATTTAGACTGTAGGATTTTTAAAAGTGTAAAAAAATGCTAACCTAGTTCAGTAAAACTTTGCGAGTTAAAAGAAAACTATATTAATGTGAAATATGAAGAGTTTATTAAAATAGGTCATTCGGCAACAGGGTAACGTAGACGAAGCAAACATGCTGCCTGTCCCCGTGTGCATTCCATGTTAAATATTTACAGAAATATACCATACAATTGTATTATGTCCGCGATACCAAGTATTGGAAATCTTTCCAGTAAAGCCCTTCTCTTCTGTCACCTATCAAAATTATTAGGTGAGACATTAAAAGGGGGAATTTGAGATATCTAGCTGCTTAGACTGAATTTAAAAAAACACAAATCATACAATCTACCGCACTTTATTATATTGGTATCAATTGAAAGTTTACTCGTGCTCTTTTTCTCTTTTTTCTAGCAACTGACAGCGGTTTGAAAGACAGTGGTAAGCAAGAGGATTCTTCCTTGGGAATACTATTTATTGGATAGTTGATGCATTGAGTTTGGCATGAACCCTTTATTTTTATAGTAACAAGAAAAGAATTCACAGCTTCACTCTTGCGAAATATAAACTGACTACCTACGGTAAAAGCAATAGTTAAAAAATGCCCAGATATTGACAAGCTTGAAAATGTGTTCACTGCGCCTGTAAAAATGCTTAAGACCTAATATTTTGCAAAAGCAAAACCGCTTTGTACATTAAAAATAGTAGCTAATCTTACAATACAAGCAAATGGCTTAGGTATTGGAAATGTTCAATATAAACAATTTTTTGCCTCTATGTGTAACTGCTAATTCTTGTGGCACTAAAATGGTTCACATAATATACGGTTTTGAGTAACAAAACATTTGTTGTCCTCATCTCTCGCTACTCTATAACAATGTAAATTATAATACCTGTGACATTTGATTATCACCACAGATCAAATCAGGCCATTTTGAAAGAGCACCCCCTATATACTAACCATTATTTTGAATATTCTCCCGTGACACTGGAGTACACTCCTAGGCCTAATGCAATTTCAGCAAATGTATTAGGTTATAAATTCACACGTGTAATATTTGGCCACCTGTTTTTCAGTAACACGCATTAGATCTACAACCAGAGGTGAGTTAAACTTCACATTTTTTTTTCTTGCCATTCAAGGGGCAATGGAATGTACTATGAATATTCAAGAACTTTTAAATCAGCGGTGCGGGAGAAGTTGCAAAACTTCAGAATTCTGAAATGCAGTTTTCGTTAGGTCATCTGAGTACCAAAACATTTGTTGCCCTCATCCCTCGCTACGCAACAGCACTGTGCAGTATATTATGTAGGACATTTGATTATCCCCACAGAATATAAGATGGGCATTTTTGAAACAGCATCTCCTATATACTAGCCAAAATTTTCTACCTTCCCATGTAAAACTCAAGTGCAATCCCTGGCCCAATGCAATTTCAGCAAGTGTATTATGGGAATTCACGAACTTTTAAATACACTGGTCCGTGACAAGTTGCAAAAATTCAGAATTGTGAAAAGGCAGGTTTCCGTAGGTATTCTCATCTAATAAATGAAGCAAAGAAGAATTATATCTCAAAACAAAAGCTTTTATGATCATTTTACGTTAATGAATGGGAAGACTGTTTGGAAACACCTAAGGCCATTTTTACGAAAATGACCAATTATTTTTTTTATCCAACAAAGGCAATTTGTGTTAAATTTTTATTGCGCTATGCTACGAGTCAGTATTTTTAACTCAAGCACTTAAGACATGTTAGCAAAAATATCCAGACAAGGCCAATTTTTTCATGCTTGATTCACTGGAAATACTTAATATTTCCAAAAAAGACCAAAATCAAGAAAACTATCCACTACAGTCGGTAACTCACCCATTCTGTTAGCAATAAAATAAATATTGCAACTACCACACTTGAAAATACATAACAAACAAAAAATTATTGAGTGAAGCAAGCACAACCAGTGAATGAAAATATGTGAAACAAGGTTTCAAACCAGCTTTCCACTGAAAATACCCAAGAATCAGTGAACACAAAAAAACCTTTAGCTTAACAATGGGAAATGTGCTGCTTTAAAATAGTAACAATTCGTACTGCCCATTTTTTATTTTATTGGCACAATCAGTATATGAAAAAAACCGAAAGTATTACCTTTTTTGTACAGGTGAGCTTAGAATGTGAATTCTTAACAAACAGGCTCATCGACAATGACAGTGTTAGGGCAATAAAGGGAGGAATGACAATGCCTCAGCACTGCGTAAAAGGGTTTATTTTATTTTTGATAGAACCACTACTACATCAGTACAAGAAAAAACAAATCCAACAACAGAAGCTGACTTTAACTCATTCAGATTTTATTAAGACTCACACCCTGGGTAATATTTTTGAATTTGCGACTTGCCCGCTCATTACGTGTCACTTTCTTAGTGGTAGATGTAGTTGAAAAATATTTGTAAAAGTTTAATTGATATCTGGAAAAAGATCTTCTGGGAAACCTTCTGGGAATATTCATATGCCCTTACCTGTTTTTCTTGTTGCTTTTACTAAATTTTGAAAATGTAAAGTGCACACCAATCATCATCCGAAAGGTATTTGAGTTATCAGTTCAATTGCTCCTTAAATTGCAAAGTGCCCTTTACTTCAGCTTCATTATTCTGGCAACGTTCATCGACTGTTACTCTTAGTCAATCTTCATTAGGATAAACAAAGCTTACCTTCTTGTATTCGTAATATTTTCCTAATTAGCCTTATTGTTGATACTTGTATATTACAAATTTCAGAGTTGCATGTGATTGCTCTGAATCATGGCTACACCATGATGAGCAATGACCAATGTCATGACCAATGCCACATTTTGCCAAAAACAAACATTTGTAAATTGCGGTTTCAAGACACAAATGAAGCCAGTAACCATTGAAGTACTTTCATGCAATTATTACAAAAAGGTATTACTTACAAATGCTTTTTCAAAAGAACTATTCTAAACTCACAAGTAACATTTTTGGTATTACAATGTTATTTCGACTATAGCATTTTTGAAAGGGGTAAAAAGCACTAACATAGTTGAGTAAAACTTTGAAAGGTAAGAAAACAACAATTATGGGAAATATGAAAGGTTTAATAATATAGGCCATTCAACAACAGGGTAACGCAGATGAAGCGAACTTGCTACTTGTCCCGATGTGCATTCAAAGTTAGGAGTTTAACCAAAATGTCAAATACAGTTGTTTGATCTCGGTGATACCAAGTATTCGAAATCTTTCTAAAGAAGCCCTTCACTCTCTCAGCTGTCAAAATCTATAGGAGAGACATTATAAGGGCAATTTGTGATACGTGGATGCTTAGACAAAATTTTAAAATGTACACAATTCGTACACTCTACAGCACCCAAGTAAATGTGTATCACTTGAATGATTACTAGTGTTCTTTTTCTCTTTTTTTTCAGCAACTCAGAGCGGTACGAAAAACAATGGTAAGAAAGAGGATTCATTCTTGGGATTATATTCATTAGATAGCCTATGCATTGAGTATGGTATGAACCTTTTAAGATACAGTAACAACAAAAGGATTCACAGCTTCACTCAAGTGAAGTTTAAACTCACTACTCATGGTAAAAAGCAATGCTAAATAATGCCCAAATATTGACACGGTTGAAATTTTGTTCACTGCTCAAGGCCTAACGTTTTCCAAAAGCAAAACGTCACTGTACATAAAAAAGTAGTTGTCATTGGCACAATACCAGCAATTGGCTTAGAGATTGCAAATGTTCAACATAAAATTGTGTTTTGTCTCAATATGTGACTTATTTTTGTGGCACAAAAAAAGGTATTCATAAAATACAGTTTCGAGTAGCAAAACGTTGGTTGGCCGCATCCCTCGCTACACTACAAAACTGATTATCACCACAGATAATAAGTTAAGCCTTCTTGAGGGAGCATCCCTTATTTATTAACCATTGTTTTCAATATTACCCTGGAAATTCAAGTACTCTCCAAGTCCCAATGCAATTTTAGCAAATGTCATATGTAAATAATTCACAAGTGTTACTATTCTGCCACCTCTTTTTCAGTAACAGGCATTAGATCTACAACCAAAGGTGAGTACACTTCACCTTTTTTTATTTCGGGCCATTCAAGGGGCCCTGGAATGTACTATGAATACTCATGAACTTTTAAATACACTGGTCTGTAAGAAGTTGATAAACTTCAGAATTCTGAACATGCAGTTTTCTATGGGCAATCTCGACACCCAAATGAAGAAAAAACGAAAAATATCTAAAACAAAAGGTTTAGATTATTTTATGTTCATTACCCAAAACTCTGTTTGGAAACACTTAGGCACAATTTTATGTAAAGGACCATTTATTTTATTGTTGGAACAAAGGCACATGTGGTAAAAGATTTATTGTGCTATGCTATTGTGGTATGCTAACAGTCAGTATTTTCCCTCAAGCCCTTAAGACATGGTTGAGAAATTATAAAGAGAAGTTCAATTTTTGATATTCTTGGATCTTTGGGAATACTTGTTATTATTTTCAGAAAGACCCTAATCAATCAAACAATCGACTACAGTCAGGACCTCATCCATTCTGTTTGCAATAGAAAAATAAACATTAAAATAACACAATTGAATATACATCACTAAAAGAGAAATTATAAATGGCTCACTGCATAACATGTGAACGAAAATAGTGAAAAAAGGTTTTAAACAGCTTTCCGCCGAAAATACCCAAGAATAAGCAAACACAAAAAATTGTTTAGTTCCATACTGGGACATTTGCTGCCCTAAAATCATTAAAATTCGAACTGCCTTCCTTTCATTTTATTGGCACAATCAGTATATAAAAAATCGCAGAAAGTAACAACGTTTTTTAAAGGATAGCTTAGAATGTGCCTTCTTCTGAAACAGTCTCTATGACAATAACAGTGTTAAGGCACTAGAGTGAGGAACGGCAACTCTGGGAAACTTGGTAAAAAGGGTCATTATATTTTTGATAGAAACGCTAATAAATCACTACAGAAAAATCAAATCCAACTACAGAGGTTGACGTTTACTCATTCAAAGTTTTGAGATTTCCACCCTGGGTAATATTTTTGAATTTGTGAATTGCCCGTGCATTAGGTGTCACTGTCTCTGTGGTAGTTGTAGTTGAAAAATATTTGTAAAAGTTTAATTTTTATATAAGCACAAAGCAAACTTCTGGCAAACATTCTTAGGATTATATTCTGTAGTATATTCAGACGCCCTTATCTGTTTTTTCTTGTGGCTTTTACTAAATTTTGAAACTTTAAAGGTAACAACCAATTATCATTCGAAAAGTATCTGAGTAGAAATTCCAACTGCTCCTTAAATAGCAAAATGCCCTTTACGTCAGCTTCATTATTCTGGCAACGTGTTCAGAATGTTACCTTTACTCAATCTTCATCAGGATAAGCAAAGCTTACCTTTTTCGCATACTTATTTTTTTCCTAAGTAGCCTCATTGTTTACAGTAGTACATTGCAAATTTTAGTGGTGTCTTGTGATTGCTCTGAATGCAAAGTGTACTACCAATGCCTCTTCTTGCTATAAAGAAACAATTGCAACTTACGATTTCAAGACAGAAATGAAGTCACTAAGTGTTAAAGTACGTCCATGGAAATATACAAAAAAGTATTATTTACAAAAGCTTTTTCAAGCGAACCCTACTAAACTCACAAGTAACTGTTTTGGCCATTACAATCATGTTTCGACTATACTATTTTTTAAAGGATAAAAAAGGTCTTACTTGTTCAGTAAAATTTACAACGTTAAAGAAAACAAAAATAATCTGAAATTATAATGGTTTAATAAAAAGGCCATTCAACAAATGCGTAATGCACTCGAAGCAAAGATGCCGCCTGTCTCAATGAGCATTCCAAGTTAGGTGTTTAACAGAAATATCCCATACAGTTCTGTGATGTCGGTGGTACCAAGTATTGGAAATCTTCACAAACAAGCCCTTCTCCCCCTGTCAACTGTCAAAGCGTAGATGTGAGACGTTCACAAGGGAATTTGTGATATCTGGCTGCTTAGACAACATTCCAAGAAATACATAAATCATACACTCTACAGCACCTAAGTAAATGGGTATCACTTGATTGTTTACTCGTGTTCTTTTTCTCTTTTTTCTAGCAACTGAAAGCGGTTCGAAAGACAATGGTAAGCAAGAGGATTGATTCTTGGGAATATTATTCGTTGGATAGCTAATGCTTTGAGTATGGTATCTTAAAAGATACAGTAACAACAAAAGGATCCACAGCTTCACTCTTGTGAAATATAAACTGACTTTTTATGATAAAAAGTAATGCTAAATATTGCCCAAATATTGACAAGCTTAAAATTGCATTCACTGTGCCTGTAAAAATTCTCAAGGGCTAACGTTTTCCAAACGCAAAACGTCACTGTACATAAAAAAGTCGTTGTCATTGGCATAATACCAGCATTTGGCTTAGAGATTGCAAATGTTCAATGTAGAATTGTGTTTTGTCTCAATGTGTGACTTTTTTTTGTGGCACAAAAAATGGTTCACATAAAATACAGTTTCGAGTACCAAAACGTTGGTTGGCCTCATCCCTCGCTACACTACAAAATTGATTGTCACCACAAATAATAAGTTAAGCCTTTTTGAGGGAGCATCCCTTATATACTAACCATTGTTTTCAATATTACCCTGTGAAATTCAAGCACTCTCCGAGGCCCAATGCAATTTTAGAAAATGTAATATGTAATAAATTCCCAACCCAGATAACGCACGTACATCCTAGGTAAGTGACAGGGATGTCCCACCTGGGAGATCGGGAACTCCCAGGGACATCCCACTTAAGTTCCAAAAACATCCCAAGTGATACAAAAAAAGACCTCACTGGGATGTCCTAGACTAGGACTTTGCTGGGAGGTCTGACATCCCATGTAGAACAAAGAAAGGAAATTTTTGGGATGTTCCAAGAAGGTGCTCGTAGGTCCTTTTCAGGACGTTTGATTAATGCTTGTGGTTATAGCTCAACATTCCATTGCAATGGAGCTTTTCTTTCACTCAAGTGCATAATTAGAACTCTGCAAAACCTTGCAAAACCATTTTATTGGACGAATTTTGTACATAACAGAGATCAGTGGCAAAATCAAGCAGCACTTAAGTCTTAAAGGTACACCATACACTTTTAATACCACAAACAAAAGTTCTTTATAACTTCATGCATGACTTTACTTCTGTTTCTTGCAATAAATTCGACTAGCTGAAGCAGAAGTGAAATTTTACATGAAAAATTTCCAAAGGTACCACAAGTTATGTACAGAAAGATAAGAGTCGTCTCTTCTCTTTTACATCAGAAATGTGCCATGCACCTGCATAATTCATTTACAAAATAGAGTGAGCCTAATTTCTAAGCAATTTATGGCATCAAGAATAAGGTCTGAAAGTGCTGTACTTCATGAAATACCGAAAAGTGAAACATGTTACACGACAGATGTAAAGCACATTAGTGCACAGAAAGTTACTAAAAACCATTAAAAGGGCCATGCAGACAAAACACAAGTTTGGTTAATTAGAAAGATTGCCTCGATAGAATCATTTTGACACGATTTTAAAGGGGCCATGAAGACAAAATACAAGTTTGTTTTATTTGAAAGATTTCGTGTTTTATAGTGCCCCCAGTGCTTGTCCTGAAGCAAACGATGCTTTGTTCACTGCGATATTAATCAATTTGAGCTAAAATTTTGATTTTCGCGCCAAAACGTCTGTTTGAATGACGTTTGCAGTGATATAAGAGCAGGTCTTTCAGCTAAAGTTGGTGTGGAGCGGAGACTTGTTTACTGTTAGTTGACCTAGATGGCGCCACCACACCACGGAAAGCAGTCTTATGTTTTTGGTTTCTTTGTGACCGTATTTAAACATGGCTTGCTTTTATTCAAGAAGAAAATAATCATTTTGTGAAACATGGTGCTCGCTGGACAAATCTGGTGACGTACGACACCGTCGTTTGCGTCAGTTGGCCAGTGTTGTCTGAGACCATTCCAAAGCCCCGCAGTGCTATGCATCTAAACGAAGCATAGTGCGTGCAGTACCAACAGCAGTACGCAGAGGTACTTCAATGTTTACGTGTGCTTTCCTAACTTCCACTGTTTGTCCCACCATTCTTACCGATATAAAAAGAATGTGCCCTACATTTAAATGAAATACAGTCTAGTCCACTTATAACAATATCCAAGTGCCAAGGAAATCCCATCGTTATAACCGATAATTGTTATAAGCGGGTTGCGAAATAAAAAGACATAAAAAGACGGAGCAGAGCTCAAAATATTTTATTTGCATGCCATTTGGCAATGTCGTACTACTACTAAATTGGGGAAAAGAAGCCACAGTCGGTCACCTTTGTTTGCCGCATGTGAAGCTAGCGCAAACCTTTTCCAAGAGCATATATAGGTGCTTCACCTAGCTGAGGTAAATGTCCTTGGCGGAAACAAATTGCCCGAGGGACTGTGCCACGCATTGGGCCTCCTGCGAAACTACCTGAGTAGGCTGCGCAACCGCGCCATTAGAGTCATCACTGTTGCATTTTTGGTGCGCAATATCACCAGATTCAATCGTTATATCCGATATCGTGGCACTGGAGCATTGTAATAAGCGGTTTATTGTACCATAGAAAGAATACAAAAGTTGCCGGTGCCATAGCTGTTCATCGTTATATCCGATATATTGTTATAAACGGTATCGTTATAAGTGGACTCGACTGTAGATATTTGGGCATGCTTATGAACCCTGCCTAATTTGCATTTGCCGGCCTCAGTCAATCGCACAGCTCGGCATATGACATCATAGGTTCTGCTGCGGTAAATAGCTTATAGCTTATAAAATAGCTTATTCTGCAAGCTTATAAGCGCTGCCTAACTTGCGTTTGCTTTTGCTGGCCTCAGCCCATCGCACGGCTGTGCGTATGGTGTCATGTGTCCTAGTGGGAGAAGTGAGCTAGTTGGTCGCATGGCCATTCCCTTTTTTTCCTAATTATGTAGCTCATTTGAGTGAAGTTTACGTTAAAAGTGGTGTCAACCTGATTCTACCGAGGCAATCTTTTGAAGGAACTAAACTTGACTTCTCTCCATGGCCCCTTTAAATGTAAACGTTGCTCAAATAAGCTACATAATTAGGAAAAAAGGGAATTGCCATGCGACCCACTAGCTCACTTCCCACACTAGGACACATGACACCATACGCACAGCCGTGCGATTGGCTGAGCCCAGCAAAAGCAAACGCAAGTTAGGCAGTGCTTATAAGCTTGCAAAATAAGCTATTTTCGCTTAAGTGTAATGCGTATTTCTTTTATAGCAGTAAGAATGGTGGGTGAAACAATTTGAAGTTACAAAAGAAGAACCAGTGCGTATTGCTGTTAACTACTGCGCACTCTATGCTTGTTATAGCAGCACAGCACTGTGGTGCTTTGGGGTTGTCTCACACGACACTGGCCGAGCAGTGTAAGCGACATTGTCTTACGTGACCCTAATTGTAGACGTACCCCATGTTTCACAAAGCAATTAGTACCTACCGTAACAAAACCAAGCCAGGTGCAAATACACTCAAAAACAAATCAAATGTGAAGACAGCATGGTGGCGATATTTAAGAGGATTGATGGTAAACAAGGCTCCGCAGTCTACTGCAGGCAGGACGGCGCACTTGAAATTAGCTTGAAGACCCTTCCTTGTGATATCATGGCAGACGTCACAAAACACACGATTTGGCGGGAGAATCAAAATTTTTACTTGAACTGATTAATTTAATGGCGAATAAAGCATCATTTGCTGCCCGACGCGTGCAAAGGGCACTACAAAACCCCAAATCTTTCGAAGAAAACACGCTTGTATTTTGTCTGCATGGCCCTTTAATGCGGCAGTCACACTCCCTCAGGCCGCCCGGCCACTTTTGAACAATACGGGGCTACCATAAGGCATCGCTTTGCACCACACACACACAGACATCATTCGAAAGGCCAGCTGATCTAGTTCTGATTGATATAAAATACTAGTTCCAAAACCTACTGAAATGAAAAAAAAACTTATAGAATAAAATTTTCGATCACGTGTACCTAGATTCGAAAAGAATTATGTAGAACTATTCAACGTAAAGGCAAGACATTTGCTGTGTGCTTAGAAGACATGCCAATTGGCCACATGATGACAAATTTGTTCTCAGCCAAATAGGTTTTCACCTGTCTGCTAAAAGGCAAATAAAAGCTAACAGAAGAAAATTGGTGAACAGGTAACATTACACGGCTTAGAGCAGAAGAATAACACTTTGCACGTGTTGGCTGTATGCATATTTTCCTACCTTTAAATTTTGGCTGCATTTTGTTACCATTTTACGCACTGAGGTCTAAATGTGGAAATATATGTGCATCTATACTTATGAGTTAGCGTTGAAAATGTGGGACCGTGTAAGGATGTATATTGCAACATTTTAACCTTGGCAAATAAAAAATTCCAAATAAATGCAGCTAAATTTTCACGGCAAAAAAAATCAGTCTACAGCCACCATGTACAAAAACAATCACTGCTCTGCACTGAGTCATGTATATATCAAGTAGAGAATTTCCCTTTTTAGACTTTTTTAGCAGAAATATTAAGAAATTTTGAAACGAATTGAATTCCATCATGCAGCCACTAATTGGTATGTATCATGAATGCACAGCAATCTATCCAATTTCTGTTGAATTGTTTTCTAACTTCGAAAATACAGAGGCAAGTGAAGCAAAATAAGATTTCTCGAGTTTTAAATTTGAATTTGTCTCTCATACACTAAGATAAATAATATTGATATCACTCAAAACTAGACAGGCTGCACTTTGTAATAGTACATTAGCCATGTATGAGGTGTTGACTCACAGCAGAGGCCATACAAACGTCCAAATGGACAACCACACCCTGAGGGAGTACTGCTGCCATGCACCTTATTCTGGCATGATGCCCTGAAATACGTAGTTTTTTTTACCCCGTAGTAGCTTACCACACACACACACAAAAAAAAACAGTTTAGATTAGTGTCAGGAAAATATACATGAGCAATCAAGAAAAAGAAATTCAGATTAAACGACTTTCATATCATTCCTTGGCAGTCACTGCATTGGAGCTCCAAGGATTTTCTAGTGTGCTGCAGGTCTTTCTGCAGCACGTCAGAACTGTGTAACTGTTGCTGTCCTCTTATCCTTGGGAGTTCCTTGTGGCTGGGGAGGCTTTCCATGGCCCATGAAGCTGCCTGCACGTAATTTAGAAAACAACTTGTAATGAATTCAATGAACAGTGGCTAGCTTGAACACTGGCTAGCTTGAACACTGCCAGTAAGGAAACACAACTCGAGCATTACCGAAGTGTACACGTAAACATTTACCCATGGCGATTTCACACCATGGGTAAAACGGCATGCTTACGAGTACAACCTGAGCTTCACTGATCTTTCACAATGCCCTTCCTGATACATGCTCTCGTGATTGCGCTAGTCAAAACAAACCTCGCGGCCAGAACTCACAACACTAAAGCAGCCCGCCGCCACGCGAAACCTTGAGGAGCTTGCGGGTTGTTTTGCGCAGAAATTTGATGTGTGATAGAAATTTTGCTATTTAGTTCTGTTTCATGGACATGACCTTTACATTCCATGATTGCCCAAACATTTCACCTGCTTCAGATGTAAATGAAACAGTTTTTCTAAATCATTTTCAGTCAAGAGATTTTGAACTGGCTGTTACAATCATGTTTGCTGGTACAATGCCTCACACACATGCAAGCTTTTACTGCAGCCATTTACCATTAAACGTTTGTCAAATGCGCCATTACATAAGTCTTCCCTGGGATCCAACGGTGCAAAGCACAATGAAATATAACAGAGTAACAATAACAAGGACGACACTAGACACGGGAGTCGCAGTTTTCTGGTAATGCCCACCAGGTTTAAAGCTGCCTGTAAAAACTGCTAACTGCATCTCTGAGTGTCTGCTTGCCGACAAGAGACTACAGGAAACTGGCAAAAAGAAATATAGCTGCTTGGCAGTTAAAGACTGACTGCAATAGCTATATTCAGAGCATATCGTGCGATTTGAGAAAGATTACAAACAAAATGAGTGAAAGGTTGTGTTTACCGCTCATGAAAAATTGTTAAGGCTTTTTAAGTGTAACCGCACTGTGAAGTCAGTCTTCGCAGCCCTTTAAACATGATGCAAAACTACCCCCACAGTGCCCTTCTTTAAAACAGTCGTCAAAGCGGCCCAGATAACGTTGCCATTTGTTGCATCGTTTGCCGGAATTCTCTCTGCTGTGGAGGTTGTGTAGTCGCCAACATGCCCATCTACAAACGGCCGCAAAGTTACAGCAGCAAGCCACATTTAGATTGCAGCACAGTCGTTAGCACATACAAGGGCAGGCGATCACGCGAGATGAGTAAATTGAGCACACCACACACTGACATGCTCTTCAGTGAAAAATGTTAAACACGTAAATTTTAAGGTTTAACACCTGCGCTATGCCGCTCCATCATTTCTGAAAAAAAAGAAAAAGAAGAAAACGCAGTCAGTACCGAGGGCTGTCACTGGACTGCCTCACGCGTTGACAAAACCCGAGACGTGGTTTTATCTAAATACATGCGAGAAATGAGTGATTTCGTTCCGGGTAGCGCGGGACTGATGATTGAGGCTTAGAACCTGGAACTAAGCTACGCGAAAAGTTTTAGTTAGTCAAACTATTGAGGCCCAGTAATGTCTCTTTGTCTAGAGTTGTTCTTGCTCGGCTTTCCGGCAGTTGCGGCGTTTTTTTTTATCTGTTGCAGTGATGCCCTTCTACACTAGTTGTATAAAAAATTCATGTAAAATAATCAACAGCTAGAGGTACAAAACAAGTTGAGCGACACGAAACAGTGCAGCCAGCGTAGCAACTTCTCCCGCCACCCCGGGAGAAGCCTTTCGACCGTTTCCGCACTGAGCAATCACCTTCGACCAGAGAGCAAGAAATCATGCATAAAACACAAGAGGGGCATTGGAAGGGTTTAAACACTGAGTGGTACATATAAACGACTTGCAATAGTTACCTTGTGAAATGACGTTCCAGCAGCACGGGAGCACGGCGCACATTTCCATCCGCGGGCGGCCATGTTTATAAAAAACTGCGATGGCTGATTCGGCTGAATCAGTTTCGTAAAAAGCTCACAGACGTCTCTAATGGTGTAGAATAACAACGAAGCTTTAAAATGTATTGAGATATAATTAAAATAAAATAGAAATTTTATATTTAACTGATAGTTTGAAATATTGTACATAAATACGAAATAAAATGTCAACAAGGCAGACCCAGAACCAAGCAGCAGGCCATCTGAGTGGGACGGTTCTTTCCTCCTTTAGAAAGTTGCCATACTCAAAAGCAGAGTTTTCAGTTGGTTTAATCAGTGTACTAGCCTTGTTCTGAACCACTTCCAGTAACAATCACTCGCTACCTGCGGGTACGCGAGGCATTTGCTCATGGAGGAAAGAAAAGTTTTTCTTCCTCCATGCATTAATTGCTTTACGGCTGTACCTCCTTCACGCGCATTACACGCGCCTATGCGTTTTATTCATCTATGCACAAAAACAAAACATTGGGCTGACCGAATCAACAAAAAGCACGCATGCGCTTCCACATAAATCCCAATCACAGCCATTCGTGGACATTTTTAGGACACTCCCAGTGCGGAAGTCCCAGGGATGCCCATAGGCTGTGCTGTTTGGGACATGGGATTTAGAGCCTTTTTTGGGATGTCCTTAGGATGTTTGGTGTTGTCTGGGAAGTGTTAATATTCTGCCACCTCTTTTTCAGTAACAGGCATTAGATCTACAACCAAAGGTGAGTAGATTTCACCTTTTTTTTATTTCGGGCATTTCAAGGGGCCCTGGAATGTACTATGCATACTCAAGAACTTTTAAATACACTGGTCTGTGAGAAGTTGCAAAATTTCGGAATTCTGAACATGCAGTTTTCAATGGGCAATCTCGACACGCAAATGAAGCAAAAACGAACAATATCTCAAAACAAAAGGTTTAACAGATCATTTTATGTCCATTACCCAAAACATTGTTTGGAAACACTTACGCACAATTTTATGTAAATGACCATTTCTTTTATCGTTGCAACAAACCACATGTGGTAAATAATGTATTGTGCTATGCTAAGAGTCAGTATTTTGCCTCAAGCCTTTAAGACATGGTAGAGAAAATATAAAGAGAAGTTCCATTTTTATATCCTTGGATCAGTGGGAATACTTGTTTTATTTTCCAGAAAGACCGTAATCAATCAAACAATCGACTACAGTCAGGACCATTTTTGTTTGCAATATAAAAATAATAGTTAAAATATCACAATTGAGTATACATAACTAAAAGAGAAATTCTTAACGGCCGACTGCATACCATGTGAATGAATACAGTGCAAAAAGGTTTCAAACAGCTTTCCGCCGAAAATACCCAAGAATAGGCAAACACAAAAAATTGTTTAGTTCCATACTGGGACATTTGATGCCCTAAAATCTTTAGAATTCAAACTGCCTTTTTTCTTTTTATTTGCACAATCAGTATATAAAAAAACAGAAAGTAAACACGTTTTTAAGGATAGCTTAGAATGTGCCTTCTTCCGAAGCAGTCTCTACGACAATACCCGTGTTAAGGCACTATAGTGAGGAACGGCAACTCTGGGCAACTTGGTAAGAAGGGTAATTTTATTCTTGATAGAAACGCTAATACATCACTACAGAAAAATCAAATCCAACTACAGAGGTTGACTTTTACTCATTCAAAGTTTTGAGATTTCCACCCTGGGTAGTATTTTTGAATTTGTGAATTGCCCGTGCATTAGGTGTCGCTGTCTTTGTGGTAGTTGTAGTTGAAGAATATTTATAAAAATTTTATTGATATATGCACAAAGCAAAATTCTGGCAAACCATCCTAGGAATATATTCTGTAGTATATTCATTTGCCCTTATCTGTTTTTCTTGTGGCTTCTACTAAATTTTGAAACTTTAAAGTTCACACTAATCATCATCCGAAAAGTATTTGAGTAATCACTCAAATTGCTCCTGAAATTGCACAGTGCCCTTTCATTCAGTTGCATTATTCTGGCAACGTGTACATAATATTACCTTTACTCAATCTTCATCAGGATAAGCAAAGCTTACCTTTTTCGCATCCTTATTTTTTTCCTAAGTAGCCTCATTGTTTACAGTAGTACACTGCCAATTTGAGTGGTGTCTTGTGATTGCTCTGAATGCAAAGTGCCTCTACCAATGCCTCTTCTACTACCAATACTACCAATACTACTATCAATACTACCAATGCCTCTTCTTGCGAAAAAGAAACAATTGCAATTTACGATTTCAAGACACTTACAAATGAAGTCACTAAGTGTTGAAGTACTTCCATGGAACTGTACAAAAAAGTAATAATTACAAAAGCTTTTTTAAGCGAACCCTACTCAACTCAGAAGTAACTGTTTTGGCCATTACAATCATGTTTCGACTATACGATTTTGGAAAGGATAAAAAAGGTCTAACCTTGTTCAGTAAAATTTGCAACGTTAAGAAAAACAGAAATAATCTGAAATATTACCAGTTTTATAAAAATGGCCATTCAACAAACGCGTAATTTAGTCGAAGCAAAGATGCCACCTGTCTCAATGAGCATTCCAAGTTAGGTGTTTAACAGAAATATCCCATACAGTTCTGTGATGTCGGCGGTACCAAGTATTGGAAATCTTCAGAAAAAAGCCCTTCTCCCCCTGTCACCTGTCAAAGTGTGGAGGTGAGACATTCACAGGGGAATTTGTGATATCTGGCTGCTTAGACAAAATTTCAAGAAATACATAAATCATACACTCTACCGTACCTAAGTAAATGGGTATTACTTCATTGTTTATTCGTGTTCTTTTTCTATTTTTTGTAGCAACTGAAAGTAGTTCGAAAGACAATGGTAAGCAAGAGGATTCATTCTTGGGAATATTATTCGTTGGATAGCCAATGCATTGAGTGTGGTATCTTAAAAGATACAGCAACAATAAAATGATCCACAGCTTCACTCTTGTGAAATATAAACTTACTACTCATGATAAAAAGCAATGCTAAATATTGCCCAAATATTGACAAGCTTCAAATTGCACTCACTGCGCCTGTAAAAAAGATCAAGGCCTAACGTTTTCCAAACGCAAAACGTCACTGTACATAGAAAAGTAGTTGTCATTGGCACAATACCAGCAATTGGCTTAGACATTGCAAATGTTCAACGTAGAATTGTGTTTTGTCTCAATGTGTGACTCATTTTTGTGGCACAAAATATGGTTCACATAAAATACAGTTTCGAGTACCAAAACGTTGGTTGGCCTCATTCGCTACACTACAAAACTGATTATCACCACAGATAATAAGTTAATCCTTTTTTAGGGAGCATCCCTTATATACTAACCATTGTTTTCAATATTACCCTGTGAAATCTAAGTACTCTCCAAGGCCCAAGCAATTTTAGAAAATGTAATATGTAACCAGAATCTACGGCACCACACACTCTTTCAATTCATCTGAACTCCCACGTGCTATCCGGTTGTGGAACGATCTGCCTGATATTATCGTATCGCTGACTAACCCAGAAACATTCCGCCATCACCTGCACAAGCATTTTTCCATGTGAAACCACCAAACAAGAACGCTGGCGTTTCTTTCTGTTAGCCCCATGATGTTTTCCTTTTTCTTTCTTTTTTTTGCGGTTCCAGCTACCACAGTAGATGTTATTATTGCTTGTTCTTATTGTCTTGCTACTCTTGCTAGCTGTTATCATGTTCTTTTCCTCTTGTTTCACTGACCTGTTGCTGTATTATATATCTAGTTTTTGTATAACTTCTCTTGTTATTTTCATTTATCTGCTGTTTTTGCCCCTCTTACCCAATGCCCTGCCGGGCCTGTAAGGTATTTTGAATAAATAAATAAATAATAATAAATTCACGAGTGTTAATATTCTGCCACCTCTTTTTCAGTAACAGGCATTAGATCTACAACCAAAGGTGAGTAGACTTCACCTTTTTTTATTTCGGGCCATTCAAGGGGCCCTGGAATGTACTAAGCATACTCAAGTACTTTTAAATACACTGGTCTGTGAGAAACTGCAAAATTTCAGAATTCTGTGCATGCATTTTTCTATGGGCAATCTGGACTCCCAAATGAAGCAAAAACGGATATTGTCTCAAAACAAAAGGTTTAACAGATCGTTTTATGTTCATTACCCGAAACTTTGTTTGGAAATACTTAGGCACAATTTTATGTAAATGACCATTTATTTTATCGTTGAAACAAAGCACATGTGGTAAATAATTTATTTTGCTATGCTAAGAGTCAGTATTTTGCCTCAAGCCCTTAAGACATGGTAGAGAAAATATAATGAGAAGTTCAATTTTTTTTATGCTTGGATCAGTGGGAATACTTGTTATATTTTCTAAAAAGACCGTAATCAATCAAAAAATCAACTACAGTCAGGACCTCATCCATTCTGTTTGCAATATAAAAATAATTATTAAAATATCACAATTGAGTATACATAACTAAAAGAGAAATTATTAACGGCCGACAGCATAACATGTGAATGAAAATAGTGAAAAAAGGTTTCAAACAGATTTCCGCCGAAAATACCCAAGAATAAGCAAACACAAAAAATTGTTTAGTTCCATACAGGGACATTTGCTGCCCTAAAATCTTTAAAATTCGAACTGCCTTTTTTTCTTTTTATTTGCACAATCAGTATATAAATAAATAGCAGAAAGTAACAACGTTTTTTAAAGGATTGCTTAGAATGTTCCTTCTTCCGAAACAGTCTCTACGACAATAACAGTGTTAAGGTGCTATAGTGAGGAACGGCAACTCTGGGAAACTTGGTAAAAAGGGTCATTTTATTTTTGATAGAAACGCTATTACATCACTACAGAAAAATCAAATCCAACTACACAAGTTGACTTTTACTCATTCAAAGTTTTGAGATTTCCACCTTGGGTAATATTTTTGAATTTGTGAATTGCCCGTGCATTAGGTGTCGCTGTCTTTGTGGTAGTTGTAGTTGAAAAATATTTGTAAAAATTTTAATGAATATATGCACAAAGCAAACTTCTGACAAACATTCATAGGAAATTTTTTCTTTAGTATATTCAGATGCCCTTATCTGTGTTTCTTGTGGCTTTTACTAAATTTTGAAACTTTAAAGGTTACAACCAATTATCATTAAAAATATTTGAGTAAAAATTCCAACTGGTCCCTAAATAGCAAAGTGCCCTTTAATTCAGCTTCATTATTCTGGCAACGTGTTCAGAATGTTGCCTTTACTCAGTCTTCATCAGGATAAGCAAAGCTTACCTTTTTCGCATCCCTATTTTTTTCCTAAGTAGCCTCATTGTTTACAGTGTACATTGCCAATTTGAGTGGTGTCTTGTGATTGCTCTGAATGCAAAGTGTATTACCAATGCCTCTTCTTGCTAAAAAGAAACAATTGCAATTTACGATTTGAAGACACAAATTAAGTCATTAAGTTTTGAAGTACTTCCATGGAAATATACAAAAAAGTATTATTACAAAAGCTTTTTCAAGCGAACCCTACTAAACTCACAAGTAACTGTTTTGGCCATTACAATCATGTTTCGACTATACGATTTTTGAAAGGATAAAAAAGGTCTACCCCTTTAAAAAATTTGCAACGTTAAGAAAAACAAAAATAATCTGAAATATTAACGGTTTAATAAAAAGGCCATTCAAAAAACGCGTAATGCAGTCGAAGCAAAGATGCCGCCTGTCTCAATGAGCATTCAAAGTTAGCTGTTTAACAGAAATATCCCATACAGTTCGGTGATGTCGGCGGTACCAAGTATTGGAAATCTTCACAAAAAAGACCTTCTCCCCCTATCACCTGTCAAAGTGTAAAGGTCAGACATTCACAAGGGAATTTGTGATATCTGGCTGCTTAGACAAAATTCCAAGAAATACATAAATCATACACTCTACCACACCTAAGTAAAAGGGTATCACTTGATTGTTTACTCGTGTTCTTTTTCTCTTTTTTCTAGCAACTGAAAGCAGTTCGAAAGACAATGGTAAGCAAGAGGATTCATTCTTGGGAATATTATTCGTTGGATAGCCAATGCATTGATTGTGGTATCTTAAAAGATACAGCAACAATAAAATGATCCACAGCTTCACTCTTGTGAAATATAAACTTACTACTCATGATAAAAAGCAATGCTAAATATTGCCCAAATATTGGCAAGCCTAAAATTGCATTCACTGCGCCTGTAAAAAAGATCAAGGCCTAACGTTTTCAAAACGCAACACGTCACTGTACATAGAAAAGTAGTTGTCATTGGCACAATACCAGCAATTGGCTTAGACATTGCAAATGTTCAACGTGGAATTGTGTTTTGTCTCATTGTGGGAGTTATTTTTGTGGCACAAAATATGGTTCACATAAAATACAGTTTCGAGTACCAAAACGTTCGTTGGCCTCATCCCTCGATACAAAACAAAACCGATTATCACCATAGATAATAAGTTAGGCCTTTTTGAGGGAGCATTTCTTATATACTAACCATTGTTTTCAATATTACCCTGTGACATCTAAGTACTCTCCAAGGCCCAATGCAATTTTAGAAAATGTAATATGTAATAAATTCACAAGTGGTAATATTCTGCCACCTCTTTTTCAGTAACAGGCATTAGATCTACAACCAAAGGTGCGTACACTTCACCTTTTTTTATTTCGGGCCATTCAAGGGGCCCTGGAATGTACTATACATAGTCGAGAACTTTTAAATACACTAGTCTGTGAGAAGTTGCAAAATTTCAGAATTCTGAACATGCAGTTTCCTGTGGGCAATCTCGACACCCAAATGAAGCAAAAACGAATAATATGTCAAAACAAAAGGTTTAACAGATCATTTTATGTTCATTACCGAAAACATTGTTTGGAAACACTTACGCACAAATTTATGTAAATGACCATTTCTTTTATCGTTGGAACAAAGAACATGTGGTAAATAATATATTGTGCTATGCTAAGAGTCAGTATTTTGCCTCAAGCCCTTAGGACATGTAGAGAAAATATAATGAGAAGTTCAATTTTTTATATGCTTGGATCAGTGGGAATACTTGTTATAATTTCTAAAAAGACCGTAATCAATCAAAAACTCGACTACAGTCAGGACCTCATCCATTCTGTTTGCAATATAGAAATAATTATTAAAATATCACAATTGAGTATACATAACTAAAAGAGAAATTATTAACGGCCGACAGCATAACATGTGAATGAAAATAGTGAAAAAAGGTTTCAAACAGATTTCCGCCGAAAATACCCAAGAATAAGCAAACACAAAAAATTGTTTAGTTTCATACTGGGACATTTGCTGCCCTAAAATCTTTAAAATTCGAACTGCCCTTTTTTCTTTTTATTTGCACAATCAGTATATAAATAAATAGCAGAACGTAACAACGTTTTTTAAGGATTGCTTAGAATGTTCCTTCTTCCGAAACAGTCTCTACGACAATAACAGTGTTAAGGCGCTATAGTGAGGAACGGGAACTCTGGGAAACTTGGTAAAAAGGGTCATTTTATTTTTGATAGAAACGCTATTACATCACTACAGAAAAATCAAATCCAACTACACAAGTTGACTTTTACTCATTCAAAGTTTTGCGATTTCCACCTTGGGTAATATTTTTGAATTTGTGAATTGCCTGTGCATAAGGTGTCGCTGTCTTTGTGGTAGTTGTAGTTGAAAAATATTTGTAAAAGTTTATTTGATATATGCACAAACAAACTTCTGGCAAACATTCATAGGATTATATTCTGTAGTATATTCAGATGCCTTTATCTGTTTTTCTTGTGGCTTTTACTAAATTTTGAAACTTTAGAGGTCACAACCAATTATCATTCGAGAAGTATTTGAGTAAAAATTCCAACTGCTCCTTAAATAGCAAAGTGCCCTTTATTTCAGCTTCATTATTCAGGCAACGTGTTCAGGCAACCTTTACTCAATCTTCACAGCATAAGCAAAGCTTACCTTTTTCGCATCCTTATTTTTTTCCTAAGTAGCCTCATTGTTTACAGTAGTACATTGCCAATTTGAGTGGTGTCTTGTGATTGCTCTGAATGCAAAGTGTACTACCAATGCCTCTTCTTGCTAAAAAGAAACAATTGCAATTTACGATTTGAGGACACAAATTAAGTCATTAAGTTTTGAAGTACTTCCATGGAAATATACAAAAAAGTATTATTACAAAAGCTTTTTCAAGCGAACCCTACTAAACTCACAAGTAACTGTTTTGGCCATTACAATCATGTTTCGACTATACAATTTTTGAAAGGATAAAAAGGTCTAACCCCTTTTATTAAAATCTCAACGTTATGGAAAACAAAAATATTCTGAAATATTAACGCTTTAATAAAAAACACCATTTATCAAACGCGTAATGCAGTCGAAGCAAAGATGGCGCCTGTCTCAATGAGCATTTTAAGTTAGGTGTTTAACAAAAATATCCTATACAGTTCTGTGGTGTCGGCGGTACCAAGTATTGAAAATCTTCACAAAAAAGCCCTTCTCCCCCTGTCACCTGTCAAAGTGTGGAGGTGAGACATTCACAGGGGAATTTGTGATATCTGGCAGTTTGACAAAATTCCAAGAAATACATAAATCATACACTCTACCACACCTAAGTAAATGGGTATCACTGGATTGTTTACTCGTGTTCTTTTTCTCTTTTTCCTAGCAACTGAAAGCAGTTCGAAAGACAATGGTAAGCAAGAGGATTCATTCTTGGGGATATTTTTTGTTGGATAGCCAATGCATTGAGTGTGGTATCATAAAAGATACAGCAACAATAAATATTCCACAGCTTCACTCTTGTGAAATATAAACTTACTACTCATGATAAAAAGCAATGCTAAATATTGCCCAAATATTGACAAGCTTAAAATTGCATTCACTGCGCCTGTAAAAAAGATCAAGGCCTACCGTTTTCCAAACGCAAAACGTCACTGTACATAAAAAGTAGTTGTCATTGGCACAATACCAGCAATTGGCATAGAGATTGCAAATGTTCAATGTAGGATTGTGTTTTGTCTCAATGTGTGACTTATTTTTGTGGCACAAAATATGGTTCACATAAAATACAGTTTCGAGTACCAAAACGTTCGTTGGCCTGATCCCTCGCTACACAACCAAACTGATTATCACCACAGATAATAAGTTAGGCCTTTTTGAGGGAGCATTCCTTATATACTAACCATTGTTTTCAATATTACCCTGTGACATCTAAGTACTCTCCAAGGCCCAATGCAATTTTAGAAAATGTAATATGTAATAAATTCACAAGTGGTAATATTCTGCCACCTCTTTTTCAGTAACAGGCATTAGATCTACAACCAAAGGTGAGTACACTTCACCTTTTTTTATTTCGGGCCATTCAAGGGGCCCTGGAATGTACTATACATAGTCGAGAACTTTTAAATACACTAGTCTGTGAGAAGTTGCAAAATTTCAGAATTCTGAACATGCAGTTTCCTGTGGGCAATCTCGACACCCAAATGAAGCAAAAACGAATAATATGTCAAAACAAAAGGTTTAACAGATCATTTTATGTTCATTACCGAAAACATTGTTTGGAAACCCTTACGCACAAATTTATGTAAATGACCATTTCTTTTATCGTTGGAACAAAGAACATGTGGTAAATAATATATTGTGCTATGCTAAGAGTCAGTATTTTGCCTCAAGCCCTTAGGACATGTAGAGAAAATATAATGAGAAGTTCAATTTTTTATATGCTTGGATCAGTGGGAATACTTGTTATAATTTCTAAAAAGACTGTAATCAATCAAAAACTCGACTACAGTCAGGACCTCATCCATTCTGTTTGCAATATAAAAATAATTATTAAAATATCACAATTGAGTATACATAACTAAAAGAGAACTTATTAACAGCCGACTGCATAACATGTGAATGAAAATAGTGAAAAAAGGTTTCAAACAGCTTTCTGCCGCTAATACCCAAAAATAAGTAAACACAAAAAATTGTTTAGTTCCATACTAGGACATTTGATGCGCTAAAATCTTTAGAATTTAAGCTGCCTTTTTTCTTATTTGCACAATCAGTATATTAAAAAAAACAGAAAGTAACAACGTTTTTAAGGATAGCTTAGAATGTGCCTTCTTCCGAAGCAGTCTCTACGACAATAACCGTATTAAGGCACTATAGTGAGGAACGGCAACTCTGGGAAACTTGGCAAGAAGGGTCATTTTATTTTTGATAGAAACGCTTATACATCACTACAGAGAAATCAAATCCAACTACAGAGGTTGACTTTTACTCATTCAAAGTTTTGAGATTTTCACCCTGGGTAATATTTTTGAATTTGTGAATTGCCCGTGCATTAGGTGTCGCTGTCTTTGTGGTAGTTGTAGTTGAAAAATATTTGTAAAAATTTTAATTGATATATGCACAAAGCAAACTTCTGGCAAACATTCATAGGATTATATTCTGTAGTATATTCAGATGCCCTTATCTGTGTTTCTTGTGGCTTTTACTAAATTTTGAAACTTTAAAGGTCACAACCAATTATCATTCGAAAAATATTTGAGTAAAAATTCAAACTGCTCCTTAAAAAGCAAAGTGCCCTTTAATTCATCTTAATTATTCTGGCAACGTGTTCAGAATGTTACCTTTACTCAATCTTCATCAGAATAAGCAAAGCTTACCTTTTTCGCATACCTTTTTTTTCTTAAGTAGCCTCATTGTTTACAGTATTAAATTGCCAATTTGAGGGGTGTCTTGTGATTGCTCTGAATGCAAAGTGTACTAACAATGCCTCTTCTTGCTTAAAAGAAACAATTGCAATTTACGATTTGAAGATACAAATGAAGTCACTAAGTGTTGAAGTACTTCCATGAAAATATACAAAAAAGTATTAATTACAAAACCTTTTTCAAGCGAACCTTACTAAACTCACAAGTAACTGTTTTGGCCATTACAATCATGTTTCGACTATACGATTGTTGAAAGAATAACAAAGGTCTAACCCCTTTGATTAAAATTTGCAACATTAGGAAAACAAAAATAATCTGAAATATTAACGGTTTAATAAAAAAGACCATTCAACAAACGCGTAATGCAGTCGAAGCAAAGATGCCGCCTGTCTCAATGAGCATTCCAAGTTAGCTGTTTAACAGAAATATCCCATACTGTTCTGTGATGTCGGCGGTACAAAGTATTGGAAATCTTCACAAAAAAGCCCTTCTCCCCCTGTCACCTGTCAAAGTGTAGAGGTGAGACATTCACAAGGAAATTTGTGATATCTGGTTGCTTAGACAAACTTCCTAGAAATACATAAACCATACACTTTAACACACTAAGTAAATGGGTATCACTTGATTGTTTACTCGTGTTCTTTTTCTCTTTTTTCTAGCAACTGAAAGCAGTTCGAAAGACAATGGTAAGCAAGAGGATTCATTCTTGGGAATATTATTCGTTCGATAGCCAATGCATTGAGTGTGCTATCTTAAAAGATCCAGCAACAAAAAATGATCCACATCTTCACTCTTGTGAAATATAAACTTACTACTCATGAAAAAATCAATGCTAAATATTGCCCAAATATTGACAAGCTCAAAATTGCATTCACTGCGCCTGTAAAAAAGATCAAGGCCTATAGTTTTCCAAATGCAAAACATCACTGTACATAAAAAAGCAGTTGTCATTGGCACAATACCAGCAATTGGCTTACAGATTGCAAATTTTCAACGTAGAATTGTGTTTTGTCTCAATGTGTGACTTATTTTGTAGCACAAAATATGGTTCACATAAAATACAGTTTCGAGTACCAAAACGTTTGTTGGCCTCATCCCTCGCTACACTAGAAAACTGATTATCACCACAGATAATAAGTTAAGCCTTTTTGAGGGAGCATCCCTTATATACTAACCATTGTTTTCAAAATTACCCTGTGAAATCTAAGTACTCTCAAAGGCCCAATGCAATTTTAGAAAATGCAATATGTAATAAATTCACAAATGTTTATATTCTGCCACCTCTTTTTCAGAAACAGGCGTTAGATCTACAACCAAAGGTGAGTACACTTCACCTTTTTTAATTTCAGGCCATTCAAGGTGCCCTGGAATGTACTATGCATACTCGAGAACTTTTAAATACACTGGTCTCTGAGAAGTTGCAAAATTTCAGAATTCTGAACATGCAGTTTCCTATGGGCAATCTCGACACCCAAATGAAGCAAAAACGAATAATATGTCAAAACAAAAGGTTAAACAGATTATTTTATGTTCATTAACCAAAACATTGTTTGGAAAAACTTACGCACAATTTTATGTAAATGACCATTTCTTTTATCGTTGCAACAAACCACATGTGGTAAATAATTTATTGTGCTATGCTAAGAGTCAGTATTTTGCCTCAAGCCTTTAAGACATGGTAGAGAAAATATAAAGAGAAGTTCAATTTTTATATCCTTGGATCAGTGGGAATACTTGTTTTATTTTCCAGAAAGACCGTAATCAATCAAACAATCGACTACAGTCAGGACCATTTTTGTTTGCAATATAAAAATAATAGTTAAAATATCACAATTGAGTATACATAACTAAAAGAGAAATTCTTAACGGCCGACTGCATACCATGTGAATGAATATAGTGAAAAAAGGTTTCAAACAGCTTTCCGCCGATAATACCCAAGAATAAGCAAACACAAAAAATTGTTTAGTTCCATACTGGGACATTTGATGCCCTAAAATCTTTAGAATTCAAACTGCCTTTTTTCTTTTTATTTGCACAATCAGTATATAAAAAAACAGAAAGTAAACACATTTTTAGGGATAGCTTAGAATGTGCCTTCTTCCGAAGCAGTCTCTATGACAATACCCGTGTTAATTAACTATAGTGAGGAACGGCAACTCTGGGCAACTTGGTAAGAAGGGTAATTTTATTCTTGATAGAAACGCTAATACATCACTACAGAAAAATCAAATCCAACTACAGAGGTTGACTTTTACTCATTCAAAGTTTTGAGATTTCCACCCTGGGTAGTATTTTTGAATTTGTGAATTGCCCCTGCATTAGGTGTCGCTGTCTTTGTGGTAGTTGTAGTTGAAGAATATTTGTAAAAAGTTTTTTGATATATGCACAAAGCAAAATTCTGGCAAACCATCCTAGGAATATATTCTGTAGTATATTCATTTGCCCTTATCTTTTTTTCTTGTGGCTTCTACTAAATTTTGAAACTTTAAAGTTCACACTAATCATCATCCGAAAAGTATTTGAGTAATCACTCCAATTGCTCCTGAAATTGCACAGTGCCCTTTCATTCAGTTGCATTATTCTGGCAACGTGTACATAATCTTACCTTTACTCAATCTTCATCAGGATAAGCAAAGCTTACCTTTTTCGCATCCTTATTTTTTTCCTAAGTAGCCTCATTGTTTACAGTAGTACACTGCTAATTTGAGTGGTGTCTTGTTATTGCTCTGAATGCAAAGTGCCTCTACCAATGCCTCTTCTACTACCAATACTACTATCAATACTACCAATGCCTCTTCTTGCTAAAAAGAAACAATTGAAATTTACGATTTCAAGACACAAATGAAGTCACTAAGTGTTGAAGTACTTCCATGGAACTGTACAAAAAAGTAATAATTACAAAAGCTTTTTCAAGCGAACCCTACTCAACTCAGAAGTAACTGTTTTGGCCATTACAATCATGTTTCGACTATACGATTTTGGAAAGGATAAAAAAGGTCTAACCTTGTTCAGTAAAATTTGCAACGTTAAGAAAAACAGAAATAATCTGAAATATTACCGGTTTTATAAAAATGGCCATTCAACAAACACGTAATGCAGTCGAAGCAAAAATGCCACCTGTCTCAATGAGCATTCCAAGTTAGGTGTTTAACAGAAATATCCCATACAGTTCTGTGATGTCGGCGGTACCAAGTAGTGGAAATCTTCAGAAAAAAGCCCTTCTCCCCCTGTCACCTGTCAAAGTGTGGAGGTGAGACATTCACAGGGGAATTTGTGATATCTGGCTGCTTAGACAAAATTTCAAGAAATACATAAATCATACACTCTACCGTACCTAAGTAAATGGGTATTACTTCATTGTTTATTCGTGTTCTTTTTTTTTTTGTAGCAACTGAAAGCAGTTCGAAAGACAATGGTAAGCAAGAGGATTCATTCTTGGGAATAATATTCGTTGGTTAGCCAATGCATTGAGTGTGCTATCTTAAAAGATACAGCAACAATAAAATGATCCACAGCTTCACTCTTGTGAAATATAAACTTAGTACTCATGATAAAAAGCAATGCTAAATATTGCCCAAATATTGACAAGCTTCAAATTGCACTCACTGCGCCTGTAAAAAAGATCAAGGCCTAACGTTTTCCAAACGCAAAACGTCACTGTACATAGAAAAGTAGTTGTCATTGGCACAATACCAGCAATTAGCTTAACATTGCAAATGTTCAACGTAGAATTGTGTTTTGTCTCAATGTGTGACTCATTTTTGTGGCACAAAATATGGTTCACATAAAATACAGTTTCGAGTACCAAAACGTTGGTTGGCCTCATCCCTCGCTACACTACAAAACTGATTATCACCACAGATAATAAGTTAATCCTTTTTGAGGGAGCATCCCTTATATACTAACCATTGTTTTCAATATTACCCTGTGAAATCTAAGTACTCTCCAAGTCCCAAGCAATTTTAGAAAATGTAATATGTAACCAGAATCTACGGCACCACACACTCTTTCAATTCATCTGAACTCCCACGTGCTATCCGGTTGTGGAACGATCTGCCTGATATTATCGTATCGCTGACTAACCCAGAAACATTCCGCCATCACCTGCACAAGCATTTTTCCATGTGAAACCACCAAACAAGAACGCTGGCGTTTCTTTCTGTTAGCACCATGATGTTTTCCTTTTTCTTTCTTTTTTTTGCGGTTCCAGCTACCACAGTAGATGTTATTATTGCTTGTTCTTATTGTCTTGCCACTCTTGCTAGCTGTTATCATGTTCTTTTCCTCTTGTTTCACTGACCTGTTGCTGTAATATATATCTAGTTTTTGTATACCTTCTCTTGTTATTTTTGTTTATCTGCTGTTTTTGCCCCTCTTACCCAATGCCCTGCCGGGCCTGTAAGGTATTTTGAATAAATAAAAAAATAATAATATATTCACGAGTGTTAATATTCTGCCACCTCTTTTTCAGTAACAGGCATTAGATCTACAACCAAAGGTCAGTAGACTTCACCTTTTTTTATTTCGGGCCATTCAAGGGGCCCTGGAATGTACTAAGCATACTCAAGAACTTTTAAATACACTGGTCTGTGAGAAGTTGCAAAATTTCAGAATTCTGTGCATGCATTTTTCTATGGGCAATCTGGACTCCCAAATGAAGCAAAAACGAATATTATCTCAAAACAAAAGGTTTAACAGATCGTTTTATGTTCATTACCCGAAACTTTGTTTGGAAATACTTAGGCACAATTTTATGTAAATGACCATTTATTTTATCGTTGAAACAAAGCACATGTGGTAAATAATTTATTTTGCTATGCTAAGAGTCAGTATTTTGCCTCAAGCCCTTAAGACATGGTAGAGAAAATATAATGAGAAGTTCAATTTTTTATGCTTGGATCAGCGGGAATACTTGTTATATTTTCTAAAAAGACCGTAATCAATCAAAAAATCAACTACAGTCAGGACCTCATCCATTCTGTTTGCAATATAAAAATAATTATTAAAATATCACAATTGAGTATACATAACTAAAAGAGAAATTATTAACGGCCGACAGCGTAACATGTGAATGAAAATAGTGAAAAAAGGTTTCAAACAGATTTCCGCCGAAAATACCCAAGAATAAGCAAACACAAAAAATTGTTTAGTTCCATACTGGGACATTTGCTGCCCTAAAATCTTTAAAATTCGAACTGCCTTTTTTCTTTTTATTTGCACAATTAGTATATAAATAAATAGCAGAAAGTAACAACGTTTTTTAAAGGATTGCTTAGAATGTTCCTTCTTCCGAAACAGTCTCTACGACAATAACAGTGTTAAGGCGCTATAGTGAGGAACGGCAACTCTGGGAAACTTGGTAAAAAGGGTCATTTTATTTTTGATAGAAACGCTATTACATCACTACAGAAACATCAAATCCAACTACACAAGTTGACTTTTACTCATTCAAAGTTTTGAGATTTCCACCTTGGGTAATATTTTTGAATTTGTGAATTGCCCGTGCATTAGGTGTCGCTGTCTTTGTGGTAGTTGTAGTTGAAAAATATTTGTAAAAATTTTAATGAATACATGCTCAAAGCAAACTTCTGACAAACATTCATAGGAAATTTTTTCTGTAGTATATTCAGATGCCCTTATATGTGTTTCTTGTGGCTTTTACTAAATTTTGAAACTTTAAAGGTTACAACCAATTATCATTAAAAATATTTGAGTAAAAATTCCAACTGGTCCCTAAATAGCAAAGTGCCCTTTAATTCAGCTTCATTATTCTGGCAACGTGTTCAGAATGTTGCCTTTACTCAGTCTTCATCAGGATGAGCAAAGCTTACCTTTTTCGCATCCCTATTTTTTTCCTAAGTAGCCTCATTGTTTACAGTAGTACATTGCCAATTTGAGTGGTGTCTCGTGATTGCTCTGAATGCAAAGTGTACTACCAATGCCTCTTCTTGCTAAAAAGAAACAATTGCAATTTACGATTTGAAGACACAAATGAAGTCACTAAGTGTTGAATTACTTCCAAGGAAATATACAAAAAAGTGTTAATTACAAAAGCTTTTTCAAGCGAACCCTACTAAACTCACAAGTAACTGTTTTGGCCATTACAATCATGTTTCGACTATACGATTTTTGAAAGGATAAAAAAGGTCTAACCCCTTTAAAAAAATTTGCAACGTTAAGGAAAACAAAAATAATCTGAAATATTAACGGTTTAATAAAAAGGCCATTCAACAAACGCGTAATGCAGTCGAAGCAAAGATGCCGCCTGTCTCAATGATCATTCAAAGTTAGCTGTTTAACAGAAATATCCCATACAGTTCTGTGATGTCGGCGGTACCAAGTATTGGAAATCTTCACAAAAAAGCCCTTCTCCCCCTATCACCTGTCAAAGTGTAAAGGTCAGACATTCACAAGGGAATTTGTGATATCTGGCTGCTTAGACAAAATTCCAAGAAATACATAAATCATACACTCTACCACACCTAAGTAAAAGGGTATCACTTGATTGTTTACTCGTGTTCTTTTTCTCTTTTTTCTAGCAACTGAAAGCAGTTCGAAAGACAATGGTAAGCAAGAGGATTCATTCTTGGGAATATTATTCGTTGGATAGCCAATGCATTGATTGTGGTATCTTAAAAGATACAGCAACAATAAAATGATCCACAGCTTCACTCTTGTGAAATATAAACTTACTACTCATGATAAAAAGCAATGCTAAATATTGCCCAAATATTGACAAGCTTAAAATTGCATTCACTGCGCCTGTAAAAAAGATCAAGGCCTAACGTTTTCCAAACGCAACACGTCACTGTACATAGAAAAGTAGTTGTCATTGGCACAATACCAGCAATTGGCTTAGACATTGCAAATGTTCAACGTGGAATTGTGTTTTGTCTCATTGTGGGAGTTATTTTTGTGGCACAAAATATGGTTCACATAAAATACAGTTTCGAGTACCAAAACGTTCGTTGGCCTCATCCCTCGATACACTACAAAACCGATTATCACCACAGATAATAAGTTAGGCCTTTTTGAGGGAGCATTCCTTATATACTAACCATTGTTTTCAATATTACCCTGTGACATCTAAGTACTCTCCAAGGCCCAATGCAATTTTAGAAAATGTAATATGTAATAAATTCACAAGTGGTAATATTCTGCCACCTCTTTTTCAGTAACAGGCATTAGATCTACAACCAAAGGTGAGTACACTTCACCTTTTTTTATTTCGGGCCATTCAAGGGGCCCTGGAATGTACTATACATAGTCGAGAACTTTTAAATACACTAGTCTGTGAGAAGTTGCAAAATTTCAGAATTCTGAACATGCAGTTTCCTGTGGGCAATCTCGACACCCAAATGAAGCAAAAACGAATAATATGTCAAAACAAAAGGTTTAACAGATCATTTTATGTTCATTACCGAAAACATTGTTTGGAAACACTTACGCACAATTTTATGTAAATGACCATTTCTTTTATCGTTGGAACAAAGAACATGTGGTAAATAATATATTGTGCTATGCTAAGAGTCAGTATTTTGCCTCAAGCCTTTAGATATGGTAGAGAAAATATAAAGAGAAGTTCAATTTTTATATGCTTGGATCAGTGGGAATACTTGTTTTATTTTCCAAAAAGACCGTAATCAATCAAACAATCGACTACAGTCAGGACCTCATCCATTCTGTTTGCAATATAAAAATATAACTAAAATATCACAATTGAGTATACATCACTAAAAACGAACTTATTAACGGCCGACTGCATAACATGTGAATAGAAATAGTGAGAAAAGGTTTCAAACAGCTTTCCGCCGAAAATACCCAAGAATAAGCAAATATAAAAAATTGTTTAGTTCCGTACTTGGACATTTGCTGCCCTAAAATCTTTAAAATTCGAACTGCCTTTTTTTCTTTTTTGCACAATCAGTATCTAAAAAAATAGCAGAACGTAACAACGTTTTTAAAGGATAGCTTAGAATGTGCCTTCTTTCGAAACAGTCTCTACGACAATAACAGTGTTAAGGCACTTTAGTGAGGAACGGCAACTCTGGGAAACTTGGTAAAAAGGGTCATAATATTTTCGATAGAAACACTCATACAACCCAAAGAAAAATCAAATCCAACTAGAGAGGTTGACTTTTACTCCTTCAAAGTTTTGAGATTTCCACCCTGGGTTATATTTTTGAATTTGTGAATTGCCCGTGCACTTGGTGTCGCTGTCTTTGTGGTAGTTGTTGTTGAAAAATATTTGTAAAAGTTTATTTGATATATGCACAAACAAACTTCTGGCAAACATTCATAGGATTATATTCTGTAGTATATTCAGATGCCTTTATCTGTTTTTCTTGTGGCTTTTACTAAATTTTGAAACTTTAGAGGTCACAACCAATTATCATTCGAGAAGTATTTGAGTAAAAATTCCAACTGCTCCTTAAATAGCAAAGTGCCCTTTATTTCAGCTTCATTATTCAGGCAACGTGTTCAGGCAACCTTTACTCAATCTTCACAGCAAAAGCAAAGCTTACCTTTTTCGGATCCTTATTTTTTTCCTAAGTAGCCTCATTGTTTACAGTAGTACATTGCCAATTTGAGTGGTGTCTTGTGATTGCTCTGAATGCAAAGTGTACTACCAATGCCTCTTGCTAAAAAGAAATAATTGCAAATTACGATTTGTAGACACAAGTGAAGTCACTAAGTGTTGAATTACTTCCATGAAAATATACACAAAAGTAATTATTACAAAAGCTTTTTCAAGCGAACCCTACTAAACTCACAAGTAACTGTTTTGGCCATTACAATCATGTTTCGACTATACGATTTTTTAAAGGATAAAAAAGGTCTAACCCCTTTTATTAAAATTTGCAACGTTAAGGAAAACAAAAATAATCTGAAATAATAACGGTTTAATAAAAAAGACCATTTATCAAACGCGTAATGTAGTCGAAGCAAAGATGGCGCCTGTCTCAATGAGCATTTTAAGTTGGGTGTTTAACAAAAATATCCCATACAGTTCTGTGATGTCGGCAGTACCAAGTATTGAAAGTCTTCACAAAAACGCCCTTCTCCCCCTGTCACCTGTCAAAGTGTGGAGGTGAGACATTCACAGGGGAATTTGTGATATCTGGCAGTTTGACAAAATTCCAAGAAATACATAAATCATACACCCTACCACACCTAAGTAAATGGGTATCACTTGATTGTTTACTCGTGTTCTTTTTCTCTTTTTTCTAGCAACTGAAAGCAGTTCGAAAGACAATGGTAAGCAAGAGGATTCATTCTTGGGGATATTATTTGTTGGATAGCCAATGCATGGAGTGTGGTATCTTAAAAGATACAGCAACAATAAAATGATCCACAGCTTCACTCTTGTGAAATATGAACTTACTACTCATGATAAAAAGCAATGCTTAATATTGCCCAAATATTGACAAGCTTAAAATTGCAATCACTGCGGATGTAAAAAAGATCAAGGTCTGACGTTTTTCAAACGCAAATGTCACTGCACATAAAAAAGTACCGTATTTTCAGGTCTATAAGTCGCACCTTTGTATAAGTCGCACCCCCCTCAAAATGACAGTTATTCCGAAAAAAACGTGAATAAGTCGCACTGGTGTATAAGACGCGCCAGTGTACAAGACGCACTTGTTAATTAGGTAAACTCACAGCGAATCAGATCGTTAGAAAGAGCGGCGAAAGTACATGGTTGCGGCCGCCGCCGCCTATCAACGCATGGCCCGGTGAGGAGGGCTAGACACGTTCACTCCCGTCCAAAGTCTTGACAGAACAAAGTTCTCAAAAATGGTTATTGATACACACAGATGGCATGTTTTTACAAACGGCGTAGGCAAAACCATTGAAGTCTTCTTCCTCCGAGTCGCTAACAAACAATTCAGCAACTTCAAGTGGGAGTTCCGCCAGCACATCGCTATCACCCTCCGACTCACTAATATCTTCTTCGCCAACATCGTCACCACTCGTGCAACGGATCATTCCGGCCTTTATGAACCCGGCTACAACTGCTTTTGTAGAAATGGAGTCCAAGAGTCGGAGACCCATTTGGTCACCTCTCCAAACATCGTGCGTCTCTTGCGTGCTGTCGTAAATCAGCGCAATAAAGGTGTCATGGCGGACGAAAGTGACTTGACCGGAAGCGGACTAAAAATGGAAACTTATCAGCCAGCTGTCATTTTAAAAAATAGCAGCACGTTTACCTCTTTCAGAGTAAATCCATGTGATAATTTATAAGCTGCATTTTTGCTACCCAGTTTGATAATTCTTTCAATTTATTCTGAACTGTAGTTACTGTGCACGCCAGAAAGTGGCGCGCGGTTGTCGCAGGCCATTATCATTGTTTTCGACTGGAATAAACTGCTAATTCTTTGATTTATTGTCCTGAAGCGAGATATGGGCTATGAGAAACACAGGAGCGGTGGGCTTCAGGTTCATTTTGACCATAGAGCGGTGTCTCCTAACGTGCGCTGCCCACGCGCGGCCGCCGCGAACCCTGAATTCTTCCATACATAAGTCGCACCGGTAAATAAGACGCACCATCGAAAATTTCAGAAAAAAACCGCGACCTATACACCAGAAAATACGGTAGTTGTCATTGGCACAATACCAGCAATTGGCCTAGATATTGCGAATGTTCAGCGTAGAATTGTGTTTTGTCTCAATGTGTGACTTATTTTTGTGGCACAAAATATGGTTCACATAAAATACAGTTTCGAGTACCAAAACGTTGATTGGCCTCATCCCTCGCTACACTACTAAACTGATTATCACCACAGATAATAAGTTAAGCCTTTTTGAGGAAGCATCCCTTATATACTAACCATTGTTTTCAATATTACCCTGTGAAATCTAAGTACTCTCCAAGGCACAATGCAATTTCAGAAAATGTAATATGTAATAAATTCACAATTGTTAATATTCTGCCACCTCTTTTTCAGTAACAGGCATTAGATCTACAACCAAAGGTGAGTACACTTCACCTTTTTTTATTTCGGGCCATTCAAGAGGCCCTGGAATGTACTATGCATACTCGAGAACTTTTAAATACACTTGTCTGTGAGAAGTTGCCTAAATTTCAGAATTCTGAACATGCAGTTTCCTATGGGCAATCTCGACACCCAAATGAAGCAAAAACGAATATGTCAAAACAAAAGGTTTAACAGACCATTTTATGTTGATTACCCAAAACACTGTTTGGAAACACTTACGCACAATTTTATGTAAATGACCATTTCTTTTATCGTTGGAACAAAGCACATGTGGTAAATAATTTATTGTGCTATGCTAAGAGTCAGTATTTTGCCTCAAGCCTTTGAGACATGGTAGAGAAAATATAAAGAGAAGTTCAATTTTTATATGCTTGGATCAGTGGGAATACTTGTTTTATTTTCCAAAAAGATCGTAATCAATCAAACAATCGACTACCGTCAGGACCTCATCCATTCTGTTTGGAATATAAAAATAATAATTAAAATATCACAATTGAGTATACATAACTAAAAGAGAAATTGTTAACGGCCGACTGCATAACATGTGAGTGAAAATAGTGAAAAAAGGTTTCAAACAGTTTTCCGCCGAAAATAACCAAGAATAAGCTAACACAAAAAATTGTTTAGTTCCATACTGGGACATTTGCTGCCCTAAAATCTTTAAAATTCGAACTGCCTTTTTTTTCTTTTTATTTGCACAATCAGTATATAAAAAAACAGAAAGTAACAACGTTTTTAAAGGATAGCTTAGAATGTGACTTCTTCCGAAGCAGTCTCTACGACAAAAACAGTGTTAAGGCACCATAGTGAGGAATGGCAACTCTGGGAAACTTGGTAAGAAGGGTCATTTTAGTTTTGATAGAAACGCTAACACATCACTACAGAAAAATCAAATCCAACTACAGAGGTTGACTTTTACTGATTCAAAGTTTTGAGATTTCCACCCTGGGTAATATTTTTTGAATTTGTGAAATTACCGTGCATTAGGTGTCGCTGTCTTTGTGGTTGTTGTACTTGAAAAATATTTGTAAAAATTTTAATTGATATATGCACAAAGCAAACTTCTGACAAACATTCATAGGATTATATTCTGTAGTAAATTCAGATGCCCTTATTTGTGTTTCTTGTGGCTTTTACTAAATTTTGAAAATTTAAAGGTCACAACCAATTATCATTCGAAAAATATTTGAGTAAAAATTTCAACTGGTCCCTAAATAGCAAAGTGCCCTTAATTTCAGCTTCATTATTCTGGTAACGTGTTCAGAATGTTGCCTTTACTCAGTCTTCATCAGGATAAGCAAAGCTTACCTTTTTCGCATCGCTATTTTTTTCCTAAGTAGCCTCATTGTTTACAGTAGTACATTGCCAATTGGAGTGGTGTCTTGTGATTGCTCTGAATGTAAAGTGTACTACCAATGCCTCTTCTTGCCTAAAAGAAACAATAGCAATTTACAATTTGAAGACACAAATGAAGTGATTGATTGATTGTAGGGTTTAACGCGCCGACGCAACGCAGGCGATGAGGCCCGCCGTAGTGGAGGGCTCCGGATTAATTTTGACCACCTGGGGATCTTTAACGTGCGCCGAAATCTCGTACACACGGGCGTTTTTGCGTTTTGCCTCCATGAGAAAAGCGGCCGCCGCGGCCGGGAATCGAACCCGCGACCTCGCGCTCAGCAGCGCAACACAAATGAAGTCACTAAGTGTTGAAGTACTTCCATGGAAATATACAAAAAAGTATTAATTACAAAAGCTTTTTCAAGCGAACCCTTCTAAACTCACAAATAACTGTTTTGGCCATTGCAATCATGTTTCGACTATACGATTTTTGAAAGGATAAAAAAGGTGTAACCCCTTTTATTAAAATTTGCAACGTTAAGGAAAACAAAAATAATCTGAAATATTAACGGTTTAGTAAAAAGACCATTCAACAAACGCGTAATGCAGTCGAAGCAAAGATGCCGCCTGTCTCAATGAGCATTCCAAGTTAGCTGTTTAACAGAAATATCCCATACTGTTCTGTGATGTCGGCGGTACCAAGCATTGGAAATCTTCACAAAAAAGCCCTTCTCCCCCTGTCACTTGTCAAAGTGTAGAGGTGTGACATTCACAAGAGAATTTGTGGTATCTGGCTGCTTAGACAAAATTCTAAGAAATACATAAATCATACACTGTAGCACACTTAAGTAATTGGGTATCGCTTGATTGTTTACTCGTGTTCTTTTTCTCTTTTTTCTAGCAACTGAAAGCAGTTCGAAAGACAATGGTAAGCAAGAGAATTCATTCTTGGGAATATTATTCGTTTGATAGCCAATGTATTGAGTGTGGTTTCTTAAAAGATACAGCAACAATAAATGATCCACAGCTTCACTCTTGTGAAATATAAACTTACTACTCATAATAAACAGCAATGCTAAATATTGCCCAAATATTGACAAGCTTAAAATTGCATTCACTGCGCCTGTAAAAACGATCAAGGCCTACCGTTCACCAAACGCAAAATGTCACTGTACATAAAAAAGTAGTTGTCATTGGCACAATACCAGCAATTGGCTTAGAGATTGCAAATGTTCAACGTAGGATTGTGTTTTGTCTCAATGTGTGACTCATTTTTGTGGCACAAAATATGGTTCACATAAAATACAGTTTCGAGTACCAAAACGTTGGTTGGCCTCATCCCTCGCTACACTACAAAACTGATTATCACCACAGATAATAGGTTAAGCCTTTTTGAGGGGGCATCCCTTATATACTAACCATTGTTTTCAATATTACCCTGTGAAATCTAAGTACTCTCCAAGGCCCATGCAATTTTAGAAAATGTAATATGTAATAAATTCAAAAGTGTTAATATTCTGCCACCTCTTTTTCAGTAACAGGCATTAGATCTACAACCAAAGGTGAGTACACTTCACCTTTTTTTTTATTTCGGGCCATTCAAGGGGCCCCGGAATGTACTATGCATACCCATGAACTTTTAAATACACTGGTCTGTGAGAAGTTGCCTAAATTTCAGAATTCTGAACATGCAGTTTTCTATGGGCAATCTCGACACCCAAATGAAGCAAAAACGATTAATATGGGAAAACAAAAGGTTTAACAGATCATTTTATGTTCATTACACAAAACACTGTTTGGAAACACTTACGCAAAATTTTATGTAAATGACAATTTCTTTTATCGTTGGAACAAAGCACATGTGGTAAATAATATATTGTGCTATGCTAAGACTGAGTCTTTTGCCTCAAGCCTTTAAGACATGGTAGAGAAAATATAAAGAGAAGTTCAATTTTTATATGCTTGGATCATGGGAATAGCGGTTTTATTTTCCAAAAAGACCGTATTGATTGAAACAATCGACTACAATCAGGACCTCGTCCATTCTGTTTGCAATGTAAAAATAATAATTAAAATATTACAATTGAGTATACATAACTAAAAGAGAAATTATTAACGGCCGACTGCATACCATGTGAAAGAAAATAGTGAAAAAAGGTTTCAAACAGCTTTCCCCCGATAATACCCAAGAATAAGCAAACACAAAAAATTGTTTAGTTCCATACTAGGACATTTGATGCCCTAAAATCTTCAGAATTCAAACTGCCTTTTTCTCTTTTTATTTGCACAATCAGTATATTAAAAAAAAACAGAAAGTAAACACGTTTTTAAGGATAGCTTAGAATGTGCCTCATTCCGAAGCAGTCTCTACGACAATAACAGTGTTAAGGCACTATAGTGAGGAACGGCAACTCTGGGAAACTTGGTAAGAAGGGTCATTTTATTTTTGATAGAAACGCTAATACATCACTACAGAAAAATCAAATCCAACTACAGAGGTTGACTTTTACTCATTCAAAGTTTTGAGATTTCCACCCTGGGTAATATTTTTGAATTTGTGAATTGCCCGTGCATTAGGTGTCGCTGTCTTTGTGGTAGTTGTAGTTGAAAAATATTCGTAAAAATTTTAATTGATATATGCACAAAGCAAACTTCTGGCAAAAATTCATAGGATTATATTCTGTAGTATATTCAGATGCCCTTATCTGTGTTTCTTGTGGCTTTTACTAAATTTCGAAACTTTAAAGGTCACAACCAATTATCATTCGAAAAATATTTGAGTAAAAATTCAAACTGCTCCTTAAAAGCAAAGTGCCATTTAATTCATCTTCATTATTCTGGCAACGTGTTCAGAATGTTACCTTTACTCAATCTTCATCAGGATAAGCAAAGCTTACCTTTTTCGCATCCTTATTTTTCCCTAAGTAGCCTCATTGTTTACAGTAGTAAATTGCCAATTTGAGTGGTGTCTTGTGATTGCTCTGAATGCAAAGTGTACTAACAATGCCTCTTCTTGCTTAAAAGAAACAATTGCAATTCACGATTTGAAGACGCAAACTTAGTCACTAAGTGTTGAAGTACTTCCATGGAAATATACAAAAAAGTATTATTACGAAAGCTTTTTTCTAGCGAGCCCTACTAAACTCACAAGTAACTGTTTCGGCCATTACAATCATGTTTCGACTATACGATTTTTGAAAGAATAAAAAAGGTCTACCCCCTTTTATCAAAATTTGTAACGTTAAGGAAAACAAAAATAATCTGAAATATTAATGGTTTAATAAAAAAGACCATTCAACAAACGCGTAATGCAGTCGAAGCAAAGATGCCGCCTGTCTCAATGAGCATTCCAAGGTAGCTGTTTAACAGAAATATCTTATACAGTTCTGTGATGTCGGCGGTACCAAGTATTGGAAATCTTCACAAAAAAGCCCTTCTCCCCCTGTCACCTGTCAAAGTCTAGAGGTGAGACATTCACAAGGGACTTTGTGATATATGGCTGCTTAGACAAAATTCCTAGAAATACATAAATCATACACTCTACCACAATTAGGTAATTGGGTATCACTTGATTGTTTACTCGTGTTCTTTTTCTCTTTTTTCTAGCAACTGAAAGCAGTTCGAAAGACAATGGTAAGCAAGAGGATTCATTCTTGGGAATATTATTCGTTGGATAGCCAATGCATTGAGTGTGGTATTTTAAAATATACAGCAACAAAAAAATGACCCACAGCTTCACTTTTGTGAAATATACACTTACTACTCATGATAAAAATCAATGCTAAATATTGCCCAAATATTGACAAGCTCAAAATTGCATTCACTGCGCCTGTAAAAAAGATCAAGGCCTATAGTTTTCCAAAAGCAAAACATCACTGTACATAAAAAAGCAGTTGTCAATGGCACAATACCAGCAATTGGCTTAGAGATTGCAAATGTTCAACGTAGAATTGTGTTTTCTCTCAATGTGTGACTTAGTTTTGTAGCACAAAATACGGTTCACATAAAATACAGTTTCAAGTACCAAAACGTTCGTTGGCCTCATCCCTCGCTACACTACAAAACTGATTATCACCACAGATAATAAGTTAAGCCTTTTTGAGGGAGCATCTCTTATATACTAACCATTGTTTTCAATATTACCCTGTGAAATCTAAGTACTCTCCAAAGCCCAATGCAATTTTAGAAAATGTAATATGTAATACATTCACAAGTGTTAATATTCTGCCACCTCTTTTTCAGTAACAGGCGTTAGATCTACAACCAAAGGTGAGTACACTTCACCTTTTTTTATTTCGGGCTATTCAAGGGGCCCTGGACTGTACTATGCATACTCGAGAACATTTAAATACACTGGTCTGTGAGAAGTTGCAAAATTTCAGAATTCTGAACATGCAGTTTTTAATGGGCAATCTCGACACCCAAATGAAGCAAAAAAGAATATGTCAACACAAAAGGTTTAACAGATCATTTTATGTTCATTACCCAAAACACTGTTTGGAAACACTTACGCACAATTTTATGTAAATGACCATTTCTTTTATCGTTGTAACAAAGCACATATGGTAAATAATATATTGTGCTATGCTAAGAGTCCGTATTTTGCCTCAAGCCTTTAGGACATGGTAGAGAAAATATAATGAGAAGTTCAATTTTGATATGCTTGGATCAGTGGGAATACTTCATCAGGATAAGCAAAGCTTACCTTTTTCGCATACTTATTTTTTCCCTAAGTAGCCTCATTGTTTACAGTAGTACATTGCCAATTTGAGTGGTGTCTTGTGATTGCTCTGAATGAAAAGTGTACTAACAATGCCTCTTCTTGCTAAAAAGAAACAATTGCAATTTACGATTTGAAGACACAAATGTAGTCACTAAGTGTTGAAGTACTTCCATGGAAATATACAAAAAAGTATTAATTACAAAAGCAGTTTCAAGCGAACCCTACTAAACTCACAACTGTTTTGGCCATTACAATCATGTTTCGACTATACGATTCTTGAAAGGATAAAAAAGGTCTAACTCCTTTGATTAAAATTTGCAACGTTAAGAAAAACAAAAATAATCTGAAATATTACCGGTTTATTAAAAAAGGCCATTCAACAAACGCGTATTGCAGTCGAAGCAAAGATGCCGCCTGTGTCAATGAGCATTCCAAGTTAGCTGTTTAACAGAAATATCCCATACTGTTCTGTGATGTCGGCGGTACCAAGTATCGGAAATCTTCACAAAAAAGTCCTTCTCCCACTGTCACTTGTCAAAGTGTAGAGGTGTGACATTCACAAGGGAATTTGTGATATCTGGCTGCTTAGACAAAATTCCAAGAAATACATATATCATACACTGTACCACACTTAAGTAATTGGGTATCACTTGATTGTTTACTCGTGTTCTTCTTCTGTTTTTTCTAGCAACTGAAAGCAGTTCGAAAGACCATGGTAAGCAAGAGGATTCATTCTTGGGAATATTATTCTTTTGATAGCCAATGCATTGAGTGTGGTATCTTAAAAGATACAGCAACAATAAATGATAAACAGCTTCACTCTTGTGAAACATAAACTTACTACTCGTTATAAAAAGCAATGCTAAATATTGCCGAAATATTGACAAGCTTAAAATTGCCTTCACTGCACCTGTAAAAAATATCAAGGCCTACCGTTTTCCAAACGCAAAACGTCACTGTACATAAAAAAGTACTTGTCATTGGCACAATACCAGCAATTGCCTTAGAGATTGCAAATGTTCAACGTAGGATTGTGTTTTGTCTCAATGTGTGACTTATTTTTGTGGCACAAAATATGGTTCACATAAAATACAGTTTCGAGTACCAAAACGTTCGTTGGCCTCATCCCTCGCTACACTACAAAACTGATTATCACCACAGATAATAGGTTAAGCCTTTTTGAGGGAGCATCCCTTATATACTAACCATTGTTTTCAATATTACCCGGTGAAATCTAAGTACTCTCCAAGGCCCATGCAATTTTAGAAAATGTAAAATGTAATAAATTCAAAAGTGTTAATATTCTGCCACCTCTTTTTCAGTAACAGGCATTAGATCTACAACCAAAGGTGAGTACACTTCACCTTTTTTTATTTCGGGCCATTCAAGGAGCCCTGGAATGTACTATGCATACTCATGAACTTTTAAATACACTGGTCTGTGAGAAGTTGCAAAATTTCAGAATTCTGAACATGCAGAATCTCTACACCCAAATGAAGCAAAAACGATTAATATGTCAAAACAAAAGGATTAACAGATCATTTTATGTTCATTACCCAAAACACTGTTTGGAAACACTTACGCACCATTTTATGAAAATTACCATTTCTTTTATCGTTGGAACAAAGCACATGTGGTAAATAATATATTGTGCTATGCTAAGAGTCAGTATTTTGCCTCAAGCCTTTAGGACATGGTATAGAAAATATAAAGAGAAGTTCAATTTTTATACGCTTGGATTAGTGGGAACAGTTGTTTTATTTTCCAAAAAGACCGTATTCAATCAAACAATCGACTACAGTCAGGACCTCATCCATTCTGTTTGCAATATAAAAATAATAATTAAAATATCACAATTGAGTATACATAACTAAAAGAGAAATTATTAACTGCCGACTGCATACCATGTGAATGAAAAAAGTGAAAAAAGGTTTCAAACAGCTTTCCGCCGATAATACCCAAGAATACGCACACACAAAAAATTGTTTAGTTCCATACTAGGACATTTGATGCCCTAAAATCTTTAGAATTCAAACTGCCTTTTTTCTTTTTATTTGCACAATCAGTATATTAAAAAAAACAGACAGTAACAACGTTTTTAAGGATAGCTTAGAATGTGCCTTCTTCCGAAGCAGTCTCTACGACAATACCCGTGTTAAGGCACTATAGTGAGGAACGGCAACTCTGGGCAACTTGGTAAGAAGGGTAATTTTATTCTTGATAGAAACGCTAATACATCACTACAGAAAAATCAAATCCAACTACAGAGGTTGACTTTTACTCATTCAAAGTTTTGAGATTTCCACCCTGGGTAGTATTTTTGAATTTGTGAATTGCCCGTGCATTAGGTGTCGCTGTCTTTGTGGTAGTTGTAGTTGAAGAATATTTATAAAAATTTTATTGATATATGCACAAAGCAAAATTCTGGCAAACCATCCTAGGAATATATTCTGTAGTATATTCATTTGCCCTTATCTGTTTTTCTTGTGGCTTCTACTAAATTTTGAAACTTTAAAGTTCACACTAATCATCATCCGAAAAGTATTTGAGTAATCACTCAAATTGCTCCTGAAATTGCACAGTGCCCTTTCATTCAGTTGCATTATTCTGGCAACGTGTACATAATATTACCTTTACTCAATCTTCATCAGGATAAGCAAAGCTTACCTTTTTCGCATCCTTATTTTTTTCCTAAGTAGCCTCATTGTTTACAGTAGTACACTGCCAATTTGAGTGGTGTCTTGTGATTGCTCTGAATGCAAAGTGCCTCTACCAATGCCTCTTCTACTACCAATACTACCAATACTACTATCAATACTACCAATGCCTCTTCTTGCGAAAAAGAAACAATTGCAATTTACGATTTCAAGACACTTACAAATGAAGTCACTAAGTGTTGAAGTACTTCCATGGAACTGTACAAAAAAGTAATAATTACAAAAGCTTTTTTAAGCGAACCCTACTCAACTCAGAAGTAACTGTTTTGGCCATTACAATCATGTTTCGACTATACGATTTTGGAAAGGATAAAAAAGGTCTAACCTTGTTCAGTAAAATTTGCAACGTTAAGAAAAACAGAAATAATCTGAAATATTACCAGTTTTATAAAAATGGCCATTCAACAAACGCGTAATTTAGTCGAAGCAAAGATGCCACCTGTCTCAATGAGCATTCCAAGTTAGGTGTTTAACAGAAATATCCCATACAGTTCTGTGATGTCGGCGGTACCAAGTATTGGAAATCTTCAGAAAAAAGCCCTTCTCCCCCTGTCACCTGTCAAAGTGTGGAGGTGAGACATTCACAGGGGAATTTGTGATATCTGGCTGCTTAGACAAAATTTCAAGAAATACATAAATCATACACTCTACCGTACCTAAGTAAATGGGTATTACTTCATTGTTTATTCGTGTTCTTTTTCTATTTTTTGTAGCAACTGAAAGTAGTTCGAAAGACAATGGTAAGCAAGAGGATTCATTCTTGGGAATATTATTCGTTGGATAGCCAATGCATTGAGTGTGGTATCTTAAAAGATACAGCAACAATAAAATGATCCACAGCTTCACTCTTGTGAAATATAAACTTACTACTCATGATAAAAAGCAATGCTAAATAGTGCCCAAATATTGACAAGCTTCAAATTGCACTCACTGCGCCTGTAAAAAAGATCAAGGCCTAACGTTTTCCAAACGCAAAACGTCACTGTACATAGAAAAGTAGTTGTCATTGGCACAATACCAGCAATTGGCTTAGACATTGCAAATGTTCAACGTAGAATTGTGTTTTGTCTCAATGTGTGACTCATTTTTGTGGCACAAAATATGGTTCACATAAAATACAGTTTCGAGTACCAAAACGTTGGTTGGCCTCATTCGCTACACTACAAAACTGATTATCACCACAGATAATAAGTTAATCCTTTTTTAGGGAGCATCCCTTATATACTAACCATTGTTTTCAATATTACCCTGTGAAATCTAAGTACTCTCCAAGGCCCAAGCAATTTTAGAAAATGTAATATGTAACCAGAATCTACGGCACCACACACTCTTTCAATTCATCTGAACTCCCACGTGCTATCCGGTTGTGGAACGATCTGCCTGATATTATCGTATCGCTGACTAACCCAGAAACATTCCGCCATCACCTGCACAAGCATTTTTCCATGTGAAACCACCAAACAAGAACGCTGGCGTTTCTTTCTGTTAGCCCCATGATGTTTTCCTTTTTCTTTCTTTTTTTTGCGGTTCCAGCTACCACAGTAGATGTTATTATTGCTTGTTCTTATTGTCTTGCTACTCTTGCTAGCTGTTATCATGTTCTTTTCCTCTTGTTTCACTGACCTGTTGCTGTATTATATATCTAGTTTTTGTATAACTTCTCTTGTTATTTTCATTTATCTGCTGTTTTTGCCCCTCTTACCCAATGCCCTGCCGGGCCTGTAAGGTATTTTGAATAAATAAATAAATAATAATAAATTCACGAGTGTTAATATTCTGCCACCTCTTTTTCAGTAACAGGCATTAGATCTACAACCAAAGGTGAGTAGACTTCACCTTTTTTTATTTCGGGCCATTCAAGGGGCCCTGGAATGTACTAAGCATACTCAAGTACTTTTAAATACACTGGTCTGTGAGAAACTGCAAAATTTCAGAATTCTGTGCATGCATTTTTCTATGGGCAATCTGGACTCCCAAATGAAGCAAAAACGGATATTGTCTCAAAACAAAAGGTTTAACAGATCGTTTTATGTTCATTACCCGAAACTTTGTTTGGAAATACTTAGGCACAATTTTATGTAAATGACCATTTATTTTATCGTTGAAACAAAGCACATGTGGTAAATAATTTATTTTGCTATGCTAAGAGTCAGTATTTTGCCTCAAGCCCTTAAGACATGGTAGAGAAAATATAATGAGAAGTTCAATTTTTTTTATGCTTGGATCAGTGGGAATACTTGTTATATTTTCTAAAAAGACCGTAATCAATCAAAAAATCAACTACAGTCAGGACCTCATCCATTCTGTTTGCAATATAAAAATAATTATTAAAATATCACAATTGAGTATACATAACTAAAAGAGAAATTATTAACGGCCGACAGCATAACATGTGAATGAAAATAGTGAAAAAAGGTTTCAAACAGATTTCCGCCGAAAATACCCAAGAATAAGCAAACACAAAAAATTGTTTAGTTCCATACAGGGACATTTGCTGCCCTAAAATCTTTAAAATTCGAACTGCCTTTTTTTCTTTTTATTTGCACAATCAGTATATAAATAAATAGCAGAAAGTAACAACGTTTTTTAAAGGATTGCTTAGAATGTTCCTTCTTCCGAAACAGTCTCTACGACAATAACAGTGTTAAGGTGCTATAGTGAGGAACGGCAACTCTGGGAAACTTGGTAAAAAGGGTCATTTTATTTTTGATAGAAACGCTATTACATCACTACAGAAAAATCAAATCCAACTACACAAGTTGACTTTTACTCATTCAAAGTTTTGAGATTTCCACCTTGGGTAATATTTTTGAATTTGTGAATTGCCCGTGCATTAGGTGTCGCTGTCTTTGTGGTAGTTGTAGTTGAAAAATATTTGTAAAAATTTTAATGAATATATGCACAAAGCAAACTTCTGACAAACATTCATAGGAAATTTTTTCTTTAGTATATTCAGATGCCCTTATCTGTGTTTCTTGTGGCTTTTACTAAATTTTGAAACTTTAAAGGTTACAACCAATTATCATTAAAAATATTTGAGTAAAAATTCCAACTGGTCCCTAAATAGCAAAGTGCCCTTTAATTCAGCTTCATTATTCTGGCAACGTGTTCAGAATGTTGCCTTTACTCAGTCTTCATCAGGATAAGCAAAGCTTACCTTTTTCGCATCCCTATTTTTTTCCTAAGTAGCCTCATTGTTTACAGTGTACATTGCCAATTTGAGTGGTGTCTTGTGATTGCTCTGAATGCAAAGTGTATTACCAATGCCTCTTCTTGCTAAAAAGAAACAATTGCAATTTACGATTTGAAGACACAAATTAAGTCATTAAGTTTTGAAGTACTTCCATGGAAATATACAAAAAAGTATTATTACAAAAGCTTTTTCAAGCGAACCCTACTAAACTCACAAGTAACTGTTTTGGCCATTACAATCATGTTTCGACTATACGATTTTTGAAAGGATAAAAAAGGTCTACCCCTTTAAAAAATTTGCAACGTTAAGAAAAACAAAAATAATCTGAAATATTAACGGTTTAATAAAAAGGCCATTCAAAAAACGCGTAATGCAGTCGAAGCAAAGATGCCGCCTGTCTCAATGAGCATTCAAAGTTAGCTGTTTAACAGAAATATCCCATACAGTTCGGTGATGTCGGCGGTACCAAGTATTGGAAATCTTCACAAAAAAGACCTTCTCCCCCTATCACCTGTCAAAGTGTAAAGGTCAGACATTCACAAGGGAATTTGTGATATCTGGCTGCTTAGACAAAATTCCAAGAAATACATAAATCATACACTCTACCACACCTAAGTAAAAGGGTATCACTTGATTGTTTACTCGTGTTCTTTTTCTCTTTTTTCTAGCAACTGAAAGCAGTTCGAAAGACAATGGTAAGCAAGAGGATTCATTCTTGGGAATATTATTCGTTGGATAGCCAATGCATTGATTGTGGTATCTTAAAAGATACAGCAACAATAAAATGATCCACAGCTTCACTCTTGTGAAATATAAACTTACTACTCATGATAAAAAGCAATGCTAAATATTGCCCAAATATTGGCAAGCCTAAAATTGCATTCACTGCGCCTGTAAAAAAGATCAAGGCCTAACGTTTTCAAAACGCAACACGTCACCGTACATAGAAAAGTAGTTGTCATTGGCACAATACCAGCAATTGGCTTAGACATTGCAAATGTTCAACGTGGAATTGTGTTTTGTCTCATTGTGGGAGTTATTTTTGTGGCACAAAATATGGTTCACATAAAATACAGTTTCGAGTACCAAAACGTTCGTTGGCCTCATCCCTCGATACAAAACAAAACCGATTATCACCATAGATAATAAGTTAGGCCTTTTTGAGGGAGCATTTCTTATATACTAACCATTGTTTTCAATATTACCCTGTGACATCTAAGTACTCTCCAAGGCCCAATGCAATTTTAGAAAATGTAATATGTAATAAATTCACAAGTGGTAATATTCTGCCACCTCTTTTTCAGTAACAGGCATTAGATCTACAACCAAAGGTGCGTACACTTCACCTTTTTTTATTTCGGGCCATTCAAGGGGCCCTGGAATGTACTATACATAGTCGAGAACTTTTAAATACACTAGTCTGTGAGAAGTTGCAAAATTTCAGAATTCTGAACATGCAGTTTCCTGTGGGCAATCTCGACACCCAAATGAAGCAAAAACGAATAATATGTCAAAACAAAAGGTTTAACAGATCATTTTATGTTCATTACCGAAAACATTGTTTGGAAACACTTACGCACAAATTTATGTAAATGACCATTTCTTTTATCGTTGGAACAAAGAACATGTGGTAAATAATATATTGTGCTATGCTAAGAGTCAGTATTTTGCCTCAAGCCCTTAGGACATGTAGAGAAAATATAATGAGAAGTTCAATTTTTTATATGCTTGGATCAGTGGGAATACTTGTTATAATTTCTAAAAAGACCGTAATCAATCAAAAACTCGACTACAGTCAGGACCTCATCCATTCTGTTTGCAATATAGAAATAATTATTAAAATATCACAATTGAGTATACATAACTAAAAGAGAAATTATTAACGGCCGACAGCATAACATGTGAATGAAAATAGTGAAAAAAGGTTTCAAACAGATTTCCGCCGAAAATACCCAAGAATAAGCAAACACAAAAAATTGTTTAGTTTCATACTGGGACATTTGCTGCCCTAAAATCTTTAAAATTCGAACTGCCCTTTTTTCTTTTTATTTGCACAATCAGTATATAAATAAATAGCAGAACGTAACAACGTTTTTTAAGGATTGCTTAGAATGTTCCTTCTTCCGAAACAGTCTCTACGACAATAACAGTGTTAAGGCGCTATAGTGAGGAACGGGAACTCTGGGAAACTTGGTAAAAAGGGTCATTTTATTTTTGATAGAAACGCTATTACATCACTACAGAAAAATCAAATCCAACTACACAAGTTGACTTTTACTCATTCAAAGTTTTGCGATTTCCACCTTGGGTAATATTTTTGAATTTGTGAATTGCCTGTGCATAAGGTGTCGCTGTCTTTGTGGTAGTTGTAGTTGAAAAATATTTGTAAAAGTTTATTTGATATATGCACAAACAAACTTCTGGCAAACATTCATAGGATTATATTCTGTAGTATATTCAGATGCCTTTATCTGTTTTTCTTGTGGCTTTTACTAAATTTTGAAACTTTAGAGGTCACAACCAATTATCATTCGAGAAGTATTTGAGTAAAAATTCCAACTGCTCCTTAAATAGCAAAGTGCCCTTTATTTCAGCTTCATTATTCAGGCAACGTGTTCAGGCAACCTTTACTCAATCTTCACAGCATAAGCAAAGCTTACCTTTTTCGCATCCTTATTTTTTTCCTAAGTAGCCTCATTGTTTACAGTAGTACATTGCCAATTTGAGTGGTGTCTTGTGATTGCTCTGAATGCAAAGTGTACTACCAATGCCTCTTCTTGCTAAAAAGAAACAATTGCAATTTACGATTTGAGGACACAAATTAAGTCATTAAGTTTTGAAGTACTTCCATGGAAATATACAAAAAAGTATTATTACAAAAGCTTTTTCAAGCGAACCCTACTAAACTCACAAGTAACTGTTTTGGCCATTACAATCATGTTTCGACTATACAATTTTTGAAAGGATAAAAAGGTCTAACCCCTTTTATTAAAATCTCAACGTTATGGAAAACAAAAATATTCTGAAATATTAACGCTTTAATAAAAAACACCATTTATCAAACGCGTAATGCAGTCGAAGCAAAGATGGCGCCTGTCTCAATGAGCATTTTAAGTTAGGTGTTTAACAAAAATATCCTATACAGTTCTGTGGTGTCGGCGGTACCAAGTATTGAAAATCTTCACAAAAAAGCCCTTCTCCCCCTGTCACCTGTCAAAGTGTGGAGGTGAGACATTCACAGGGGAATTTGTGATATCTGGCAGTTTGACAAAATTCCAAGAAATACATAAATCATACACTCTACCACACCTAAGTAAATGGGTATCACTGGATTGTTTACTCGTGTTCTTTTTCTCTTTTTCCTAGCAACTGAAAGCAGTTCGAAAGACAATGGTAAGCAAGAGGATTCATTCTTGGGGATATTTTTTGTTGGATAGCCAATGCATTGAGTGTGGTATCATAAAAGATACAGCAACAATAAATATTCCACAGCTTCACTCTTGTGAAATATAAACTTACTACTCATGATAAAAAGCAATGCTAAATATTGCCCAAATATTGACAAGCTTAAAATTGCATTCACTGCGCCTGTAAAAAAGATCAAGGCCTACCGTTTTCCAAACGCAAAACGTCACTGTACATAAAAAGTAGTTGTCATTGGCACAATACCAGCAATTGGCATAGAGATTGCAAATGTTCAATGTAGGATTGTGTTTTGTCTCAATGTGTGACTTATTTTTGTGGCACAAAATATGGTTCACATAAAATACAGTTTCGAGTACCAAAACGTTCGTTGGCCTGATCCCTCGCTACACAACCAAACTGATTATCACCACAGATAATAAGTTAGGCCTTTTTGAGGGAGCATTCCTTATATACTAACCATTGTTTTCAATATTACCCTGTGACATCTAAGTACTCTCCAAGGCCCAATGCAATTTTAGAAAATGTAAAATGTAATAAATTCAAAAGTGTTAATATTCTGCCACCTCTTTTTCAGTAACAGGCATTAGATCTACAACCAAAGGTGAGTACACTTCACCTTTTTTTATTTCGGGCCATTCAAGGAGCCCTGGAATGTACTATGCATACTCATGAACTTTTAAATACACTGGTCTGTGAGAAGTTGCAAAATTTCAGAATTCTGAACATGCAGAATCTCTACACCCAAATGAAGCAAAAACGATTAATATGTCAAAACAAAAGGATTAACAGATCATTTTATGTTCATTACCCAAAACACTGTTTGGAAACACTTACGCACCATTTTATGAAAATTACCATTTCTTTTATCGTTGGAACAAAGCACATGTGGTAAATAATATATTGTGCTATGCTAAGAGTCAGTATTTTGCCTCAAGCCTTTAGGACATGGTATAGAAAATATAAAGAGAAGTTCAATTTTTATACGCTTGGATTAGTGGGAACAGTTGTTTTATTTTCCAAAAAGACCGTATTCAATCAAACAATCGACTACAGTCAGGACCTCATCCATTCTGTTTGCAATATAAAAATAATAATTAAAATATCACAATTGAGTATACATAACTAAAAGAGAACTTATTAACAGCCGACTGCATAACATGTGAATGAAAATAGTGAAAAAAGGTTTCAAACAGCTTTCTGCCGCTAATACCCAAAAATAAGTAAACACAAAAAATTGTTTAGTTCCATACTAGGACATTTGATGCGCTAAAATCTTTAGAATTTAAGCTGCCTTTTTTCTTATTTGCACAATCAGTATATTAAAAAAAAACAGAAAGTAACAACGTTTTTAAGGATAGCTTAGAATGTGCCTTCTTCCGAAGCAGTCTCTACGACAATAACCGTATTAAGGCACTATAGTGAGGAACGGCAACTCTGGGAAACTTGGCAAGAAGGGTCATTTTATTTTTGATAGAAACGCTTATACATCACTACAGAGAAATCAAATCCAACTACAGAGGTTGACTTTTACTCATTCAAAGTTTTGAGATTTTCACCCTGGGTAATATTTTTGAATTTGTGAATTGCCCGTGCATTAGGTGTCGCTGTCTTTGTGGTAGTTGTAGTTGAAAAATATTTGTAAAAATTTTAATTGATATATGCACAAAGCAAACTTCTGGCAAACATTCATAGGATTATATTCTGTAGTATATTCAGATGCCCTTATCTGTGTTTCTTGTGGCTTTTACTAAATTTTGAAACTTTAAAGGTCACAACCAATTATCATTCGAAAAATATTTGAGTAAAAATTCAAACTGCTCCTTAAAAAGCAAAGTGCCCTTTAATTCATCTTAATTATTCTGGCAACGTGTTCAGAATGTTACCTTTACTCAATCTTCATCAGAATAAGCAAAGCTTACCTTTTTCGCATACCTTTTTTTTCTTAAGTAGCCTCATTGTTTACAGTATTAAATTGCCAATTTGAGGGGTGTCTTGTGATTGCTCTGAATGCAAAGTGTACTAACAATGCCTCTTCTTGCTTAAAAGAAACAATTGCAATTTACGATTTGAAGATACAAATGAAGTCACTAAGTGTTGAAGTACTTCCATGAAAATATACAAAAAAGTATTAATTACAAAACCTTTTTCAAGCGAACCTTACTAAACTCACAAGTAACTGTTTTGGCCATTACAATCATGTTTCGACTATACGATTGTTGAAAGAATAACAAAGGTCTAACCCCTTTGATTAAAATTTGCAACATTAGGAAAACAAAAATAATCTGAAATATTAACGGTTTAATAAAAAAGACCATTCAACAAACGCGTAATGCAGTCGAAGCAAAGATGCCGCCTGTCTCAATGAGCATTCCAAGTTAGCTGTTTAACAGAAATATCCCATACTGTTCTGTGATGTCGGCGGTACAAAGTATTGGAAATCTTCACAAAAAAGCCCTTCTCCCCCTGTCACCTGTCAAAGTGTAGAGGTGAGACATTCACAAGGAAATTTGTGATATCTGGTTGCTTAGACAAACTTCCTAGAAATACATAAACCATACACTTTAACACACTAAGTAAATGGGTATCACTTGATTGTTTACTCGTGTTCTTTTTCTCTTTTTTCTAGCAACTGAAAGCAGTTCGAAAGACAATGGTAAGCAAGAGGATTCATTCTTGGGAATATTATTCGTTCGATAGCCAATGCATTGAGTGTGCTATCTTAAAAGATCCAGCAACAAAAAATGATCCACATCTTCACTCTTGTGAAATATAAACTTACTACTCATGAAAAAATCAATGCTAAATATTGCCCAAATATTGACAAGCTCAAAATTGCATTCACTGCGCCTGTAAAAAAGATCAAGGCCTATAGTTTTCCAAATGCAAAACATCACTGTACATAAAAAAGCAGTTGTCATTGGCACAATACCAGCAATTGGCTTACAGATTGCAAATTTTCAACGTAGAATTGTGTTTTGTCTCAATGTGTGACTTATTTTGTAGCACAAAATATGGTTCACATAAAATACAGTTTCGAGTACCAAAACGTTTGTTGGCCTCATCCCTCGCTACACTAGAAAACTGATTATCACCACAGATAATAAGTTAAGCCTTTTTGAGGGAGCATCCCTTATATACTAACCATTGTTTTCAAAATTACCCTGTGAAATCTAAGTACTCTCAAAGGCCCAATGCAATTTTAGAAAATGCAATATGTAATAAATTCACAAATGTTTATATTCTGCCACCTCTTTTTCAGAAACAGGCGTTAGATCTACAACCAAAGGTGAGTACACTTCACCTTTTTTAATTTCATGCCATTCAAGGTGCCCTGGAATGTACTATGCATACTCGAGAACTTTTAAATACACTGGTCTCTGAGAAGTTGCAAAATTTCAGAATTCTGAACATGCAGTTTCCTATGGGCAATCTCGACACCCAAATGAAGCAAAAACGAATAATATGTCAAAACAAAAGGTTAAACAGATTATTTTATGTTCATTAACCAAAACATTGTTTGGAAAAACTTACGCACAATTTTATGTAAATGACCATTTCTTTTATCGTTGCAACAAACCACATGTGGTAAATAATTTATTGTGCTATGCTAAGAGTCAGTATTTTGCCTCAAGCCTTTAAGACATGGTAGAGAAAATATAAAGAGAAGTTCAATTTTTATATCCTTGGATCAGTGGGAATACTTGTTTTATTTTCCAGAAAGACCGTAATCAATCAAACAATCGACTACAGTCAGGACCATTTTTGTTTGCAATATAAAAATAATAGTTAAAATATCACAATTGAGTATACATAACTAAAAGAGAAATTCTTAACGGCCGACTGCATACCATGTGAATGAATATAGTGAAAAAAGGTTTCAAACAGCTTTCCGCCGATAATACCCAAGAATAAGCAAACACAAAAAATTGTTTAGTTCCATACTGGGACATTTGATGCCCTAAAATCTTTAGAATTCAAACTGCCTTTTTTCTTTTTATTTGCACAATCAGTATATAAAAAAACAGAAAGTAAACACATTTTTAGGGATAGCTTAGAATGTGCCTTCTTCCGAAGCAGTCTCTATGACAATACCCGTGTTAATTAACTATAGTGAGGAACGGCAACTCTGGGCAACTTGGTAAGAAGGGTAATTTTATTCTTGATAGAAACGCTAATACATCACTACAGAAAAATCAAATCCAACTACAGAGGTTGACTTTTACTCATTCAAAGTTTTGAGATTTCCACCCTGGGTAGTATTTTTGAATTTGTGAATTGCCCCTGCATTAGGTGTCGCTGTCTTTGTGGTAGTTGTAGTTGAAGAATATTTGTAAAAAGTTTTTTGATATATGCACAAAGCAAAATTCTGGCAAACCATCCTAGGAATATATTCTGTAGTATATTCATTTGCCCTTATCTTTTTTTCTTGTGGCTTCTACTAAATTTTGAAACTTTAAAGTTCACACTAATCATCATCCGAAAAGTATTTGAGTAATCACTCCAATTGCTCCTGAAATTGCACAGTGCCCTTTCATTCAGTTGCATTATTCTGGCAACGTGTACATAATCTTACCTTTACTCAATCTTCATCAGGATAAGCAAAGCTTACCTTTTTCGCATCCTTATTTTTTTCCTAAGTAGCCTCATTGTTTACAGTAGTACACTGCTAATTTGAGTGGTGTCTTGTTATTGCTCTGAATGCAAAGTGCCTCTACCAATGCCTCTTCTACTACCAATACTACTATCAATACTACCAATGCCTCTTCTTGCTAAAAAGAAACAATTGAAATTTACGATTTCAAGACACAAATGAAGTCACTAAGTGTTGAAGTACTTCCATGGAACTGTACAAAAAAGTAATAATTACAAAAGCTTTTTCAAGCGAACCCTACTCAACTCAGAAGTAACTGTTTTGGCCATTACAATCATGTTTCGACTATACGATTTTGGAAAGGATAAAAAAGGTCTAACCTTGTTCAGTAAAATTTGCAACGTTAAGAAAAACAGAAATAATCTGAAATATTACCGGTTTTATAAAAATGGCCATTCAACAAACACGTAATGCAGTCGAAGCAAAAATGACACCTGTCTCAATGAGCATTCCAAGTTAGGTGTTTAACAGAAATATCCCATACAGTTCTGTGATGTCGGCGGTACCAAGTAGTGGAAATCTTCAGAAAAAAGCCCTTCTCCCCCTGTCACCTGTCAAAGTGTGGAGGTGAGACATTCACAGGGGAATTTGTGATATCTGGCTGCTTAGACAAAATTTCAAGAAATACATAAATCATACACTCTACCGTACCTAAGTAAATGGGTATTACTTCATTGTTTATTCGTGTTCTTTTTTTTTTTGTAGCAACTGAAAGCAGTTCGAAAGACAATGGTAAGCAAGAGGATTCATTCTTGGGAATAATATTCGTTGGTTAGCCAATGCATTGAGTGTGCTATCTTAAAAGATACAGCAACAATAAAATGATCCACAGCTTCACTCTTGTGAAATATAAACTTAGTACTCATGATAAAAAGCAATGCTAAATATTGCCCAAATATTGACAAGCTTCAAATTGCACTCACTGCGCCTGTAAAAAAGATCAAGGCCTAACGTTTTCCAAACGCAAAACGTCACTGTACATAGAAAAGTAGTTGTCATTGGCACAATACCAGCAATTAGCTTAACATTGCAAATGTTCAACGTAGAATTGTGTTTTGTCTCAATGTGTGACTCATTTTTGTGGCACAAAATATGGTTCACATAAAATACAGTTTCGAGTACCAAAACGTTGGTTGGCCTCATCCCTCGCTACACTACAAAACTGATTATCACCACAGATAATAAGTTAATCCTTTTTGAGGGAGCATCCCTTATATACTAACCATTGTTTTCAATATTACCCTGTGAAACCTAAGTACTCTCCAAGTCCCAAGCAATTTTAGAAAATGTAATATGTAACCAGAATCTACGGCACCACACACTCTTTCAATTCATCTGAACTCCCACGTGCTATCCGGTTGTGGAACGATCTGCCTGATATTATCGTATCGCTGACTAACCCAGAAACATTCCGCCATCACCTGCACAAGCATTTTTCCATGTGAAACCACCAAACAAGAACGCTGGCGTTTCTTTCTGTTAGCACCATGATGTTTTCCTTTTTCTTTCTTTTTTTTGCGGTTCCAGCTACCACAGTAGATGTTATTATTGCTTGTTCTTATTGTCTTGCCACTCTTGCTAGCTGTTATCATGTTCTTTTCCTCTTGTTTCACTGACCTGTTGCTGTAATATATATCTAGTTTTTGTATACCTTCTCTTGTTATTTTTGTTTATCTGCTGTTTTTGCCCCTCTTACCCAATGCCCTGCCGGGCCTGTAAGGTATTTTGAATAAATAAAAAAATAATAATATATTCACGAGTGTTAATATTCTGCCACCTCTTTTTCAGTAACAGGCATTAGATCTACAACCAAAGGTCAGTAGACTTCACCTTTTTTTATTTCGGGCCATTCAAGGGGCCCTGGAATGTACTAAGCATACTCAAGAACTTTTAAATACACTGGTCTGTGAGAAGTTGCAAAATTTCAGAATTCTGTGCATGCATTTTTCTATGGGCAATCTGGACTCCCAAATGAAGCAAAAACGAATATTATCTCAAAACAAAAGGTTTAACAGATCGTTTTATGTTCATTACCCGAAACTTTGTTTGGAAATACTTAGGCACAATTTTATGTAAATGACCATTTATTTTATCGTTGAAACAAAGCACATGTGGTAAATAATTTATTTTGCTATGCTAAGAGTCAGTATTTTGCCTCAAGCCCTTAAGACATGGTAGAGAAAATATAATGAGAAGTTCAATTTTTTATGCTTGGATCAGCGGGAATACTTGTTATATTTTCTAAAAAGACCGTAATCAATCAAAAAATCAACTACAGTCAGGACCTCATCCATTCTGTTTGCAATATAAAAATAATTATTAAAATATCACAATTGAGTATACATAACTAAAAGAGAAATTATTAACGGCCGACAGCGTAACATGTGAATGAAAATAGTGAAAAAAGGTTTCAAACAGATTTCCGCCGAAAATACCCAAGAATAAGCAAACACAAAAAATTGTTTAGTTCCATACTGGGACATTTGCTGCCCTAAAATCTTTAAAATTCGAACTGCCTTTTTTCTTTTTATTTGCACAATTAGTATATAAATAAATAGCAGAAAGTAACAACGTTTTTTAAAGGATTGCTTAGAATGTTCCTTCTTCCGAAACAGTCTCTACGACAATAACAGTGTTAAGGCGCTATAGTGAGGAACGGCAACTCTGGGAAACTTGGTAAAAAGGGTCATTTTATTTTTGATAGAAACGCTATTACATCACTACAGAAACATCAAATCCAACTACACAAGTTGACTTTTACTCATTCAAAGTTTTGAGATTTCCACCTTGGGTAATATTTTTGAATTTGTGAATTGCCCGTGCATTAGGTGTCGCTGTCTTTGTGGTAGTTGTAGTTGAAAAATATTTGTAAAAATTTTAATGAATACATGCTCAAAGCAAACTTCTGACAAACATTCATAGGAAATTTTTTCTGTAGTATATTCAGATGCCCTTATATGTGTTTCTTGTGGCTTTTACTAAATTTTGAAACTTTAAAGGTTACAACCAATTATCATTAAAAATATTTGAGTAAAAATTCCAACTGGTCCCTAAATAGCAAAGTGCCCTTTAATTCAGCTTCATTATTCTGGCAACGTGTTCAGAATGTTGCCTTTACTCAGTCTTCATCAGGATGAGCAAAGCTTACCTTTTTCGCATCCCTATTTTTTTCCTAAGTAGCCTCATTGTTTACAGTAGTACATTGCCAATTTGAGTGGTGTCTCGTGATTGCTCTGAATGCAAAGTGTACTACCAATGCCTCTTCTTGCTAAAAAGAAACAATTGCAATTTACGATTTGAAGACACAAATGAAGTCACTAAGTGTTGAATTACTTCCAAGGAAATATACAAAAAAGTGTTAATTACAAAAGCTTTTTCAAGCGAACCCTACTAAACTCACAAGTAACTGTTTTGGCCATTACAATCATGTTTCGACTATACGATTTTTGAAAGGATAAAAAAGGTCTAACCCCTTTAAAAAAATTTGCAACGTTAAGGAAAACAAAAATAATCTGAAATATTAACGGTTTAATAAAAAGGCCATTCAACAAACGCGTAATGCAGTCGAAGCAAAGATGCCGCCTGTCTCAATGATCATTCAAAGTTAGCTGTTTAACAGAAATATCCCATACAGTTCTGTGATGTCGGCGGTACCAAGTATTGGAAATCTTCACAAAAAAGCCCTTCTCCCCCTATCACCTGTCAAAGTGTAAAGGTCAGACATTCACAAGGGAATTTGTGATATCTGGCTGCTTAGACAAAATTCCAAGAAATACATAAATCATACACTCTACCACACCTAAGTAAAAGGGTATCACTTGATTGTTTACTCGTGTTCTTTTTCTCTTTTTTCTAGCAACTGAAAGCAGTTCGAAAGACAATGGTAAGCAAGAGGATTCATTCTTGGGAATATTATTCGTTGGATAGCCAATGCATTGATTGTGGTATCTTAAAAGATACAGCAACAATAAAATGATCCACAGCTTCACTCTTGTGAAATATAAACTTACTACTCATGATAAAAAGCAATGCTAAATATTGACCAAATATTGACAAGCTTAAAATTGCATTCACTGCGCCTGTAAAAAAGATCAAGGCCTAACGTTTTCCAAACGCAACACGTCACTGTACATAGAAAAGTAGTTGTCATTGGCACAATACCAGCAATTGGCTTAGACATTGCAAATGTTCAACGTGGAATTGTGTTTTGTCTCATTGTGGGAGTTATTTTTGTGGCACAAAATATGGTTCACATAAAATACAGTTTCGAGTACCAAAACGTTCGTTGGCCTCATCCCTCGATACACTACAAAACCGATTATCACCACAGATAATAAGTTAGGCCTTTTTGAGGGAGCATTCCTTATATACTAACCATTGTTTTCAATATTACCCTGTGACATCTAAGTACTCTCCAAGGCCCAATGCAATTTTAGAAAATGTAATATGTAATAAATTCACAAGTGGTAATATTCTGCCACCTCTTTTTCAGTAACAGGCATTAGATCTACAACCAAAGGTGAGTACACTTCACCTTTTTTTATTTCGGGCCATTCAAGGGGCCCTGGAATGTACTATACATAGTCGAGAACTTTTAAATACACTAGTCTGTGAGAAGTTGCAAAATTTCAGAATTCTGAACATGCAGTTTCCTGTGGGCAATCTCGACACCCAAATGAAGCAAAAACGAATAATATGTCAAAACAAAAGGTTTAACAGATCATTTTATGTTCATTACCGAAAACATTGTTTGGAAACACTTACGCACAATTTTATGTAAATGACCATTTCTTTTATCGTTGGAACAAAGAACATGTGGTAAATAATATATTGTGCTATGCTAAGAGTCAGTATTTTGCCTCAAGCCTTTAGATATGGTAGAGAAAATATAAAGAGAAGTTCAATTTTTATATGCTTGGATCAGTGGGAATACTTGTTTTATTTTCCAAAAAGACCGTAATCAATCAAACAATCGACTACAGTCAGGACCTCATCCATTCTGTTTGCAATATAAAAATAATAATTAAAATATCACAATTGAGTATACATCACTAAAAAAGAACTTATTAACGGCCGACTGCATAACATGTGAATAGAAATAGTGAGAAAAGGTTTCAAACAGCTTTCCGCCGAAAATACCCAAGAATAAGCAAATATAAAAAATTGTTTAGTTCCGTACTTGGACATTTGCTGCCCTAAAATCTTTAAAATTCGAACTGCCTTTTTTTCTTTTTTGCACAATCAGTATCTAAAAAAATAGCAGAACGTAACAACGTTTTTAAAGGATAGCTTAGAATGTGCCTTCTTTCGAAACAGTCTCTACGACAATAACAGTGTTAAGGCACTTTAGTGAGGAACGGCAACTCTGGGAAACTTGGTAAAAAGGGTCATAATATTTTCGATAGAAACACTCATACAACCCAAAGAAAAATCAAATCCAACTAGAGAGGTTGACTTTTACTCCTTCAAAGTTTTGAGATTTCCACCCTGGGTTATATTTTTGAATTTGTGAATTGCCCGTGCACTTGGTGTCGCTGTCTTTGTGGTAGTTGTTGTTGAAAAATATTTGTAAAAGTTTATTTGATATATGCACAAACAAACTTCTGGCAAACATTCATAGGATTATATTCTGTAGTATATTCAGATGCCTTTATCTGTTTTTCTTGTGGCTTTTACTAAATTTTGAAACTTTAGAGGTCACAACCAATTATCATTCGAGAAGTATTTGAGTAAAAATTCCAACTGCTCCTTAAATAGCAAAGTGCCCTTTATTTCAGCTTCATTATTCAGGCAACGTGTTCAGGCAACCTTTACTCAATCTTCACAGCAAAAGCAAAGCTTGCCTTTTTCGGATCCTTATTTTTTTCCTAAGTAGCCTCATTGTTTACAGTAGTACATTGCCAATTTGAGTGGTGTCTTGTGATTGCTCTGAATGCAAAGTGTACTACCAATGCCTCTTGCTAAAAAGAAATAATTGCAAATTACGATTTGTAGACACAAGTGAAGTCACTAAGTGTTGAATTACTTCCATGAAAATATACACAAAAGTAATTATTACAAAAGCTTTTTCAAGCGAACCCTACTAAACTCACAAGTAACTGTTTTGGCCATTACAATCATGTTTCGACTATACGATTTTTTAAAGGATAAAAAAGGTCTAGCCCCTTTTATTAAAATTTGCAACGTTAAGGAAAACAAAAATAATCTGAAATAATAACGGTTTAATAAAAAAGACCATTTATCAAACGCGTAATGTAGTCGAAGCAAAGATGGCGCCTGTCTCAATGAGCATTTTAAGTTGGGTGTTTAACAAAAATATCCCATACAGTTCTGTGATGTCGGCAGTACCAAGTATTGAAAGTCTTCACAAAAACGCCCTTCTCCCCCTGTCACCTGTCAAAGTGTGGAGGTGAGACATTCACAGGGGAATTTGTGATATCTGGCAGTTTGACAAAATTCCAAGAAATACATAAATCATACACCCTACCACACCTAAGTAAATGGGTATCACTTGATTGTTTACTCGTGTTCTTTTTCTCTTTTTTCTAGCAACTGAAAGCAGTTCGAAAGACAATGGTAAGCAAGAGGATTCATTCTTGGGGATATTATTTGTTGGATAGCCAATGCATGGAGTGTGGTATCTTAAAAGATACAGCAACAATAAAATGATCCACAGCTTCACTCTTGTGAAATATGAACTTACTACTCATGATAAAAAGCAATGCTTAATATTGCCCAAATATTGACAAGCTTAAAATTGCAATCACTGCGGATGTAAAAAAGATCAAGGTCTGACGTTTTTCAAACGCAAATGTCACTGCACATAAAAAAGTACCGTATTTTCAGGTCTATAAGTCGCACCTTTGTATAAGTCGCACCCCCCTCAAAATGACAGTTATTCCGAAAAAAACGTGAATAAGTCGCACTGGTGTATAAGACGCGCCAGTGTACAAGACGCACTTGTTAATTAGGTAAACTCACAGCGAATCAGATCGTTAGAAAGAGCGGCGAAAGTACATGGTTGCGGCCGCCGCCGCCTATCAACGCATGGCCCGGTGAGGAGGGCTAGACACGTTCACTCCCGTCCAAAGTCTTGACAGAACAAAGTTCTCAAAAATGGTTATTGATACACACAGATGGCATGTTTTTACAAACGGCGTAGGCAAAACCATTGAAGTCTTCTTCCTCCGAGTCGCTAACAAACAATTCAGCAACTTCAAGTGGGAGTTCCGCCAGCACATCGCTATCACCCTCCGACTCACTAATATCTTCTTCGCCAACATCGTCACCACTCGTGCAACGGATCATTCCGGCCTTTATGAACCCGGCTACAACTGCTTTTGTAGAAATGGAGTCCAAGAGTCGGAGACCCATTTGGTCACCTCTCCAAACATCGTGCGTCTCTTGCGTGCTGTCGTAAATCAGCGCAATAAAGGTGTCATGGCGGACGAAAGTGACTTGACCGGAAGCGGACTAAAAATGGAAACTTATCAGCCAGCTGTCATTTTAAAAAATAGCAGCACGTTTACCTCTTTCAGAGTAAATCCATGTGATAATTTATAAGCTGCATTTTTGCTACCCAGTTTGATAATTCTTTCAATTTATTCTGAACTGTAGTTACTGTGCACGCCAGAAAGTGGCGCGCGGTTGTCGCAGGCCATTATCATTGTTTTCGACTGGAATAAACTGCTAATTCTTTGATTTATTGTCCTGAAGCGAGATATGGGCTATGAGAAACACAGGAGCGGTGGGCTTCAGGTTCATTTTGACCATAGAGCGGTGTCTCCTAACGTGCGCTGCCCACGCGCGGCCGCCGCGAACCCTGAATTCTTCCATACATAAGTCGCACCGGTAAATAAGACGCACCATCGAAAATTTCAGAAAAAAACCGCGACCTATACACCAGAAAATACGGTAGTTGTCATTGGCACAATACCAGCAATTGGCCTAGATATTGCGAATGTTCAGCGTAGAATTGTGTTTTGTCTCAATGTGTGACTTATTTTTGTGGCACAAAATATGGTTCACATAAAATACAGTTTCGAGTACCAAAACGTTGATTGGCCTCATCCCTCGCTACACTACTAAACTGATTATCACCACAGATAATAAGTTAAGCCTTTTTGAGGAAGCATCCCTTATATACTAACCATTGTTTTCAATATTACCCTGTGAAATCTAAGTACTCTCCAAGGCACAATGCAATTTCAGAAAATGTAATATGTAATAAATTCACAATTGTTAATATTCTGCCACCTCTTTTTCAGTAACAGGCATTAGATCTACAACCAAAGGTGAGTACACTTCACCTTTTTTTATTTCGGGCCATTCAAGAGGCCCTGGAATGTACTATGCATACTCGAGAACTTTTAAATACACTTGTCTGTGAGAAGTTGCCTAAATTTCAGAATTCTGAACATGCAGTTTCCTATGGGCAATCTCGACACCCAAATGAAGCAAAAACGAATATGTCAAAACAAAAGGTTTAACAGACCATTTTATGTTGATTACCCAAAACACTGTTTGGAAACACTTACGCACAATTTTATGTAAATGACCATTTCTTTTATCGTTGGAACAAAGCACATGTGGTAAATAATTTATTGTGCTATGCTAAGAGTCAGTATTTTGCCTCAAGCCTTTGAGACATGGTAGAGAAAATATAAAGAGAAGTTCAATTTTTATATGCTTGGATCAGTGGGAATACTTGTTTTATTTTCCAAAAAGATCGTAATCAATCAAACAATCGACTACCGTCAGGACCTCATCCATTCTGTTTGGAATATAAAAATAATAATTAAAATATCACAATTGAGTATACATAACTAAAAGAGAAATTGTTAACGGCCGACTGCATAACATGTGAGTGAAAATAGTGAAAAAAGGTTTCAAACAGTTTTCCGCCGAAAATAACCAAGAATAAGCTAACACAAAAAATTGTTTAGTTCCATACTGGGACATTTGCTGCCCTAAAATCTTTAAAATTCGAACTGCCTTTTTTTTCTTTTTATTTGCACAATCAGTATATAAAAAAACAGAAAGTAACAACGTTTTTAAAGGATAGCTTAGAATGTGACTTCTTCCGAAGCAGTCTCTACGACAAAAACAGTGTTAAGGCACCATAGTGAGGAATGGCAACTCTGGGAAACTTGGTAAGAAGGGTCATTTTAGTTTTGATAGAAACGCTAACACATCACTACAGAAAAATCAAATCCAACTACAGAGGTTGACTTTTACTGATTCAAAGTTTTGAGATTTCCACCCTGGGTAATATTTTTTGAATTTGTGAAATTACCGTGCATTAGGTGTCGCTGTCTTTGTGGTTGTTGTACTTGAAAAATATTTGTAAAAATTTTAATTGATATATGCACAAAGCAAACTTCTGACAAACATTCATAGGATTATATTCTGTAGTAAATTCAGATGCCCTTATTTGTGTTTCTTGTGGCTTTTACTAAATTTTGAAAATTTAAAGGTCACAACCAATTATCATTCGAAAAATATTTGAGTAAAAATTTCAACTGGTCCCTAAATAGCAAAGTGCCCTTAATTTCAGCTTCATTATTCTGGTAACGTGTTCAGAATGTTGCCTTTACTCAGTCTTCATCAGGATAAGCAAAGCTTACCTTTTTCGCATCGCTATTTTTTTCCTAAGTAGCCTCATTGTTTACAGTAGTACATTGCCAATTGGAGTGGTGTCTTGTGATTGCTCTGAATGTAAAGTGTACTACCAATGCCTCTTCTTGCCTAAAAGAAACAATAGCAATTTACAATTTGAAGACACAAATGAAGTGATTGATTGATTGTAGGGTTTAACGCGCCGACGCAACGCAGGCGATGAGGCCCGCCGTAGTGGAGGGCTCCGGATTAATTTTGACCACCTGGGGATCTTTAACGTGCGCCGAAATCTCGTACACACGGGCGTTTTTGCGTTTTGCCTCCATGAGAAAAGCGGCCGCCGCGGCCGGGAATCGAACCCGCGACCTCGCGCTCAGCAGCGCAACACAAATGAAGTCACTAAGTGTTGAAGTACTTCCATGGAAATATACAAAAAAGTATTAATTACAAAAGCTTTTTCAAGCGAACCCTTCTAAACTCACAAATAACTGTTTTGGCCATTGCAATCATGTTTCGACTATACGATTTTTGAAAGGATAAAAAAGGTGTAACCCCTTTTATTAAAATTTGCAACGTTAAGGAAAACAAAAATAATCTGAAATATTAACGGTTTAGTAAAAAGACCATTCAACAAACGCGTAATGCAGTCGAAGCAAAGATGCCGCCTGTCTCAATGAGCATTCCAAGTTAGCTGTTTAACAGAAATATCCCATACTGTTCTGTGATGTCGGCGGTACCAAGCATTGGAAATCTTCACAAAAAAGCCCTTCTCCCCCTGTCACTTGTCAAAGTGTAGAGGTGTGACATTCACAAGAGAATTTGTGGTATCTGGCTGCTTAGACAAAATTCTAAGAAATACATAAATCATACACTGTAGCACACTTAAGTAATTGGGTATCGCTTGATTGTTTACTCGTGTTCTTTTTCTCTTTTTTCTAGCAACTGAAAGCAGTTCGAAAGACAATGGTAAGCAAGAGAATTCATTCTTGGGAATATTATTCGTTTGATAGCCAATGTATTGAGTGTGGTTTCTTAAAAGATACAGCAACAATAAATGATCCACAGCTTCACTCTTGTGAAATATAAACTTACTACTCATAATAAACAGCAATGCTAAATATTGCCCAAATATTGACAAGCTTAAAATTGCATTCACTGCGCCTGTAAAAACGATCAAGGCCTACCGTTCACCAAACGCAAAATGTCACTGTACATAAAAAAGTAGTTGTCATTGGCACAATACCAGCAATTGGCTTAGAGATTGCAAATGTTCAACGTAGGATTGTGTTTTGTCTCAATGTGTGACTCATTTTTGTGGCACAAAATATGGTTCACATAAAATACAGTTTCGAGTACCAAAACGTTGGTTGGCCTCATCCCTCGCTACACTACAAAACTGATTATCACCACAGATAATAGGTTAAGCCTTTTTGAGGGGGCATCCCTTATATACTAACCATTGTTTTCAATATTACCCTGTGAAATCTAAGTACTCTCCAAGGCCCATGCAATTTTAGAAAATGTAATATGTAATAAATTCAAAAGTGTTAATATTCTGCCACCTCTTTTTCAGTAACAGGCATTAGATCTACAACCAAAGGTGAGTACACTTCACCTTTTTTTTTATTTCGGGCCATTCAAGGGGCCCCGGAATGTACTATGCATACTCATGAACTTTTAAATACACTGGTCTGTGAGAAGTTGCCTAAATTTCAGAATTCTGAACATGCAGTTTTCTATGGGCAATCTCGACACCCAAATGAAGCAAAAACGATTAATATGGGAAAACAAAAGGTTTAACAGATCATTTTATGTTCATTACACAAAACACTGTTTGGAAACACTTACGCAAAATTTTATGTAAATGACAATTTCTTTTATCGTTGGAACAAAGCACATGTGGTAAATAATATATTGTGCTATGCTAAGACTGAGTCTTTTGCCTCAAGCCTTTAAGACATGGTAGAGAAAATATAAAGAGAAGTTCAATTTTTATATGCTTGGATCATGGGAATAGCGGTTTTATTTTCCAAAAAGACCGTATTGATTGAAACAATCGACTACAATCAGGACCTCGTCCATTCTGTTTGCAATGTAAAAATAATAATTAAAATATTACAATTGAGTATACATAACTAAAAGAGAAATTATTAACGGCCGACTGCATACCATGTGAAAGAAAATAGTGAAAAAAGGTTTCAAACAGCTTTCCCCCGATAATACCCAAGAATAAGCAAACACAAAAAATTGTTTAGTTCCATACTAGGACATTTGATGCCCTAAAATCTTCAGAATTCAAACTGCCTTTTTCTCTTTTTATTTGCACAATCAGTATATTAAAAAAAAACAGAAAGTAAACACGTTTTTAAGGATAGCTTAGAATGTGCCTCATTCCGAAGCAGTCTCTACGACAATAACAGTGTTAAGGCACTATAGTGAGGAACGGCAACTCTGGGAAACTTGGTAAGAAGGGTCATTTTATTTTTGATAGAAACGCTAATACATCACTACAGAAAAATCAAATCCAACTACAGAGGTTGACTTTTACTCATTCAAAGTTTTGAGATTTCCACCCTGGGTAATATTTTTGAATTTGTGAATTGCCCGTGCATTAGGTGTCGCTGTCTTTGTGGTAGTTGTAGTTGAAAAATATTCGTAAAAATTTTAATTGATATATGCACAAAGCAAACTTCTGGCAAAAATTCATAGGATTATATTCTGTAGTATATTCAGATGCCCTTATCTGTGTTTCTTGTGGCTTTTACTAAATTTCGAAACTTTAAAGGTCACAACCAATTATCATTCGAAAAATATTTGAGTAAAAATTCAAACTGCTCCTTAAAAGCAAAGTGCCATTTAATTCATCTTCATTATTCTGGCAACGTGTTCAGAATGTTACCTTTACTCAATCTTCATCAGGATAAGCAAAGCTTACCTTTTTCGCATCCTTATTTTTCCCTAAGTAGCCTCATTGTTTACAGTAGTAAATTGCCAATTTGAGTGGTGTCTTGTGATTGCTCTGAATGCAAAGTGTACTAACAATGCCTCTTCTTGCTTAAAAGAAACAATTGCAATTCACGATTTGAAGACGCAAACTTAGTCACTAAGTGTTGAAGTACTTCCATGGAAATATACAAAAAAGTATTATTACGAAAGCTTTTTTCTAGCGAGCCCTACTAAACTCACAAGTAACTGTTTCGGCCATTACAATCATGTTTCGACTATACGATTTTTGAAAGAATAAAAAAGGTCTACCCCCTTTTATCAAAATTTGTAACGTTAAGGAAAACAAAAATAATCTGAAATATTAATGGTTTAATAAAAAAGACCATTCAACAAACGCGTAATGCAGTCGAAGCAAAGATGCCGCCTGTCTCAATGAGCATTCCAAGGTAGCTGTTTAACAGAAATATCTTATACAGTTCTGTGATGTCGGCGGTACCAAGTATTGGAAATCTTCACAAAAAAGCCCTTCTCCCCCTGTCACCTGTCAAAGTCTAGAGGTGAGACATTCACAAGGGACTTTGTGATATATGGCTGCTTAGACAAAATTCCTAGAAATACATAAATCATACACTCTACCACAATTAGGTAATTGGGTATCACTTGATTGTTTACTCGTGTTCTTTTTCTCTTTTTTCTAGCAACTGAAAGCAGTTCGAAAGACAATGGTAAGCAAGAGGATTCATTCTTGGGAATATTATTCGTTGGATAGCCAATGCATTGAGTGTGGTATTTTAAAATATACAGCAACAAAAAAATGACCCACAGCTTCACTTTTGTGAAATATACACTTACTACTCATGATAAAAATCAATGCTAAATATTGCCCAAATATTGACAAGCTCAAAATTGCATTCACTGCGCCTGTAAAAAAGATCAAGGCCTATAGTTTTCCAAAAGCAAAACATCACTGTACATAAAAAAGCAGTTGTCAATGGCACAATACCAGCAATTGGCTTAGAGATTGCAAATGTTCAACGTAGAATTGTGTTTTCTCTCAATGTGTGACTTAGTTTTGTAGCACAAAATACGGTTCACATAAAATACAGTTTCAAGTACCAAAACGTTCGTTGGCCTCATCCCTCGCTACACTACAAAACTGATTATCACCACAGATAATAAGTTAAGCCTTTTTGAGGGAGCATCTCTTATATACTAACCATTGTTTTCAATATTACCCTGTGAAATCTAAGTACTCTCCAAAGCCCAATGCAATTTTAGAAAATGTAATATGTAATACATTCACAAGTGTTAATATTCTGCCACCTCTTTTTCAGTAACAGGCGTTAGATCTACAACCAAAGGTGAGTACACTTCACCTTTTTTTATTTCGGGCTATTCAAGGGGCCCTGGACTGTACTATGCATACTCGAGAACATTTAAATACACTGGTCTGTGAGAAGTTGCAAAATTTCAGAATTCTGAACATGCAGTTTTTAATGGGCAATCTCGACACCCAAATGAAGCAAAAAAGAATATGTCAACACAAAAGGTTTAACAGATCATTTTATGTTCATTACCCAAAACACTGTTTGGAAACACTTACGCACAATTTTATGTAAATGACCATTTCTTTTATCGTTGTAACAAAGCACATATGGTAAATAATATATTGTGCTATGCTAAGAGTCCGTATTTTGCCTCAAGCCTTTAGGACATGGTAGAGAAAATATAATGAGAAGTTCAATTTTGATATGCTTGGATCAGTGGGAATACTTCATCAGGATAAGCAAAGCTTACCTTTTTCGCATACTTATTTTTTCCCTAAGTAGCCTCATTGTTTACAGTAGTACATTGCCAATTTGAGTGGTGTCTTGTGATTGCTCTGAATGAAAAGTGTACTAACAATGCCTCTTCTTGCTAAAAAGAAACAATTGCAATTTACGATTTGAAGACACAAATGTAGTCACTAAGTGTTGAAGTACTTCCATGGAAATATACAAAAAAGTATTAATTACAAAAGCAGTTTCAAGCGAACCCTACTAAACTCACAACTGTTTTGGCCATTACAATCATGTTTCGACTATACGATTCTTGAAAGGATAAAAAAGGTCTAACTCCTTTGATTAAAATTTGCAACGTTAAGAAAAACAAAAATAATCTGAAATATTACCGGTTTATTAAAAAAGGCCATTCAACAAACGCGTATTGCAGTCGAAGCAAAGATGCCGCCTGTGTCAATGAGCATTCCAAGTTAGCTGTTTAACAGAAATATCCCATACTGTTCTGTGATGTCGGCGGTACCAAGTATCGGAAATCTTCACAAAAAAGTCCTTCTCCCACTGTCACTTGTCAAAGTGTAGAGGTGTGACATTCACAAGGGAATTTGTGATATCTGGCTGCTTAGACAAAATTCCAAGAAATACATATATCATACACTGTACCACACTTAAGTAATTGGGTATCACTTGATTGTTTACTCGTGTTCTTCTTCTGTTTTTTCTAGCAACTGAAAGCAGTTCGAAAGACCATGGTAAGCAAGAGGATTCATTCTTGGGAATATTATTCTTTTGATAGCCAATGCATTGAGTGTGGTATCTTAAAAGATACAGCAACAATAAATGATAAACAGCTTCACTCTTGTGAAACATAAACTTACTACTCGTTATAAAAAGCAATGCTAAATATTGCCGAAATATTGACAAGCTTAAAATTGCCTTCACTGCACCTGTAAAAAATATCAAGGCCTACCGTTTTCCAAACGCAAAACGTCACTGTACATAAAAAAGTACTTGTCATTGGCACAATACCAGCAATTGCCTTAGAGATTGCAAATGTTCAACGTAGGATTGTGTTTTGTCTCAATGTGTGACTTATTTTTGTGGCACAAAATATGGTTCACATAAAATACAGTTTCGAGTACCAAAACGTTCGTTGGCCTCATCCCTCGCTACACTACAAAACTGATTATCACCACAGATAATAGGTTAAGCCTTTTTGAGGGAGCATCCCTTATATACTAACCATTGTTTTCAATATTACCCGGTGAAATCTAAGTACTCTCCAAGGCCCATGCAATTTTAGAAAATGTAAAATGTAATAAATTCAAAAGTGTTAATATTCTGCCACCTCTTTTTCAGTAACAGGCATTAGATCTACAACCAAAGGTGAGTACACTTCACCTTTTTTTATTTCGGGCCATTCAAGGAGCCCTGGAATGTACTATGCATACTCATGAACTTTTAAATACACTGGTCTGTGAGAAGTTGCAAAATTTCAGAATTCTGAACATGCAGAATCTCTACACCCAAATGAAGCAAAAACGATTAATATGTCAAAACAAAAGGATTAACAGATCATTTTATGTTCATTACCCAAAACACTGTTTGGAAACACTTACGCACCATTTTATGAAAATTACCATTTCTTTTATCGTTGGAACAATGCACATGTGGTAAATAATATATTGTGCTATGCTAAGAGTCAGTATTTTGCCTCAAGCCTTTAGGACATGGTATAGAAAATATAAAGAGAAGTTCAATTTTTATACGCTTGGATTAGTGGGAACAGTTGTTTTATTTTCCAAAAAGACCGTATTCAATCAAACAATCGACTACAGTCAGGACCTCATCCATTCTGTTTGCAATATAAAAATAATAATTAAAATATCACAATTGAGTATACATAACTAAAAGAGAAATTATTAACTGCCGACTGCATACCATGTGAATGAAAAAAGTGAAAAAAGGTTTCAAACAGCTTTCCGCCGATAATACCCAAGAATACGCACACACAAAAAATTGTTTAGTTCCATACTAGGACATTTGATGCCCTAAAATCTTTAGAATTCAAACTGCCTTTTTTCTTTTTATTTGCACAATCAGTATATTAAAAAAAACAGACAGTAACAACGTTTTTAAGGATAGCTTAGAATGTGCCTTCTTCCGAAGCAGTCTCTACGACAATAACCGTGTTAAGGCACTATAGTGAGGAACGGCAACTCTGGGAAACTTGGTAAGAAGGGTCATTTTATTTTTGATAGAAACGCTAATACATCACTACAGAAAAATTAATCCAACTACAGAGGTTGACTTTTACTCATTCAAAGGATTGAGATTTCCACCCTTGGTAATATTTTTGATTTGTGAATTGCCCGTGCATTAGGTGTCGCTGTCTTTGTGGTAGTTGTAGTTGAGAAATATTTGTAAAAAGTTTAATTGATATATGCACAAAGCAAACTTCTGGCAAACATTCATAGGATTATATTCTGTAGTATATTCAGATGCCCTTATCTGTGTTTCTTGTGGCTTTTACTAAATTTTGAAACTTTAAAGGTGACAACCAATTATCATTCGAAAAATATTTGAGTAAAAATTCAAACTGCCCCTTAAAAGCAAAGTGCCCTTTAATTCATCTTCATTATTCTGGCAATGTGTTCAGAATGTTACCTTTACTCAATCTTCATCAGGATAAGCAAAGCTTACCTTTTTCGCATCCTTATTTTTTCCTAAGTAGCCTCATTGTTTACAGTAGTAAATTGCCAATTTGAGTGGTGTCTTGTGATTGCTCTAAATGCAAAGTGTACTAACAATGCCTCTTCTTGCTTAAAAGAAACAATTGCAATTTACGATTTGAAGACACAAACTTAGTCACTAAGTGTTGAAGTACTTCCATGGAAATATACAAAAAAGTATTATTACGAAAGCTTTTTCTAGCGAACCCTACTAAACTCACAAGTAACTATTTTGGCCATTACAATCATGTTTCGACTATACGATTTTTGAAAGAATAAAAAAGGTCTAACCCCTTTTATTAAAATTTGTAACGTTAAGGAAAACAAAAATAATCTGAAATATTTTTGGTTTAATAAAAAAGACCATTCAACAAACGCGTAATGCAGTCGAAGCAAAGATGCCGCCTGTCTCAATGAGCATTCCAAGTTAGCTGTTTAACAGAAATATCCCATCCAGTTCTGTGATGTCGGCGGTACCAAGTATTGGAAATCTTCACAAAAAAGCCCTTCTCCCCCTGTCACGTGTCAAAGTCTAGAGGTGAGACATTCAAAAGGAACTTTGTGATATCTGGCTGCTTAGACAAAATTCCTAGAAATACATAAATCATAGACTCTACCACAATTAAGTAATAGGGTATCACTTGATTGTTTACTCGTGTTCTTTTTATCTTTTTTCTAGCAACTGAAAGCAGTTCGAAAGACAATGGTAAGCAAGAGGATTCATTCTTGGGAATATTCTTCGTTGGATAGCCAATGCATTGAGTGTGGTATCTTAAAATATACAGCAACAAAAAAATGACCCACAGCTTCACTCTTGTGAAATATAAACTTACTACTCATGATAAAAATCAATGCTAAATATTGCCCAAATATTGACAAGCTCAAAATTGCATTCACTGCGCCTGTAAAAAAGATCAAGGCCTATAGTTTTCCAAATGCAAAACATCACTGTACATAAAAAAGCAGTTGTCATTTGCACAATACCAGCAATTGGCTTAGAGATTGCAAATGTTCAACGTAGAATTGTGTTTTGTCTCAATGTGTGATTTAGTTTTGTAGCACAAAATATGGTTCACACAAAATACAGTTTCAAGTACAAAAACGTTCGTTGGCCTCATCCCTCTCTACACTACAAAACTGATTATCACCACAGATAATAAGTTAAGCCTTTTTGAGGGAGCATTCCTTATATACTAACCATTGTTTTCAATATTACCCTGTGAAATCTAAGTACTCTCCAAAGCCCAATGCAATTTTAGAAAATGTAATATGTAATACATTCACAAGTGTTAATATTCTGCCACCTCTTTTTCAGTAACAGGCGTTAGATCTACAACCAAAAGTGAGTACACTTCACCTTTTTTTATTTCGGGCCATTCAAGGGGCCCTGGACTGTACTATGCATACTCGAGAACTTTTAAATACACTGGTCTGTGAGAAGTTGCAAAATTTCATAATTCTGAACCTGCAGTTTCTTATGGGCAATCTCGACACCCAAATGAAGCAAAAACGAATATGTCAACACAAAAGGTTTAACAGATCATTTTATGTTCATTACCCAAAACACTGTTTGGAAACACTTACGCACAATTTTATGTTAATGACCATTTCTTTTATCGTTGTAACAAAGCACATGTGGTAAATAATATATTGTGCTATGCTAAGAGTCAGTATTTTGCCTCAAGCCTTTAGGACATGGTAGAGAAAATATAATGAGAAGTTCAATTTTGATATGCTTGGATCAGTGGGAATACTTCATCAGGATAAGCAAAGCTTACCTTTTTCGCATACTTATTTTTTCCCTAAGTAGCCTCATTGTTTACAGTAGTACATTGCCAATTTGATTGGTGTCTTGTGATTGCTCTGAATGCAAAGTGTACTAACAATGCCTCTTCTTGCTATAAAGAAACAATTGCAACTTACGATTTCAAGACAGAAATGAAGTCACTAAGTGTTGAAGTACTTCCATGGAAATATACAAAAAAGTATTATAACGAAAGCTTTTTCTAGCGAACCCTACTAAACTCACAAGTAACTGTTTTGGCCATTACAATCATGTTTCGACTATACGATTTTTGAAAGAATAAAAAAGTTCTAACCCCTTCTATCAAAATTTGTAACGTTAAGGAAAACAAAAATAATCTGAAATAATTATGGTTTAATAAAAAAGACCATTCAACAAACGCCTAATGCAGTCGAAGCAAAGATGCCGCCTGTGTCAATGAGCATTCCAAGTTAGCTGTTTAACAGAAATATCCCATACTGTTCTGTGATGTCGGCGGTACCAAGTATCGGAAATCTTCACAAAAAAGTCCTTCTCCCACTGTCACTTGTCAAAGTGTAGAGGTGTGACATTCACAAGGGAATTTGTGATATCTGGCTGCTTAGACAAAATTCCAAGAAATACATATATCATACACTGTACCACACTTAAGTAATTGGGTATCACTTGATTGTTTACTCGTGTTCTTCTTCTGTTTTTTCTAGCAACTGAAAGCAGTTCGAAAGACCATGGTAAGCAAGAGGATTCATTCTTGGGAATATTATTCTTTTGATAGCCAATGCATTGAGTGTGGTATCTTAAAAGATACAGCAACAATAAATGATCCACAGCTTCACTCTTGTGAAACATAAACTTACTACTCGTTATAAAAAGCAATGCTAAATATTGCCGAAATATTGACAAGCTTAAAATTGCCTTCACTGCACCTGTAAAAAATATCAAGGCCTACCGTTTTCCAAACGCAAAACGTCACTGTACATAAAAAAGTAGTTGTCATTGGCACAATACCAGCAATTGGCTTAGAGATTGCAAATGTTCAACGTAGGATTGTGTTTTGTCTCAATGTGTGACTTATTTTTGTGGCACAAAATATGGTTCACATAAAATACAGTTTCGAGTACCAAAACGTTCGTTGGCCTCATCCCTCGCTACAATACAAAACTGATTATCACCACAGATAATAGGTTAAGCCTTTTTGAGTGAGCATCCCTTATATACTAACCATTGTTTTCAATATTACCCTGTGAAATCTAAGTACTCTCCAAGGCCCATGCAATTTTAGAAAATGTAAAATGTAATAAATTCAAAAGTGTTAATATTCTGCCACCTCTTTTTCAGTAACAGGCATTAGATCTACAACCAAAGGTGAGTACACTTCACCTTTTTTTATTTCGGGCCATTCAAGGAGCCCTGGAATGTACTATGCATACTCATGAACTTTTAAATACACTGGTCTGTGAGAAGTTGCAAAATTTCAGAATTCTGAACATGCAGAATCTCTACACCCAAATGAAGCAAAAACGATTAATATGTCAAAACAAAAGGATTAACAGATCATTTTATGTTCATTACCCAAAACACTGTTTGGAAACACTTACGCACCATTTTATGAAAATTACCATTTCTTTTATCGTTGGAACAAAGCACATGTGGTAAATAATATATTGTGCTATGCTAAGAGTCAGTATTTTGCCTCAAGCCTTTAGGACATGGTATAGAAAATATAAAGAGAAGTTCAATTTTTATACGCTTGGATTAGTGGGAACAGTTGTTTTATTTTCCAAAAAGACCGTATTCAATCAAACAATCGACTACAGTCAGGACCTCATCCATTCTGTTTGCAATATAAAAATAATAATTAAAATATCACAATTGAGTATACATAACTAAAAGAGAAATTATTAACTGCCGACTGCATACCATGTGAATGAAAAAAGTGAAAAAAGGTTTCAAACAGCTTTCCGCCGATAATACCCAAGAATACGCACACACAAAAAATTGTTTAGTTCCATACTAGGACATTTGATGCCCTAAAATCTTTAGAATTCAAACTGCCTTTTTTCTTTTTATTTGCACAATCAGTATATTAAAAAAAACAGACAGTAACAACGTTTTTAAGGATAGCTTAGAATGTGCCTTCTTCCGAAGCAGTCTCTACGACAATAACCGTGTTAAGGCACTATAGTGAGGAACGGCAACTCTGGGAAACTTGGTAAGAAGGGTCATTTTATTTTTGATAGAAACGCTAATACATCACTACAGAAAAATTAATCCAACTACAGAGGTTGACTTTTACTCATTCAAAGAATTGAGATTTCCACCCTGGGTAATATTTTTGATTTGTGAATTGCCCGTGCATTAGGTGTCGCTGTCTTTGTGGTAGCTGTAGTTGAGAAATATTTGTAAAAATTTTAATTGATATATGCACAAAGCAAACTTCTGGCAAACATTCATAGGATTATATTCTGTAGTATATTCAGATGCCCTTATCTGTGTTTCTTGTGGCTTTTACTAAATTTTGAAACTTTAAAGGTGACAACCAATTATCATTCGAAAAATATTTGAGTAAAAATTCAAACTGCCCCTTAAAAGCAAAGTGCCCTTTAATTCATCTTCATTATTCTGGCAATGTGTTCAGAATGTTACCTTTACTCAATCTTCATCAGGATAAGCAAAGCTTACCTTTTTCGCATCCTTATTTTTTCCTAAGTAGCCTCATTGTTTACAGTAGTAAATTGCCAATTTGAGTGGTGTCTTGTGATTGCTCTAAATGCAAAGTGTACTAACAATGCCTCTTCTTGCTTAAAAGAAACAATTGCAATTTACGATTTGAAGACACAAACTTAGTCACTAAGTGTTGAAGTACTTCCATGGAAATATACAAAAAAGTATTATTACGAAAGCTTTTTCTAGCGAACCCTACTAAACTCACAAGTAACTGTTTTGGCCATTACAATCATGTTTCGACTATACGATTTTTGAAAGAATAAAAAAGGTCTAACCCCTTTTATTAAAATTTGTAACGTTAAGGAAAACAAAAATAATCTGAAATATTATTGGTTTAATAAAAAAGACCATTCAACAAACGCGTAATGCAGTCGAAGCAAAGATGCCGCCTGTCTCAATGAGCATTCCAAGTTAGCTGTTTAACAGAAATATCCCATACTGTTCTGTGATGTCGGCGGTACCAAGTATTGGAAATCTTCACAAAAAAGTCCTTCTCCCCCTGTCACTTGTCAAAGTGTAGAGGTGTGACATTCACAAGGGAATTTGTGATATCTGACTGCTTAGACAAAATTCCTAGAAATACATAAATCATAGACTCTACCACAATTAAGTAATAGGGTATCACTTGATTGTTTACTCGTGTTCTTTTTCTCTTTTTTCTAGCAACTGAAAGCAGTTCGAAAGACAATGGTAAGCAAGAGGATTCATTCTTGGGAATATTATTCGTTGGATAGCCAATGCATTGAGTGTGGTATCTTAAAATATACAGCAACAAAAAAATGACCCACAGCTTCACTCTTGTGAAATATAAACTTACTACTCATGATAAAAATCAATGCTAAATATTGCCCAAATATTGACAAGCTCAAAATTGCATTCACTGCGCCTGTAAAAAAGATCAAGGCCTATAGTTTTCCAAATGCAAAACATCACTGTACATAAAAAAGCAGTTGTCATTGGCACAATACCAGCAATTGGCTTAGAGATTGCAAATTTTCAACGTAGAATTGTGTTTTGTCTCAATGTGTGACTTAGTTTTGTAGCACAAAATATGGTTCACATAAAATACAGTTTCGAGTACCAAAACGTTCGTTGGCCTCATCCCTCGCTACACTACAAAACTGATTATCACCACAGATAATAAGGTAAGCCTTTTTGAGGGAGCATCCCTTATATACTAACCATTGTTTTCAATATTACCCTGTGAAATCTAAGTACTCTCCAAAGCCCAATGCTACTTTAGAAAATGTAATATGTAATACATTCACAAGTGTTAATATTCTGCCACCTCTTTTTCAGTAACAGGCGTTAGATCTACAACCAAAGGTGAGTACACTTAACCTTTTTTCATTTCAGGCCATTCAAGGGGCCCTGGACTGTACTGTGCATACTCGAGAACTTTTAAATACACTGGTCTGTGAGAAGTTGCAAAATTTCAGAATTCGGAACATGCAGTTTCTTATGGGCAATCTCGACACCCAAATGAAGCAAAAACGAATGTCAACACAAAAGGTTTAACAGATCATTTTATGTTCATTACCCAAAACACTGTTTGGAAACACTTACGCACAATTTTATGTAAATGACCATTTCTTTTATCGTTGTAACAAGCACATGTGGTAAATAATATATTGTGCTATGCTAAGAGTCAGTATTTTGCCTCAAGCCTTTAGGACATGGTAGAGAAAATATAATGAGAAGTTCAATTTTGATATGCTTGGATCAGTGGGAATACTTCATCAGGATAAGCAAAGCTTACCTTTTTCGCATACTTATTTTTTCCCTAAGTAGCCTCATTGTTTACAGTAGTACATTGCCAATTTGTGTGGTGTCTTGTGATTGCTCTGAATGAAAAGTGTACTAACAATGCCTCTACTTGCTAAAAAGAAACAATTGCAATTTACGATTTGAAGACACAAATGTACTCACTAAGTGTTGAAGTACTTCCATGGAAATATACAAAAAAGTATTAATTACAAAAGCAGTTTCAAGCGAACCCTACTAAACTCACAACTGGTTTGGCCATTACAATCTTGTTTCGACTATACGATTTTTGAAAGGATAAAAAAGGTCTAACCCCTGTGATTAAAATTTGCAACGTAAAGGAAAACAAAAATAATCTGAAATATTACCGCTTTATTAAAAAAGGCCATTCAACAAACGCGTAATGCAGTCGAAGCAAAGATGCTGCCTGTCTCAATGAGCATTCCAAGTTAGCTGTTTAACAGAAATATCCCATACTGTTCTGTGATGTCGGCGGTACCAAGTATTGGAAATCTTCACAAAAAAGTCCTTCTCCCCCTGTCACTTGTCAAAGTGTAGAGGTGTGACATTCACAAGGGAATTTGTGATATCTGGCTGCTTAGACAAAATTCCAAGAAATACATATATCATACACTGTACCACACTTAAGTAATTGGGTATCACTTGATTGTTTAATCGTGTTCTTTTTCTCTTTTTTCTAGCAACTCAAAGCAGTTCGAAAGACCATGGTAAGCAAGAGGATTCATTCTTGGGAATATTATTCGTTTGATAGCCAATGCATTGAGTGTGGTATCTTAAAAGATACTGCAACAATAAATGATCCACAGCTTCACTCTTGTGGAACCTAAACTTACTACTCGTGATAAAAAGCAATGATAAATATTGCCCAAATATTGACAAGCCTAAAATTGCCTTCACTGCACCTGTAAAAAAGATCAAGGCCTACCGTTTTCCTAACGCAAAACGTCACTGTACATAAAAAAGTAGTTGTCATTTGCACAATACCAGCCATTGGCTTAGAGATTGCAAATGTTCAACGTAGGATTGTGTTTTGTCTCAATGTGTGACTTATTTTTGTGGCACAAAATATGGTTCACATAAAATACAGTTTCGAGTACCAAAACGTTCGTTGGCCTCATCCCTCGCTACAATACAAAACTGATTATCACCACAGATAATAGGTTAAGCCTTTTTGAGGGAGCATCCCTTATATACTAACCATTGTTTTCAATATTACCCTGTGAAATCTAAGTACTCTCCAAGTCCCATGCAATTTTAGAAAATGTAAAATGTAATAAATTCAAAAGTGTCAATATTCTGCCACCTCTTTTTCAGTAACAGGCATTAGATCTACAACCAAAGGTGAGTACACTTCACCTTTTTTTATTTCGGGCCATTCAAGGAGCCCTGGAATGTACTATGCATACTCATGAACTTTTAAATACACTGGTCTGTGAGAAGTTGCAAAATTTCAGAATTCTGAACATGCAGAATCTCTACACCCAAATGAAGCAAAAACGATTAATATGTCAAAACAAAAGGATGAACAGATCATTTTATGTTCATTACCCGAAACACTGTTTGGAAACACTTACACACCATTTTATGAAAATGTCCATTTCTTTTATCGTTGGAACAAAGCACATGTGGTAAATAATATATTGTGCTATGCTAAGAGTCAGTATTTTGCCTCAAGCCTTTAGGACATGGTATAGAAAATATAAAGAGAAGTTCAATTTTTATGCGCTTGGATCAGTGGGAACAGTTGTTTTATTTTCCAAAAAGACCGTATTCAATCAAACAATCGACTACAGTCAGGACCTCATCCATTCTGTTTGCAATATAAAAATAATAATTAAAATATCACAATTGAGTATACATAACTAAAAGAGAAATTATTAATGGCCGACTGCATACCATGTGAATGAAAAAAGTGAAAAAAGGTTTCAAACAGCTTTCCGCCGATAATACCCAAGAATAAGCACACACAAAAAATTGTTTAGTTCCATACTAGGACATTTGATGCCCTAAAATCTTTAGAATTCAAACTGCCTTTTTTCTTTTTATTTGCACAATCAGTATATTAAAAAAAACAGACAGTAACAACGTTTTTAAGGATAGCTTAGAATGTGCCTCATTCCGAAGCAGTCTCTACGACAATAACCGTGTTAAGGCACTATAGTGAGGAACGGCAACTCTGGGAAACTTGGTAAGAAGGGTCATTTTATTTTTGATAGAAACGCTAATACATCACTACAGAAAAATCAAATCCAACTACAGAGGTTGACTTTTACTCATTCAAAGAATTGAGATTTCCACCCTGGGTAATATTTTTGAATTTGTGAATTGCCCGTGCATTAGGTGTCGCTGTCTTTGTGGTAGTTGTAGTTGAAAAATATTTGTAAAAATTTTAATTGATATATGCACAAAGCAAACGTCTGGCAAACATTCATAGGATTATATTCTGTAGTATATTCAGATGCCCTTATCTGTGTTTCTTGTGGCTTTTACTAAATTTTGAAACTTTAAAGGTCACAACCAATTATCATTCGAAAAATATTTGAGTAGAAATTCAAACTGCTCCTTAAAAGCAAAGTGCCCTTTAATTCATCTTCATTATTCTGGCAACGTGTCAGAATGTTACCTTTACTCAATCTTCATCAGGATAAGCAAAGCTTACCTTTTTCGCATCCTTATTTTTTCCTAAGTAGCCTCATTGTTTACAGTAGTAAATTGCCAATTTGAGTGGTGTCTTGTGATTGCTGTAAATGCAAAGTGTACTAACAATGCCTCTTCTTGCTTAAAAGAAACAATTGCAATTTACGATTTGAAGACACAAACTTAGTCACTAAGTGTTGAAGTACTTCCATGGAAATATACAAAAAAGTATTATTACGAAAGCTTTTTCTAGCGAACCCTACTAAACTCACAAGTAACTGTTTTGGCCATTACAATCATGTTTCGACTATACGATTTTTGAAAGAATAAAAAAGGTCTAACCCCTTTTATTAAAATTTGTAACGTTAAGGAAAACAAAAATAATCTGAAATATTATTGGTTTAATAAAAAAGACCATTCAACAAACGCGTAATGCAGTCGAAGCAAAGATGCCGCCTGTCTCAATGAGCATTCCAAGTTAGCTGTTTAACAGAAATATCCCGTACTGTTCTGTGATGTCAGCGGTACCAAGTATTGGAAATCTTCACAAAAAAGTCCTTCTCCCCCTGTCACTTGTCAAAGTGTAGAGGTGTGACATTCACAAGGGAATTTGTGATATCTGACTGCTTAGACAAAATTCCTAGAAATACATAAATCATAGACTCTACCACAATTAAGTAATAGGGTATCACTTGATTGTTTACTCGTGTTCTTTTTCTCTTTTTTCTAGCAACTGAAAGCAGTTCGAAAGACAATGGTAAGCAAGAGGATTCATTCTTGGGAATATTATTCGTTGGATAGCCAATGCATTGAGTGTGGTATCTTAAAATATACAGCAACAAAAAAATGACCCACAGCTTCACTCTTGTGAAATATAAACTTACTACTCATGATAAAAATCAATGCTAAATATTGCCCAAATATTGACAAGCTCAAAATTGCATTCACTGCGCCTGTAAAAAAGATCAAGGCCTATAGTTTTCCAAATGCAAAACATCACTGTACATAAAAAAGCAGTTGTCATTGGCACAATACCAGCAATTGGCTTAGAGATTGCAAATGTTCAACGTAGAATTGTGTTTTGTCTCAATGTGTGACTTAGTTTTGTAGCACAAAATATGGTTCAGATAAAATACAGTTTCAAGAACCAAAACGTTCGTTGGCCTCTTCCCTCGCTACACTACAAAACTGATTATCACCACAGATAATAAGGTAAGCCTTTTTGAGGGAGCATCACTTATATACTAACCATTGTTTTCAATATTACCCTGTGAAATCTAAGTACTCTCCAAAGCCCAATGCAATTTTAGAAAATGTAATATGTAATACATTCACAAGTGTTAATATTCTGCCACCTCTTTTTCAGTAACAGGCGTTAGATCTACAACCAAAGGTGAGTACACTTCACCTTTTTTCATTTCGGGCCATTCAAGGGGCCCTGGACTGTACTGTGCATACTCGAGAACTTTTAAATACACTGGTCTGTGAGAAGTTGCAAAATTTCAGAATTCGGAACATGCAGTTTCTTATGGGCAATTTCGACACCCAAATGAAGCAAAAACGAATATGTCAACACAAAAGGTTTAACAGATCATTTTATGTTCATTACCCAAAACACTGTTTGGAAACACTTACGCACAATTTTATGTAAATGACCATTTCTTTTATCATTGTAACAAGCACATGTGGTAAATAATATATTGTGCTATGCTAAGAGTCAGTATTTTGCCTCAAGCCTTTAGGACATGGTAGAGAAAATATAATGAGAAGTTCAATTTTGATATGCTTGGATCAGTGGGAATACTTCATCAGGATAAGCAAAGCTTACCTTTTTCGCATACTTATTTTTTCCCTAAGTAGCCTCATTGTTTACAGTAGTACATTGCCAATTTGTGTGGTGTCTTGTGATTGCTCTGAATGAAAAGTGTACTAACAATGCCTCTACTTGCTAAAAAGAAACAATTGCAATTTACGATTTGAAGACACAAATGTACTCACTAAGTGTTGAAGTACTTCCATGGAAATATACAAAAAAGTATTAATTACAAAAGCAGTTTCAAGCGAACCCTACTAAACTCACAACTGGTTTGGCCATTACAATCTTGTTTCGACTATACGATTTTTGAAAGGATAAAAAAGGTCTAACCCCTGTGATTAAAATTTGCAACGTAAAGGAAAACAAAAATAATCTGAAATATTACCGCTTTATTAAAAAAGGCCATTCAACAAACGCGTAATGCAGTCGAAGCAAAGATGCTGCCTGTCTCAATGAGCATTCCAAGTTAGCTGTTTAACAGAAATATCCCATACTGTTCTGTGATGTCGGCGGTACCAAGTATTGGAAATCTTCACAAAAAAGTCCTTCTCCCCCTGTCACTTGTCAAAGTGTAGAGGTGTGACATTCACAAGGGAATTTGTGATATCTGACTGCTTAGACAAAATTCCAAGAAATACATATATCATACACTGTACCACACTTAAGTAATTGGGTATCACTTGATTGTTTATCGTGTTCTTTTTCTCTTTTTTCTAGCAACTGAAAGCAGTTCGAAAGACCATGGTAAGCAAGAGGATTCATTCTTGGGAATAATATTCGTTTGATAGCCAATGCATTGAGTGTGGTATCTTAAAAGATACAGCAACAATAAATGATCCACAGCTTCACTCTTGTGGAACCTAAACTTACTACTCGTGATAAAAAGCAATGCTAAATATTGCCCAAATATTGACAAGCCTAAAATTGCCTTCACTGCGCCTGTAAAAAAGATCAAGGCCTACCGTTTTCCAAACGCAAAACGTCACTGTACATAAAAAAGTAGTTGTCATTGGCACAATACCAGCAATTGGCTTAGAGATTGCAAATGTTCAACGTAGGATTGTGTTTTGTCTCAATGTGTGTCTTATTTTTGTGGCACAAAATATGGTTCACATAAAATACAGTTTCGAGTACCAAAACGTTCGTTGGCCTAATCCCTCGCTACAATACAAAACTGATAATCACCACAGATAATAGGTTAAGCCTTTTTGAGGGAGCATCCCTTATATACTAACCATTGTTTTCAATATTACCCTGTGAAATCTAAGTACTCTCCAAGGCCCATGCAATTTTAGAAAATGTAAACTGTAATAAATTCAAAAGTGTTAATATTCTGCCACCTCTTTTTCAGTAACAGGCATTAGATCTACAACCAAAGGTGAGTACACTTCATCTTTTTTTATTTCGGGCCATTCAAGGAGCCCTGGAATGTACTATGCATACTCATGAACTTTTAAATACACTGGTCTGTGAGAAGTTGCAAAATTTCAGAATTCTGAACATGCAGAATCTCTACACCCAAATGAAGCAAAAACGATTAATATGTCAAAACAAAAGGATTAACAGATCATTTTATGTTCATTACCCAAAACACTGTTTGGAAACACTTACGCACCATTTTATGAAAATGTCCATTTCTTTTATCGTTGGAACAAAGCACATGTGGTAAATAATATATTGTGCTATGCTAAGAGTCAGTATTTTGCCTCAAGCCTTTAGGACATGGTATAGAAAATATAAAGAGAAGTTCAATTTTTATACGCTTGGATCAGTGGGAACAGTTGTTTTATTTTCCAAAAAGACCGTATTCAATCAAACAATCGACTACAGTCAGGACCTCATCCATTCTGTTTGCAATATAAAAATAATAATTAAAATATCACAATTGAGTATACATAACTAAAAGAGAAATTATTAATGGCCGACTGCATACCATGTGAATGAAAAAAGTGAAAAAAGGTTTCAAACAGCTTTCCGCCGATAATACCCAAGAATAAGCACACACAAAAAATTGTTTAGTTCCATACTAGGACATTTGATGCCCTAAAATCTTTAGAATTCAAACTGCCTTTTTTCTTTTTATTTGCACAATCAGTATATTAAAAAAAACAGACAGTAACAACGTTTTTAAGGATAGCTTAGAATGTGCCTCATTCCGAAGCAGTCTCTACGACAATAACCGTGTTAAGGCACTATAGTGAGGAACGGCAACTCTGGGAAACTTGGTAAGAAGGGTCATTTTATTTTTGATAGAAACGCTAATACATCACTACAGAAAAATCAAATCCAACTACAGAGGTTGACTTTTACTCATTCAAAGAATTGAGATTTCCACCCTGGGTAATATTTTTGAATTTGTGAATTGCCCGTGCATTAGGTGTCGCTGTCTTTGTGGTAGTTGTAGTTGAAAAATATTTGTAAAAATTTTAATTGATATATGCACAAAGCAAACGTCTGGCAAACATTCATAGGATTATATTCTGTAGTATATTCAGATGCCCTTATCTGTGTTTCTTGTGGCTTTTACTAAATTTTGAAACTTTAAAGGTCACAACCAATTATCATTCGAAAAATATTTGAGTAAAAATTCAAACTGCTCCTTAAAAGCAAAGTGCCCTTTAATTCATCTTCATTATTCTGGCAACGTGTCAGAATGTTACCTTTACTCAATCTTCATCAGGATAGGCAAAGCTTACCTTTTTCGCATCCTTATTTTTTCCTAAGTAGCCTCATTGTTTACAGTAGTAAATTGCCAATTTGAGTGGTGTCTTGTGATTGCTGTAAATGCAAAGTGTACTAACAATGCCTCTTCTTGCTTAAAAGAAACAATTGCAATTTACGATTTGAAGACACAAACTTAGTCACTAAGTGTTGAAGTACTTCCATGGAAATATACAAAAAAGTATTATTACGAAAGCTTTTTCTAGCGAACCCTACTAAACTCACAAGTAACTGTTTTGGCCATTACAATCATGTTTCGACTATACGATTTTTGAAAGAATAAAAAAGGTCTAACCCCTTTTATTAAAATTTGTAACGTTAAGGAAAACAAAAATAATCTGAAATATTATTGGTTTAATAAAAAAGACCATTCAACAAACGCGTAATGCAGTCGAAGCAAAGATGCCGCCTGTCTCAATGAGCATTCCAAGTTAGCTGTTTAACAGAAATATCCCATACTGTTCTGTGATGTCAGCGGTACCAAGTATTGGAAATCTTCACAAAAAAGTCCTTCTCCCCCTGTCACTTGTCAAAGTGTAGAGGTGTGACATTCACAAGGGAATTTGTGATATCTGACTGCTTAGACAAAATTCCTAGAAATACATAAATCATAGACTCTACCACAATTAAGTAATAGGGTATCACTTGATTGTTTACTCGTGTTCTTTTTCTCTTTTTTCTAGCAACTGAAAGCAGTTCGAAAGACAATGGTAAGCAAGAGGATTCATTCTTGGGAATATTATTCGTTGGATAGCCAATGCATTGAGTGTGGTATCTTAAAATATACAGCAACAAAAAAATGACCCACAGCTTCACTCTTGTGAAATATAAACTTACTACTCATGATAAAAATCAATGCTAAATATTGCCCAAATATTGACAAGCTCAAAATTGCATTCACTGCGCCTGTAAAAAAGATCAAGGCCTATAGTTTTCCAAATGCAAAACATCACTGTACATAAAAAAGCAGTTGTCATTGGCACAATACCAGCAATTGGCTTAGAGATTGCAAATGTTCAACGTAGAATTGTGTTTTGTCTCAATGTGTGACTTAGTTTTGTAGCACAAAATATGGTTCAGATAAAATACAGTTTCAAGAACCAAAACGTTCGTTGGCCTCTTCCCTCGCTACACTACAAAACTGATTATCACCACAGATAATAAGGTAAGCCTTTTTGAGGGAGCATCCCTTATATACTAACCATTGTTTTCAATATTACCCTGTGAAATCTAAGTACTCTCCAAAGCCCAATGCAATTTTAGAAAATGTAATATGTAATACATTCACAAGTGTTAATATTCTGCCACCTCTTTTTCAGTAACAGGCGTTAGATCTACAACCAAAGGTGAGTACACTTCACCTTTTTTCATTTCGGGCCATTCAAGGGGCCCTGGACTGTACTGTGCATACTCGAGAACTTTTAAATACACTGGTCTGTGAGAAGTTGCAAAATTTCAGAATTCGGAACATGCAGTTTCTTATGGGCAATTTCGACACCCAAATGAAGCAAAAACGAATATGTCAACACAAAAGGTTTAACAGATCATTTTATGTTCATTACCCAAAACACTGTTTGGAAACACTTACGCACAATTTTATGTAAATGACCATTTCTTTTATTATTGTAACAAGCACATGTGGTAAATAATATATTGTGCTATGCTAAGAGTCAGTATTTTGCCTCAAGCCTTTAGGACATGGTAGAGAAAATATAATGAGAAGTTCAATTTTGATATGCTTGGATCAGTGGGAATACTTCATCAGGATAAGCAAAGCTTACCTTTTTCGCATACTTATTTTTTCCCTAAGTAGCCTCATTGTTTACAGTAGTACATTGCCAATTTGTGTGGTGTCTTGTGATTGCTCTGAATGAAAAGTGTACTAACAATGCCTCTACTTGCTAAAAAGAAACAATTGCAATTTACGATTTGAAGACACAAATGTACTCACTAAGTGTTGAAGTACTTCCATGGAAATATACAAAAAAGTATTAATTACAAAAGCAGTTTCAAGCGAACCCTACTAAACTCACAACTGGTTTGGCCATTACAATCTTGTTTCGACTATACGATTTTTGAAAGGATAAAAAAGGTCTAACCCCTGTGATTAAAATTTGCAACGTAAAGGAAAACAAAAATAATCTGAAATATTACCGCTTTATTAAAAAAGGCCATTCAACAAACGCGTAATGCAGTCGAAGCAAAGATGCTGCCTGTCTCAATGAGCATTCCAAGTTAGCTGTTTAACAGAAATATCCCATACTGTTCTGTGATGTCGGCGGTACCAAGTATTGGAAATCTTCACAAAAAAGTCCTTCTCCCCCTGTCACTTGTCAAAGTGTAGAGGTGTGACATTCACAAGGGAATTTGTGATATCTGACTGCTTAGACAAAATTCCAAGAAATACATATATCATACACTGTACCAAACTTAAGTAATTGGGTATCACTTGATTGTTTATCGTGTTCTTTTTCTCTTTTTTCTAGCAACTGAAAGCAGTTCGAAAGACCATGGTAAGCAAGAGGATTCATTCTTGGGAATAATATTCGTTTGATAGCCAATGCATTGAGTGTGGTATCTTAAAAGATACAGCAACAATAAATGATCCACAGCTTCACTCTTGTGGAACCTAAACTTACTACTCGTGATAAAAAGCAATGCTAAATATTGCCCAAATATTGACAAGCCTAAAATTGCCTTCACTGCGCCTGTAAAAAAGATCAAGGCCTACCGTTTTCCAAACGCAAAACGTCACTGTACATAAAAAAGTAGTTGTCATTGGCACAATACCAGCAATTGGCTTAGAGATTGCAAATGTTCAACGTAGGATTGTGTTTTGTCTCAATGTGTGACTTATTTTTGTGGCACAAAATATGGTTCACATAAAATATAGTTTCGAGTACCAAAACGTTCGTTGGCCTCATCCCTCGCTACAATACAAAACTGATTATCACCACAGATAATAGGTTAAGCCTTTTTGAGGGAGCATCCCTTATATACTAACCATTGTTTTCAATATTACCCTGTGAAATCTAAGTACTCTCCAAGGCCCATGCAATTTTAGAAAATGTAAAATGTAATAAATTCAAAAGTGTTAATATTCTGCCACCTCTTTTTCAGTAACAGGCATTAGATCTACAACCAAAGGTGAGTACACTTCACCTTTTTTTATTTCGGGCCATTCAAGGAGCACTGGAATGTACTATGCATACTCATGAACTTTTAAATACACTGGTCTGTGAGAAGTTGCAAAATTTCAGAATTCTGAACATGCAGAATCTCTACACCCAAATGAAGCAAAAACGATTAATATGTCAAAACAAAAGGATTAACAGATCATTTTATGTTCATTACCCAAAACACTGTTTGGAAACACTTACGCACCATTTTATGAAAATGTCCATTTCTTTTATCGTTGGAACAAAGCACATGTGGTAAATAATATATTGTGCTATGCTAAGAGTCAGTATTTTGCCTCAAGCCTTTAGGACATGGTATAGAAAATATAAAGAGAAGTTCAATTTTTATACGCTTGGATCAGTGGGAACAGTTGTTTTATTTTCCAAAAAGACCGTATTCAATCAAACAATCGACTACAGTCAGGACCTCATCCATTCTGTTTGCAATATAAAAATAATAATTAAAATATCACAATTGAGTATACATAACTAAAAGAGAAATTATTAATGGCCGACTGCATACCATGTGAATGAAAAAAGTGAAAAAAGGTTTCAAACAGCTTTCCGCCAATAATACCCAAGAATAAGCACACACAAAAAATTGTTTAGTTCCATACTAGGACATTTGATGCCCTAAAATCTTTAGAATTCAAACTGCCTTTTTTCTTTTTATTTGCACAATCAGTATATTAAAAAAAACAGACAGTAACAACGTTTTTAAGGATAGCTTAGAATGTGCCTCATTCCGAAGCAGTCTCTACGACAATAACCGTGTTAAGGCACTATAGTGAGGAACGGCAACTCTGGGAAACTTGGTAAGAAGGGTCATTTTATTTTTGATAGAAACGCTAATACATCACTACAGAAAAATCAAATCCAACTACAGAGGTTGACTTTTACTCATTCAAAGAATTGAGATTTCCACCCTGGGTAATATTTTTGAATTTGTGAATTGCCCGTGCATTAGGTGTCGCTGTCTTTGTGGTAGTTGTAGTTGAAAAATATTTGCAAAAATTTTAATTGATATATGCACAAAGCAAACGTCTGGCAAACATTCATAGGATTATATTCTGTAGTATATTCAGATGCCCTTATCTGTGTTTCTTGTGGCTTTTACTAAATTTTGAAACTTTAAAGGTCACAAACAATTATCATTCGAAAAATATTTGAGTAAAAATTCAAACTGCTCCTTAAAAGCAAAGTGCCCTTTAATTCATCTTCATTATTCTGGCAACGTGTCAGAATGTTACCTTTACTCAATCTTCATCAGGATAAGCAAAGCTTACCTTTTTCGCATCCTTATTTTTTCCTAAGTAGCCTCATTGTTTACAGTAGTAAATTGCCAATTTGAGTGGTGTCTTGTGATTGCTCTAAATGCAAAGTGTACTAACAATGCCTCTTCTTGCTTAAAAGAAACAATTGCAATTTACGATTTGAAGACACAAACTTAGTCACTAAGTGTTGAAGTACTTCCATGGAAATATACAAAAAAGTATTATTACGAAAGCTTTTTCTAGCGAACCCTACTAAACTCACAAGTAACTGTTTTGGCCATTACAATCATGTTTCGACTATACGATTTTTGAAAGAATAAAAAAGGTCTAACCCCTTTTATTAAAATTTGTAACGTTAAGGAAAACAAAAATAATCTGAAATATTATTGGTTTAATAAAAAAGACCATTCAACAAACGCGTAATGCAGTCGAAGCAAAGATGCCGCCTGTCTCAATGAGCATTCCAAGTTAGCTGTTTAACAGAAATATCCCATACTGTTCTGTGATGTCGGCGGTACCAAGTATTGGAAATCTTCACAAAAAAGTCCTTCTCCCCCTGTCACTTGTCAAAGTGTAGAGGTGTGACATTCACAAGGGAATTTGTGATATCTGACTGCTTAGACAAAATTCCTAGAAATACATAAATCATAGACTCTACCACAATTAAGTAATAGGGTATCACTTAATTGTTTACTCGTGTTCTTTTTCTCTTTTTTCTAGCAACTGAAAGCAGTTCGAAAGACAATGGTAAGCAAGAGGATTCATTCTTGGGAATATTATTCGTTGGATAGCCAATGCATTGAGTGTGTGTGGTATCTTAAAATATACAGCAACAAAAAAATGACCCACAGCTTCACTCTTGTGAAATATAAACTTACTACTCATGATAAAAATCAATGCTAAATATTGCCCAAATATTGACAAGCTCAAAATTGCATTCACTGCGCCTGTCAAAAAGATGAAGGCCTATAGTTTTCCAAATGCAAAACATCACTGTACATAAAAAAGCAGTTGTCATTGGCACAATACCAGCAATTGGCTTAGAGATTGCAAATGTTCAACATAGAATTATGTTTTGTCTCAATGTGTGACTTAGTTTTGTAGCACAAAATATGGTTCAGATAAAATACAGTTTCAAGAACCAAAACGTTCGTTGGCCTCTTCCCTCGCTACACTACAAAACTGATTATCACCACCGATAATAAGGTAAGCCTTTTTGAGGGAGCATCCCTTATATACTAACCATTGTTTTCAATATTACCCTGTGAAATCTAAGTACTCTCCAAAGCCCAATGCAATTTTAGAAAATGTAATATGTAATACATTCACAAGTGTTAATATTCTGCCACCTCTTTTTCAGTAACAGGCATTAGATCTACAACCAAAGGTGAGTACACTTCACCTTTTTTTATTTCGGGCCATTCAAGGAGCCCTGGAATGTACTATGCATACTCATGAACTTTTAAATACACTGGTCTGTGAGAAGTTGCAAAATTTCAGAATTCGGAACATGCAGTTTCTTATGGGCAATCTCGACACCCAAATGAAGCAAAAACGAATATGTCAACACAAAAGGTTTAACAGATCATTTTATGTTCATTACCCAAAACACTGTTTGGAAACACTTACGCGCAATTTTATGTAAATGACCATTTCTTTTATCGTTGTAACAAGCACATGTGGTAAATAATATATTGTGCTATGCTAAGAGTCAGTATTTTGCCTCAAGCCTTTAGGACATGGTAGAGAAAATATAATGAGAAGTTCAATTTTGATATGCTTGGATCAGTGGGAATACTTCATCAGGATAAGCAAAGCTTACCTTTTTCGCATACTTACTTTTTCCCTAAGTAGCCTCATTGTTTACAGTAGTACATTGCCAATTTGTGTGGTGTCTTGTGATTGCTCTGAACGAAAAGTGTACTAACAATGCCTCTACTTGCTAAAAAGAAACAATTGCAACTTACGATTTCAAGACAGAAATGAAGTCACTAAGTGTTGAAGTACTTCCATGGAAATATACAAAAAAGTATTAATTACAAAAGCAGTTTCAAGCGAACCGTACTAAACTCAGAACTGGTTTGGCCATTACAATCTTGTTTCGACTATACGTTTTTTGAAAGGATATAAAAGGTCTAACCCCTGTGATTAAAATTTGCAACGTAAAGGAAAACAAAAATAATCTGAAATATTACCGCTTTATTAAAAAAGGCCATTCAACAAACGCGCAATGCAGTCGAAGCAAAGATGCTGCCTGTCTCAATGAGCATTTCAAGTTAGCTGTTTAACAGAAATATCCCATACTGTTCTGTGATGTCGGCGGTACCAAGTATTGGAAATCTTCACAAAAAAGTCCTTCTCCCCCTGTCACTTGTCAAAGTGTAGAGGTGTGACATTCACAAGGGAATTTGTGATATCTGGCTGCTTAGACAAAATTCCAAGAAATACATATATCATACACTGTACCACACTTAAGTAATTGGGTATCACTTGATTGTTTAATCGTGTTCTTTTTCTCTTTTTTCTAGCAACTGAAAGCAGTTCGAAAGACCATGGTAAGCAAGAGGATTCATTCTTGGGAATATTATTCGTTTGATAGCCAATGCATTGAGTGTGGTATCTTAAAAGATACAGCAACAATAAATGATCCACAGCTTCACTCTTGTGGAACCTAAACTTACTACTCGTGATAAAAAGCAATGCTCAATATTGCCCAAATATTGACAAGCCTAAAATTGCCTTCACTGCGCCTGTAAAAAAGATCAAGGCCTACCGTTTTCCAAACGCAAAACGTCACTGTACATAAAAAAGTAGTTGTCATTGGCACAATACCAGCAAATGGCTTAGAGATTGCAAATGTTCAACGTAGGATTGTGTTTTGTCTCAATGTGTGACTTATTTTTGTGGCACAAAATATGGTTCACATAAAATACAGTTTCGAGTACCAAAACGTTCGTTGGCCTCATCCCTCGCTACAATACAAAACTGATTATCACCACAGATAATAGGTTAAGCCTTTTTGAGGGAGCATCCCTTATATACTAACCATTGTTTTCAATATTACCCTGTGAAATCTAAGTACTCTCCAAGGCCCATTCAATTTTAGAAAATGTAAAATGTAATAAATTCAAAAGTGTTAATATTCTGCCACCTCTTTTTCAGTAACAGGCATTAGATCTACAACCAAAGGTGAGTACACTTCACCTTTTTTTATTTCGGGCCATTCAAGGAGCCCTGGAATGTACTATGCATACTCATGAACTTTTAAATACACTGGTCTGTGAGAAGTTGCAAAATTTCAGAATTCTGAACATGCAGAATCTCTACACCCAAATGAAGCAAAAACGATTTATATGTCAAAACAAAAGGATTAACAGATCATTTTATGTTCATTACCCAAAACACTGTTTGGAAACACTTACGCACCATTTTATGAAAATGTCCATTTCTTTTATCGTTGGAACAAAGCACATGTGGTAAATAATATATTGTGCTATGCTAAGAGTCAGTATTTTGCCTCAAGCCTTTAGGACATGGTATAGAAAATATAAAGAGAAGTTCAATTTTTATACGCTTGGATCAGTGGGAACAGTTGTTTTATTTTCCAAAAAGACCGTATTCAATCAAACAATCGACTACAGTCAGGACCTCATCCATTCTGTTTGCAATATAAAAATAATAATTAAAATATCACAATTGAGTATACATAACTAAAAGAGAAATTATTAATGGCCGACTGCATACCATGTGAATGAAAAAAGTGAAAAAAGGTTTCAAACAGCTTTCCGCCGATAATACCCAAGAATAAGCACACACAAAAAATTGTTTAGTTCCATACTAGGACATTTGATGCCCTAAAATGTTTAGAATTCAAACTGCCTTTTTCTCTTTTTATTTGCACAATCAGTATATTAAAAAAAACAGAAACTAAACACGTTTTTAAGGATAGCTTAGAATGTGCCTCATTCCGAAGCAGTCTCTACGACAATAACCGTGTTAAGGCACTATAGTGAGGAACGGCAACTCTGGGAAACTTGGTAAGAAGGGTCATTTTATTTTTGATAGAAACGCTAATACATCACTACAGAAAAATCAAATCCAACTACAGAGGTTGACTTTTACTCATTCAAAGAATTGAGATTTCCACCCTGGGTAATATTTTTGAATTTGTGAATTGCCCGTGCATTAGGTGTCGCTGTCTTTGTGGTAGTTGTAGTTGAAAAATATTTGCAAAAATATTTATTGATATATGCACAAAGCAAACGTCTGGCAAACATTCATAGGATTATATTCTGTAGTATATTCAGATGCCCTTATCTGTGTTTCTTGTGGCTTTTACTAAATTTTGAAACTTTAAAGGTCACAACCAATTATCATTAGAAAAATATTTGAGTAAAAATTCAAACTGCTCCTTAAAAGCAAAGTGCCCTTTAATTCATCTTCATTATTCTGGCAACGTGTCAGAATGTTACCTTTACTCAATCTTCATCAGGATAAGCAAAGCTTACCTTTTTCGCATCCTTATTTTTTCCTAAGTAGCCTCATTGTTTACAGTAGTAAATTGCCAATTTGAGTGGTGTCTTGTGATTGCTCTAAATGCAAAGTGTACTAACAATGCCTCTTCTTGCTTAAAAGAAACAATTGCAATTTACGATTTGAAGACACAAACTTAGTCACTAAGTGTTGAAGTACTTCCATGGAAATATACAAAAAAATATTATTACGAAAGCTTTTTCTAGCGAACCCTACTAAACTCACAAGTAACTGTTTTGGCCATTACAATCATGTTTCGACTATACGATTTTTGAAAGAATAAAAAAGGTCTAACCCCTTTTATTAAAATTTGTAACGTTAAGGAAAACAAAAATAATCTGAAATATTATTGGTTTAATAAAAAAGACCATTCAACAAACGCGTAATGCAGTCGAAGCAAAGATGCCGCCTGTCTCAATGAGCATTCCAAGTTAGCTGTTTAACAGAAATATCCCATACTGTTCTGTGATGTCGGCGGTACCAAGTATTGGAAATCTTCACAAAAAAGTCCTTCTCCCCCTGTCACTTGTCAAAGTGTAGAGGTGTGACATTCACAAAGGAATTTGTGATATCTGACTGCTTAGACAAAATTCCTAGAAATACATAAATCATAGACTCTACCACAATTAAGTAATAGGGTATCACTTAATTGTTTACTCGTGTTCTTTTTCTCTTTTTTCTAGCAACTGAAAGCAGTTCGAAAGACAATGGTAAGCAAGAGGATTCATTCTTGGGAATATTATTCGTTGGATAGCCAATGCATTGAGTGTGTGTGGTATCTTAAAATATACAGCAACAAAAAAATGACCCACAGCTTCACTCTTGTGAAATATAAACTTACTACTCATGATAAAAATCAATGCTAAATATTGCCCAAATATTGACAAGCTCAAAATTGCATTCACTGCGCCTGTAAAAAAGATCAAGGCCTATAGTTTTCCAAATGCAAAACATCACTGTACATAAAAAAGCAGTTGTCATTGGCACAATACCAGCAATTGGCTTAGAGATTGCAAATGTTCAACGTAGAATTGTGTTTTGTCTCAATGTGTGACTTAGTTTTGTAGCACAAAATATGGTTCACATAAAATACAGTTTCAAGAACCAAAACGTTCGTTGGCCTCTTCCCTCGCTACACTACAAAACTGATTATCACCACCGATAATAAGGTAAGCCTTTTTGAGGGAGCATCCCTTATATACTAACCATTGTTTTCAATATTACCCTGTGAAATCTAAGTACTCTCCAAAGCCCAATGCAATTTTAGAAAATGTAATATGTAATACATTCACAAGTGTTAATATTCTGCCACCTCTTTTTCAGTAACAGGCGTTAGATATACTACCAAAGGTGAGTACACTTCACCTTTTTTCATTTCGGGCCATTCAAGGGGCCCTGGACTGTACTGTGCATACTCGAGAACTTTTAAATACACTGGTCTGTGAGAAGTTGCAAAATTTCAGAATTCGGAACATGCAGTTTCTTATGGGCAATCTCGACACCCAAATGAAGCAAAAACGAATATGTCAACACAAAAGGTTTAACAGATCATTTTATGTTCATTACCCAAAACACTGTTTGGAAACACTTACGCGCAATTTTATGTAAATGACCATTTCTTTTATCGTTGTAACAAGCACATGTGGTAAATAATATATTGTGCTATGCTAAGAGTCAGTATTTTGCCTCAAGCCTTTAGGACATGGTAGAGAAAATATAATGAGAAGTTCAATTTTGATATGCTTGGATCAGTGGGAATACTTCATCAGGATAAGCAAAGCTTACCTTTTTCGCATACTTATTTTTTCCCTAAGTAGCCTCATTGTTTACAGTAGTACATTGCCAATTTGTGTGGTGTCTTGTGATTGCTCTGAACGAAAAGTGTACTAACAATGCCTCTACTTGCTAAAAAGAAACAATTGCAACTTACGATTTCAAGACACAAATGTACTCACTAAGTGTTGAAGTACTTCCATGGAAATATACAAAAAAGTATTAATTACAAAAGCAGTTTCAAGCGAACCCTACTAAACTCAGAACTGGTTTGGCCATTACAATCTTGTTTCGACTATACGTTTTTTGAAAGGATATAAAAGGTCTAACCCCTGTGATTAAAATTTGCAACGTAAAGGAAAACAAAAATAATCTGAAATATTACCGCTTTATTAAAAAAGGCCATTCAACAAACGCGTAATGCAGTCGAAGCAAAGATGCTGCCTGTCTCAATGAGCATTCCAAGTTAGCTGTTTAACAGAAATATCCCATACTGTTCTGTGATGTCGGCGGTACCAAGTATTGGAAATCTTCACAAAAAAGTCCTTCTCCCCCTGTCACTTGTCAAAGTGTAGAGGTGTGACATTCACAAGGGAATTTGTGATATCTGGCTGCTTAGACAAAATTCCAAGAAATACATATATCATACACTGTACCACACTTAAGTAATTGGGTATCACTTGATTGTTTAATCGTGTTCTTTTTCTCTTTTTTCTAGCAACTGAAAGCAGTTCGAAAGACCATGGTAAGCAAGAGGATTCATTCTTGGGAATAATATTCGTTTGATAGCCAATGCATTGAGTGTGGTATCTTAAAAGATACAGCAACAATAAATGTTCCACAGCTTCACTCTTGTGGAACCTAAACTTACTACTCGTGATAAAAAGAAATGCTAAATATTGCCCAAATATTGACAAGCCTAAAATTGCCTTCACTGCGCCTGTAAAAAAGATCAAGGCCTACCATTTTCCAAACGCAAAACGTCACTGTACATAAAAAAGTAGTTGTCATTGGCACAATACCAGCAATTGGCTTAGAGATTGCAAATGTTCAACGTAGGATTGTGTTTTGTCTCAATGTGTGACTTATTTTTGTGGCACAAAATATGGTTCACATAAAATACAGTTTCGAGTACCAAAACGTTCGTTGGCCTCATCCCTCGCTACAATACAAAACTGATTATCACCACAGATAATAGGTTAAGCCTTTTTGAGGGAGCATCCCTTATATACTAACCATTGTTTTCAATATTACCCTGTGAAATCTAAGTACTCTCCAAGGCCCATGCAATTTTAGAAAATGTAAAATGTAATAAATTCAAAAGTGTTAATATTCTGCCACCTCTTTTTCAGTAACAGGCATTAGATCTACAACCAAAGGTGAGTACACTTCACCTTTTTTTATTTCGGGCCATTCAAGGAGCCCTGGAATGTACTATGCATACTCATGAACTTTTAAATACACTGGTCTGTGAGAAGTTGCAAAATTTCAGAATTCTGAACATGCAGAATCTCTACACCCAAATGAAGCAAAAACGATTAATATGTCAAAACAAAAGGATTAACAGATCATTTTATGTTCATTACCCAAAACACTGTTTGGAAACACTTACGCACCATTTTATGAAAATGTCCATTTCTTTTATCGTTGGAACAAAGCACATGTGGTAAATAATATATTGTGCTATGCTAAGAGTCAGTATTTTGCCTCAAGCCTTTAGGACATGGTATAGAAAATATAAAGAGAAGTTCAATTTTTATACGCTTGGATCAGTGGGAACAGTTGTTTTATTTTCCAAAAAGACCGTATTCAATCAAACAATCGACTACAGTCAGGACCTCATCCATTCTGTTTGCAATATAAAAATAATAATTAAAATATCACAATTGAGTATACATAACTAAAAGAGAAATTATTAATGGCCGACTGCATACCATGTGAATGAAAAAAGTGAAAAAAGGTTTCAAACAGCTTTCCGCCGATAATACCCAAGAATAAGCACACACAAAAAATTGTTTAGTTCCATACTAGGACATTTGATGCCCTAAAATCTTTAGAATTCAAACTGCCTTTTTTCTTTTTATTTGCACAATCAGTATATTAAAAAAAACAGACAGTAACAACGTTTTTAAGGATAGCTTAGAATGTGCCTCATTCCGAAGCAGTCTCTACGACAATAACCGTGTTAAGGCACTATAGTGAGGAACGGCAACTCTGGGAAACTTGGTAAGAAGGGTCATTTTATTTTTGATAGAAACGCTAATACATCACTACAGAAAAATCAAATCCAACTACAGAGGTTGACTTTTACTCATTCAAAGAATTGAGATTTCCACCCTGGGTAATATTTTTGAATTTGTGAATTGCCCGTGCATTAGGTGTCGCTGTCTTTGTGGTAGTTGTAGTTGAAAAATATTTGCAAAAATTTTAATTGATATATGCACAAAGCAAACGTCTGGCAAACATTCATAGGATTATATTCTGTAGTAAATTCAGATGCCCTTATCTGTGTTTCTTGTGGCTTTTACTAAATTTTGAAACTTTAAAGGTCACAACCTATTATCATTCGAAAAATATTTGAGTAAAAATTCAAACTGCTCCTTAAAAGCAAAGTGCCCTTTAATTCATCTTCATTATTCTGGCAACGTGTCAGAATGTTACCTTTACTCAATCTTCATCAGGATAAGCAAAGCTTACCTTTTTCGCATCCTTATTTTTTCCTAAGTAGCCTCATTGTTTACAGTAGTAAATTGCCAATTTGAGTGGTGTCTTGTGATTGCTCTAAATGCAAAGTGTACTAACAATGCCTCTTCTTGCTTAAAAGAAACAATTGCAATTTACGATTTGAAGACACAAACTTAGTCACTAAGTGTTGAAGTACTTCCATGGAAATATACAAAAAAGTATTATTACGAAAGCTTTTTCTAGCGAACCCTACTAAACTCACAAGTAACTGTTTTGGCCATTACAATCATGTTTCGACTATACGATTTTTGAAAGAATAAAAAAGGTCTAACCCCTTTTATTAAAATTTGTAACGTTAAGGAAAACAAAAATAATCTGAAATATTATTGGTTTAATAAAAAAGACCATTCAACAAACGCGTAATGCAGTCGAAGCAAAGATGCCGCCTGTCTCAATGAGCATTCCAAGTTAGCTGTTTAACAGAAATATCCCATACTGTTCTGTGATGTCGGCGGTACCAAGTATGGGAAATCTTCACAAAAAAGTCCTTCTCCCCCTGTCACTTGTGAAAGTGTAGAGGTGTGACATTCACAAGGGAATTTGTGATATCTGACTGCTTAGACAAAATTCCTAGAAATACATAAATCATAGACTCTACCACAATTAAGTAATAGGGTATCACTTAATTGTTTACTCGTGTTCTTTTTCTCTTTTTTCTAGCAACTGAAAGCAGTTCGAAAGACAATGGTAAGCAAGAGGATTCATTCTTGGGAATATTATTCGTTGGATAGCCAATGCATTGAGTGTGTGTGGTATCTTAAAATATACAGCAACAAAAAAATGACCCACAGCTTCACTCTTGTGAAATATAAACTTACTACTCATGATAAAAATCAATGCTAAATATTGCCCAAATATTGACAAGCTCAAAATTGCATTCACTGCGCCTGTAAAAAAGATCAAGGCCTATAGTTTTCCAAATGCAAAACATCACTGTACATAAAAAAGCAGTTGTCATTGGCACAATACCAGCAATTGGCTTAGAGATTGCAAATGTTCAACGTAGAATTGTGTTTTGTCTCAATGTGTGACTTAGTTTTGTAGCACAAAATATGGTTCACATAAAATACAGTTTCAAGAACCAAAACGTTCGTTGGCCTCTTCCCTCGCTACACTACAAAACTGATTATCACCACCGATAATAAGGTAAGCCTTTTTGAGGGAGCATCCCTTATATACTAACCATTGTTTTCAATATTACCCTGTGAAATCTAAGTACTCTCCAAAGCCCAATGCAATTTTAGAAAATGTAATATGTAATACATTCACAAGTGTTAATATTCTGCCACCTCTTTTTCAGTAACAGGCGTTAGATCTACAACCAAAGGTGAGTACACTTCACCTTTTTTCATTTCGGGCCATTCAAGGGGCCCTGGACTGTACTGTGCATACTCGAGAACTTTTAAATACACTGGTCTGTGAGAAGTTGCAAAATTTCAGAATTCGGAACATGCAGTTTCTTATGGGCAATTTCGACACCCAAATGAAGCAAAAACAAATATGTCAACACAAAAGGTTTAACAGATCATTTTATGTTCATTACCCAAAACACTGTTTGGAAACACGCACAATTTTATGTAAATGACCATTTCTTTTATCGTTGTAACAAGCACATGTGGTAAATAATCTATTGTGCTATGCTAAGAGTCAGTATTTTGCCTCAAGCCTTTAGGACGTGGTAGAGAAAATATAATGAGAAGTTCAATTTTGATATGCTTGGATCAGTGGGAATACTTCATCAGGATAAGCAAAGCTTACCTTTTTCGCATACTTATTTTTCCCTAAGTAGCCTCATTGTTTACAGTAGTACATTGCCAATTTGTGTGGTGTCTTGTGATTGCTCTGAATGAAAAGTGTACTAACAATGCCTCTACTTGCTAAAAAGAAACAATTGCAATTTACGATTTGAAGACACAAATGTACTCACTAAGTGTTGAAGTACTTCCATGGAAATATACAAAAAAGTATTAATTACAAAAGCAGTTTCAAGCGAACCCTACTAAACTCACAACTGGTTTGGCCATTACAATCTTGTTTCTACTATACGATTTTTGAAAGGATAAAAAAGGTCTAACCCCCGTGATTAAAATTTGCAACGTAAAGGAAAACAAAAATAATCTGAAATATTACCGCTTTATTAAAAAAGGCCATTCAACAAACGCGTAATGCAGTCGAAGCAAAGATGCTGCCTGTCTCAATGAGCATTCCAAGTTAGCTGTTTAACAGAAATATCCCATACTGTTCTGTGATGTCGGCGGTACCAAGTATTGGAAATCTTCACAAAAAAGTCCTTCTCCCCCTGTCACTTGTCAAAGTGTAGAGGTGTGACATTCACAAGGGAATTTGTGATATCTGGCTGCTTAGACAAAATTCCAAGAAATACATATATCATACACTGTACCACACTTAAGTAATTGGGTATCACTTGATTGTTTAATCGTGTTCTTTTTCTCTTTTTTCTAGCAACTGAAAGCAGTTCGAAAGACCATGGTAAGCAAGAGGATTCATTCTTGGGAATATTATTCGTTTGATAGCCAATGCATTGAGTGTGGTATCTTAAAAGATACAGCAACAATAAATGATCCACAGCTTCACTCTTGTGGAACCTAAACTTACTACTCGTGATAAAAAGCAATGCTAAATATTGCCCAAATATTGACAAGCCTAAAATTGCCTTCACTGCGCCTGTAAAAAAGATCAAGGCCTACCGTTTTCCAAATGCAAAACGTCACTGTACATAAAAAAGTAGTTGTCATTGGCACAATACCAGCAATTGGCTTAGAGATTGCAAATGTTCAACGTAGAATTGTGTTTTGTCTCAATGTGTGACTTAGTTTTGTAGCACAAAATATGGTTCACATAAAATACAGTTTCAAGAACCAAAACGTTCGTTGGCCTCTTCCCTCGCTACACTACAAAACTGATTATCACCACCGATAATAAGGTAAGCCTTTTTGAGGGAGCATCCCTTATATACTAACCATTGTTTTCAATATTACCCTGTGAAATCTAAGTACTCTCCAAAGCCCAATGCAATTTTAGAAAATGTAATATGTAATACATTCACAAGTGTTAATATTCTGCCACCTCTTTTTCAGTAACAGGCGTTAGATATACTACCAAAGGTGAGTACACTTCACCTTTTTTCATTTCGGGCCATTCAAGGGGCCCTGGACTGTACTGTGCATACTCGAGAACTTTTAAATACACTGGTCTGTGAGAAGTTGCAAAATTTCAGAATTCGGAACATGCAGTTTCTTATGGGCAATCTCGACACCCAAATGAAGCAAAAACGAATATGTCAACACAAAAGGTTTAACAGATCATTTTATGTTCATTACCCAAAACACTGTTTGGAAACACTTACGCGCAATTTTATGTAAATGACCATTTCTTTTATCGTTGTAACAAGCACATGTGGTAAATAATATATTGTGCTATGCTAAGAGTCAGTATTTTGCCTCAAGCCTTTAGGACATGGTAGAGAAAATATAATGAGAAGTTCAATTTTGATATGCTTGGATCAGTGGGAATACTTCATCAGGATAAGCAAAGCTTACCTTTTTCCCATACTTATTTTTTCCCTAAGTAGCCTCATTGTTTACAGTAGTACATTGCCAATTTGTGTGGTGTCTTGTGATTGCTCTGAACGAAAAGTGTACTAACAATGCCTCTACTTGCTAAAAAGAAACAATTGCAACTTACGATTTCAAGACACAAATGTACTCACTAAGTGTTGAAGTACTTCCATGGAAATATACAAAAAAGTATTAATTACAAAAGCAGTTTCAAGCGAACCCTACTAAACTCAGAACTGGTTTGGCCATTACAATCTTGTTTCGACTATACGTTTTTTGAAAGGATATAAAAGGTCTAACCCCTGTGATTAAAATTTGCAACGTAAAGGAAAACAAAAATAATCTGAAATATTACCGCTTTATTAAAAAAGGCCATTCAACAAACGCGCAATGCAGTCGAAGCAAAGATGCTGCCTGTCTCAATGAGCATTTCAAGTTAGCTGTTTAACAGAAATATCCCATACTGTTCTGTGATGTCGGCGGTACCAAGTATTGGAAATCTTCACAAAAAAGTCCTTCTCCCCCTGTCACTTGTCAAAGTGTAGAGGTGTGACATTCACAAGGGAATTTGTGATATCTGGCTGCTTAGACAAAATTCCAAGAAATACATATATCATACACTGTACCACACTTAAGTAATTGGGTATCACTTGATTGTTTAATCGTGTTCTTTTTCTCTTTTTTCTAGCAACTGAAAGCAGTTCGAAAGACCATGGTAAGCAAGAGGATTCATTCTTGGGAATAATATTCGTTTGATAGCCAATGCATTGAGTGTGGTATCTTAAAAGATACAGCAACAATAAATGTTCCACAGCTTCACTCTTGTGGAACCTAAACTTACTACTCGTGATAAAAAGAAATGCTAAATATTGCCCAAATATTGACAAGCCTAAAATTGCCTTCACTGCGCCTGTAAAAAAGATCAAGGCCTACCATTTTCCAAACGCAAAACGTCACTGTACATAAAAAAGTAGTTGTCATTGGCACAATACCAGCAATTGGCTTAGAGATTGCAAATGTTCAACGTAGGATTGTGTTTTGTCTCAATGTGTGACTTATTTTTGTGGCACAAAATATGGTTCACATAAAATACAGTTTCGAGTACCAAAACGTTCGTTGGCCTCATCCCTCGCTACAATACAAAACTGATTATCACCACAGATAATAGGTTAAGCCTTTTTGAGGGAGCATCCCTTATATACTAACCATTGTTTTCAATATTACCCTGTGAAATCTAAGTACTCTCCAAGGCCCATGCAATTTTAGAAAATGTAAAATGTAATAAATTCAAAAGTGTTAATATTCTGCCACCTCTTTTTCAGTAACAGGCACTAGATCTACAACCAAAGGTGAGTACACTTCACCTTTTTTTATTTCGGGCCATTCAAGGAGCCCTGGAATGTACTATGCATACTCATGAACTTTTAAATACACTGGTCTGTGAGAAGTTGCAAAATTTCAGAATTCTGAACATGCAGAATCTCTACACCCAAATGAAGCAAAAACGATTAATATGTCAAAACAAAAGGATTAACAGATCATTTTATGTTCATTACCCAAAACACTGTTTGGAAACACTTACGCACCATTTTATGAAAATGTCCATTTCTTTTATCGTTGGAACAAAGCACATGTGGTAAATAATATATTGTGCTATGCTAAGAGTCAGTATTTTGCCTCAAGCCTTTAGGACATGGTATAGAAAATATAAAGAGAAGTTCAATTTTTATACGCTTGGATCAGTGGGAACAGTTGTTTTATTTTCCAAAAAGACCGTATTCAATCAAACAATCGACTACAGTCAGGACCTCATCCATTCTGTTTGCAATATAAAAATAATAATTAAAATATCACAATTGAGTATACATAACTAAAAGAGAAATTATTAATGGCCGACTGCATACCATGTGAATGAAAAAAGTGAAAAAAGGTTTCAAACAGCTTTCCGCCGATAATACCCAAGAATAAGCACACACAAAAAATTGTTTAGTTCCATACTAGGACATTTGATGCCCTAAAATCTTTAGAATTCAAACTGCCTTTTTTCTTTTTATTTGCACAATCAGTATATTAAAAAAAACAGACAGTAACAACGTTTTTAAGGATAGCTTAGAATGTGCCTCATTCCGAAGCAGTCTCTACGACAATAACCGTGTTAAGGCACTATAGTGAGGAACGGCAACTCTGGGAAACTTGGTAAGAAGGGTCATTTTATTTTTGATAGAAACGCTAATACATCACTACAGAAAAATCAAATCCAACTACAGAGGTTGACTTTTACTCATTCAAAGAATTGAGATTTCCACCCTGGGTAATATTTTTGAATTTGTGAATTGCCCGTGCATTAGGTGTCGCTGTCTTTGTGGTAGTTGTAGTTGAAAAATATTTGCAAAAATTTTAATTGATATATGCACAAAGCAAACGTCTGGCAAACATTCATAGGATTATATTCTGTAGTAAATTCAGATGCCCTTATCTGTGTTTCTTGTGGCTTTTACTAAATTTTGAAACTTTAAAGGTCACAACCTATTATCATTCGAAAAATATTTGAGTAAAAATTCAAACTGCTCCTTAAAAGCAAAGTGCCCTTTAATTCATCTTCATTATTCTGGCAACGTGTCAGAATGTTACCTTTACTCAATCTTCATCAGGATAAGCAAAGCTTACCTTTTTCGCATCCTTATTTTTTCCTAAGTAGCCTCATTGTTTACAGTAGTAAATTGCCAATTTGAGTGGTGTCTTGTGATTGCTCTAAATGCAAAGTGTACTAACAATGCCTCTTCTTGCTTAAAAGAAACAATTGCAATTTACGATTTGAAGACACAAACTTAGTCACTAAGTGTTGAAGTACTTCCATGGAAATATACAAAAAAGTATTATTACGAAAGCTTTTTCTAGCGAACCCTACTAAACTCACAAGTAACTGTTTTGGCCATTACAATCATGTTTCGACTATACGATTTTTGAAAGAATAAAAAAGGTCTAACCCCTTTTATTAAAATTTGTAACGTTAAGGAAAACAAAAATAATCTGAAATATTATTGGTTTAATAAAAAAGACCATTCAACAAACGCGTAATGCAGTCGAAGCAAAGATGCCGCCTGTCTCAATGAGCATTCCAAGTTAGCTGTTTAACAGAAATATCCCATACTGTTCTGTGATGTCGGCGGTACCAAGTATTGGAAATCTTCACAAAAAAGTCCTTCTCCCCCTGTCACTTGTCAAAGTGTAGAGGTGTGACATTCACAAGGGAATTTGTGATATCTGGCTGCTTAGACAAAATTCCAAGAAATACATATATCATACACTGTACCACACTTAAGTAATTGGGTATCACTTGATTGTTTAATCGTGTTCTTTTTCTCTTTTTTCTAGCAACTGAAAGCAGTTCGAAAGACCATGGTAAGCAAGAGGATTCATTCTTGGGAATATTATTCGTTTGATAGCCAATGCATTGAGTGTGGTATCTTAAAAGATACAGCAACAATAAATGATCCACAGCTTCACTCTTGTGGAACCTAAACTTACTACTCGTGATAAAAAGCAATGCTAAATATTGCCCAAATATTGACAAGCCTAAAATTGCCTTCACTGCGCCTGTAAAAAAGATCAAGGCCTACCGTTTTCCAAATGCAAAACGTCACTGTACATAAAAAAGTAGTTGTCATTGGCACAATACCAGCAATTGGCTTAGAGATTGCAAATGTTCAACGTAGGATTGTGTTTTGTCTCAATGTGTGACTTATTTTTGTGGCACAAAATATGGTTCACATAAAATACAGTTTCGAGTACCAAAACGTTCGTTGGCCTCATCCCTCGCTACACTACAAAACTGATTATCACCACCGATAATAAGGTAAGCCTTTTTGAGGGAGCATCCCTTATATACTAACCATTGTTTTCAATATTACCCTGTGAAATCTAAGTACTCTCCAAAGCCCAATGCAATTTTAGAAAATGTAATATGTAATACATTCACAAGTGTTATTATTCTGCCACCTCTTTTTCAGTAACAGGCGTTAGATCTACAACCAAAGGTGAGTACACTTCACCTTTTTTCATTTCGGGCCATTCAAGGGGCCCTGGACTGTACTGTGCATACTCGAGAACTTTTAAATACACTGGTCTGTGAGAAGTTGCAAAATTTCAGAATTCGGAACATCCAGTTTCTTATGGGCAATTTCGACACCCAAATGAAGCAAAAACGAATATGTCAACACAAAAGGTTTAACAGATCATTTTATGTTCATTACCCAAAACACTGTTTGGAAACACTTACGCACAATTTTATGTAAATGACCATTTCTTTTATCGTTGTAACAAGCACATGTGGTAAATAATATATTGTGCTATGCTAAGAGTCAGTATTTTGCCTCAAGCCTTTAGGACATGGTAGAGAAAATATAATGAGAAGTTCAATTTTGATATGCTTGGATCAGTGGGAATACTTCATCAGGATAAGCAAAGCTTACCTTTTTCGCATACCTATTTTTTCCCTAAGTAGCCTCATTGTTTACAGTAGTACATTGCCAATTTGTGTGGTGTCTTGTGATTGCTCTGAATGAAAAGTGTACAAACAATGCCTCTACTTGCTAAAAAGAAACAATTGCAATTTACGATTTCAAGACACAAATGTACTCACTAAGTGTTGAAGTACTTCCATGGAAATATACAAAAAAGTATTAATTACAAAAGCAGTTTCAAGCGAACCCTACTAAACTCACAACTGGTTTGGCCATTACAATCTTGTTTCGACTATACGATTTTTGAAAGGATAAAAAAGGTCTAACCCCTGTGATTAAAATTTGCAACGTAAACGAAAACAAAAATAATCTGAAATATTACCGCTTTATTAAAAAAGGCCATTCAACAAACGCGTAATGCAGTCGAAGCAAAGATGCTGCCTGTCTCAATGAGCATTCCGAGTTAGCTGTTTAACAGAAATATCCCATACTGTTCTGTGATGTCGGCGGTACCAAGTATTGGAAATCTTCACAAAAAAGTCCTTCTCCCCCTGTCACTTGTCGAAGTGTAGAGGTGTCACATTCACAAGGGAATTTGTGATATCTGGCTGCTTAGACAAAATTCCAAGAAATACATATATCATACACTGTACCACACTTAAGTAATTGGGTATCACTTGATTGTTTAATCGTGTTCTTTTTCTCTTTTTTCTAGCAACTGAAAGCAGTTCGAAAGACCATGATAAGCTAGAGGATTCATTCTTGGGAATATTATTCGTTTGATAGCCAATGCATTGAGTGTGGTATCTTAAAAGATACAGCAACAATAAATGATCCACAGCTTCACTCTTGTGGAACCTAAACTTACTACTCGTGATAAAAAGCAATGCTAAATATTGCCCAAATATTGACAAGCCTAAAATTGCCTTCACTGCGCCTGTAAAAAAGATCAAGGCCTACCGTTTTCCAAACGCAAAACGTCACTGTACATAAAAAAGTAGTTGTCATTGGCACAATACCAGCAATTGGCTTAGAGATTGCAAATGTTCAACGTAGGATTGTGTTTTGTCTCAATGTGACTTATTTTTGTGGCACAAAATATGGTTCACATAAAATACAGTTTCGAGTACCAAAACGTTCGTTGGCCTCATCCCTCGCTACACTACAAAACTGATTATCACCACAGATAATAGGTTAAGCATTTTTGAGGGAGCATCTCTTATATACTAACCATTGTTTTCAATATTACCCTGTGAAATCTAAGTACTCTCCAAGGCCCATGCAATTTTAGAAAATGTAATATGTAATAAATTCAAAAGTGTTAATATTCTGACACCTTTTTTTCAGTAAAAGGCATTAGATCTACAACCAAAGGTGAGTACACTTCACCTTTTTTTATTTCGGGCCATTCAAGCAGCCCTGCAAATTAATATGCATACTCATGAACTTTTAAATACACTGGTCTGTGAGAAGTTGCAAAATTTCAGAATTCTGAACATGCAGAATCTCTACACCCAAATGAAGCAAAAACGATTAATATGTCAAAACAAAAGGATTAACAGATCATTTTATGTTCATTACCCGAAACACTGTTTGGAAACACTTACGCACCATTTTATGAAAATGACCATTTCTTTTATCGTTGGAACAAAGCACATGTGGTAAATAATATTTTGTGTTATGCTAAGAGTCAGTATTTTGCCTCAAGCCTTTAAGACATGGTACAGAAAATATAAAGAGAAGTTCAATTTTTATACGCTTGGATCAGTGGGAACAGTTGTTTTATTTTCCAAAAAGACCGTATTCAATCAAACAATCGACTAAAGTCAGGGCCTCATCCATTCTGTTTGCAATATAAAAATAATAATTAAAATATCACAATTGAGTATACATAACTAAAAGAGAAATTATTAACGGCCGACTGCATACCATGTGATTGAAAATAGTGAAAAAAGGTTTCAAACAGCTTTCCGCCGATAATACCCAAGAATAAGCACACACAAAAAATTGTTTACTTTCATACTAGGACATTTGATGCCCTAAAATCTTTAGAATTCAAACTGCATTTTTTCTTTTTATTTGCACAATCAGTATATTTAAAAAACAGAAAGTAACAACGTGTTTAAGGATAGCTTAGAATGTGCCTTCTTCCGAAGCAGTCTCTACGACAGTAACCGTGTTAAGGCACTATAGTGAGGAACGGCTACTCTGGGAAACTAGGTAAGAAGGGTCATTTTATTTTTGATAGAAACGCTAATACATCACTGCAGAAAAATCAAATCCAACTACAGAGGTTGACTTTTACTCATTCAAAGTTTTGAGATTTCCACCCTGGGTAATATTTTTGAATTTGTGAATTGCCCGTGCATTAGATGTCGCTGTCTTTGTGGTAGTTGTAGTTGAAAAATATTTGTAAAAATTTTAATTGATATATGCACGAAGCAAACTTCTGGCAAACATTCATAGGGTTATATTCTGTAGTATATTCAGATGTCCTTATCTGTGTTTCTTGTGGCTTTTACTAAATTTTGAAACTTTAAAGGTCACAACCATTTATCATTCGAAAAATATTTGAGTAAAAATTCAAACTGCTCCTTAAAAGCAAAGTGCCCTTTAATTCATCTTCATTATTCTGGCAACGTGTTCAGAATGTTACCTTTACTCAATCTTCATCAGGATAAGCAAAGCTTACCTTTTTCGCATCCTTATTTTTCCCTAAGTAGCCTCATTGTTTACAGTAGTAAATTGCCAATTTGAGTGGTGTCTTGTGATTACTCTGAATGCAAAGTGTACTAACAATGCCTCTTCTTGCTTAGAAGAAACAATTGCAATTAACGATTTGAAGACACATATTTAGTCAATAAGTGTTGAAGTACTTCCATGGAAATATACAAAAAAGTGTTATTACGAAAGCTTTTTCTAGCGAACCCTACTAAACTCACAAGTAACTGTTTTGGCCATTACAATCATGTTTCGACTATACGATTTTTGAAAGAATAAAAAAGGTCTAACCCCTTTTATTAAAATTTGTAACGTTAAGGAAAACAAAAATAATCTGAAATATTATTGGTTTAATAAAAAGACCATTCAACAAACGCGTAATGCAGTCGAAGCAAAGATGCCGCCTGTCTCAATGAGCATTCCAAGTTAGCTGTTTAACAGAAATATCCCATACAGTTCTGTGATGTCGGCGGTACCAAGTATTGGAAATCTTCACAAAAAAGCCCTTCTCCCCCTGTCACCTGTCAAAGTCTAGAGGTGAGTCATTCACAAGGGACTTTGTGATATCTGGCTGCTTAGACAAAATTCCTAGAAATACATAAATCATAGACTCCACCACAATTAAGTAATTCGGTATCACTTGATTGTTTACTCGTGTTCTTTTTCTCTTTTTTCTAGCAACTGAAAGCAGTTCGAAAGACAATGGTAAGGAAGAAGATTCATTCTTGGGAATATTATTCGTTGGATAGCCAATGCATTGAGTGTGGTATCTTAAAATATACAGCAACAAAAAAATGACCCACAGCTTCACTCTTGTGAAATATAAACTTACTACTCATGATAAAAATCAATGCTAAATATTGCCCAAATATTGACAAGCTCAAAATTGCCTTCACTGCGCCTGTAAAAAAGATCAAGGCCTATAGTTTTCCTAATGCAAAACATCACTGTACATAAAAAGCAGTTGTCATTGGCACAATACCAGCAATTGGCTTAGAGATTGCAAATGTTCAACGTAGAATTGTGTTTTGTCTCAATGTGTGACTTAGTTTTGTAGCACAAAATATGGTTCACATAAAATACAGTTTCAAGTACCAAAACGTTCGTTGGCCTCATCCCTCGCTACACTACAAAACTGATTATCACCACAGATAATAAGTTAAGCCTTTTTGAGGAAGCATCCCTTATATACTAACCATTGTTTTCAATAATACCCTGTGAAATCTAAGTACTCTCCAAAGCCCAATGCAATTTTAGAAAATGTAATATGTAATACATTCACAAGTGTTAATATTCTGCCACCTCTTTTTCAGTAACAGGCGTTAGATCTACAACCAAAGGTGAGTACACTTCACCTTTTTTTATTTCGGGCCATTCAAGGTGCCCTGGACTGTACTATGCATACTCGAGAACTTTTAAATACACTGGTCTGTGAGAAGTTGCAAATTTCAGAAATCTGAACATGCAGTTTCTTATGGGCAATCTCGACACCCAAATGAAGCAAAAACGAATATGTCAACACAAAAGGTTTAACAGATCATTTTATGTTCATTACCCAAAACACTGTTTGGAAACACTTACGCACAATTTTATGTAAATGACCATTTCTTTTATCGTTGTAAAAAGCACATGTGGTAAATAATATATTGTGCTATGCTAAGAGTCAGTATTTTGCCTCAAGCCTTTAGGACATGGTAGAGAAAATATAATGAGAAGTTTAATTTTGATATGCTTGGATCAGTGGGAATACTTCATCAGGATAAGCAAAGCTTACCTTTTTCGCATACTTATTTTTTCCCTAAGTAGCCTCATTGTTTACAGTAGTACATTGCCAATTTGTGTGGTGTCTTGTGATTGCTCTGAATGAAAAGTGTACAAACAATGCCTCTACTTGCTAAAAAGAAACAATTGCAATTTACGATTTCAAGACACAAATGTACTCACTAAGTGTTGAAGTACTTCCATGGAAATATACAAAAAAGTATTAATTACAAAAGCAGTTTCAAGCGAACCCTACTAAACTCACAACTGGTTTGGCCATTACAATCTTGTTTCGACTATACGATTTTTGAAAGGATAAAAAAGGTCTAACCCCTGTGATTAAAATTTGCAACGTAAAGGAAAACAAAAATAATCTGAAATATTACCGCTTTATTAAAAAAGGCCATTCAACAAACGCGTAATGCAGTCGAAGCAAAGATGCTGCCTGTCTCAATGAGCATTCCAAGTTAGCTGTTTAACAGAAATATCCCATACTGTTCTGTGATGTCGGCGGTACCAAGTATTGGAAATCTTCACAAAAAAGTCCTTCTCCCCCTGTCACTTGTCAAAGTGTAGAGGTGTGACATTCACAAGGGAATTTGTGATATCTGGCTGCTTAGACAAAATTCCAAGAAATACATATATCATACACTGTACCACACTTAAGTAATTGGGTATCACTTGATTGTTTAATCGTGTTCTTTTTCTCTTTTTTCTAGCAACTGAAAGCAGTTCGAAAGACCATGGTAAGCAAGAGGATTCATTCTTGGGAATATTATTCGTTTGATAGCCAATGCATTGAGTGTGGTATCTTAAAAGATACAGCAACAATAAATGATCCACAGCTTCACTCTTGTGGAACCTAAACTTACTACTCGTGATAAAAAGCAATGCTAAATATTGCCCAAATATTGACAAGCCTAAAATTGCCTTCACTGCGCCTGTAAAAAAGATCAAGGCCTACCGTTTTCCAAACGCAAAACGTCACTGTACATAAAAAAGTAGTTGTCATTGGCACAATACCAGCAATTGGCTTAGAGATTGCAAATGTTCAACGTAGGATTGTGTTTTGTCTCAATGTGTGACTTATTTTTGTGGCACAAAATATGGTTCACATAAAATACAGTTTCGAGTACCAAAACGTTCGTTGGCCTCATCCCTCGCTACACTACAAAACTGATTATCACCACCGATAATAAGGTAAGCCTTTTTGAGGGAGCATCCCTTATATACTAACCATTGTTTTCAATATTACCCTGTGAAATCTAAGTACTCTCCAAAGCCCAATGCAATTTTAGAAAATGTAATATGTAATACATTCACAAGTGTTATTATTCTGCCACCTCTTTTTCAGTAACAGGCGTTAGATCTACAACCAAAGGTGAGTACACTTCACCTTTTTTCATTTCGGGCCATTCAAGGGGCCCTGGACTGTACTGTGCATACTCGAGAACTTTTAAATACACTGGTCTGTGAGAAGTTGCAAAATTTCAGAATTCTGAACATGCAGTTTCTTATGGGCAATTTCGACACCCAAATGAAGCAAAAACGAATATGTCAACACAAAAGGTTTAACAGATCATTTTATGTTCATTACCCAAAACACTGTTTGGAAACACTTACGCACAATTTTATGTAAATGACCATTTCTTTTATCGTTGTAACAAGCACATGTGGTAAATAATATATTGTGCTATGCTAAGAGTCAGTATTTTGCCTCAAGCCTTTAGGACATGGTAGAGAAAATATAATGAGAAGTTCAATTTTGATATGCTTGGATCAGTGGGAATACTTCATCAGGATAAGCAAAGCTTACCTTTTTCGCATACTTATTTTTTCCCTAAGTAGCCTCATTGTTTACAGTAGTACATTGCCAATTTGTGTGGTGTCTTGTGATTGCTCTGAATGAAAAGTGTACAAACAATGCCTCTACTTGCTAAAAAGAAACAATTGCAATTTACGATTTCAAGACACAAATGTACTCACTAAGTGTTGAAGTACTTCCATGGAAATATACAAAAAAGTATTAATTACAAAAGCAGTTTCAAGCGAACCCTACTAAACTCACAACTGGTTTGGCCATTACAATCTTGTTTCGACTATACGATTTTTGAAAGGATAAAAAAGGTCTAACCCCTGTGATTAAAATTTGCAACGTAAACGAAAACAAAAATAATCTGAAATATTACCGCTTTATTAAAAAAGGCCATTCAACAAACGCGTAATGCAGTCGAAGCAAAGATGCTGCCTGTCTCAATGAGCATTCCAAGTTAGCTGTTTAACAGAAATATCCCATACTGTTCTGTGATGTCGGCGGTACCAAGTATTGGAAATCTTCACAAAAAAGTCCTTCTCCCCCTGTCACTTGTCGAAGTGTAGAGGTGTCACATTCACAAGGGAATTTGTGATATCTGGCTGCTTAGACAAAATTCCAAGAAATACATATATCATACACTGTACCACACTTAAGTAATTGGGTATCACTTGATTGTTTAATCGTGTTCTTTTTCTCTTTTTTCTAGCAACTGAAAGCAGTTCGAAAGACCATGATAAGCTAGAGGATTCATTCTTGGGAATATTATTCGTTTGATAGCCAATGCATTGAGTGTGGTATCTTAAAAGATACAGCAACAATAAATGATCCACAGCTTCACTCTTGTGGAACCTAAACTTACTACTCGTGATAAAAAGCAATGCTAAATATTGCCCAAATATTGACAAGCCTAAAATTGCCTTCACTGCGCCTGTAAAAAAGATCAAGGCCTACCGTTTTCCAAACGCAAAACGTCACTGTACATAAAAAAGTAGTTGTCATTGGCACAATACCAGCAATTGGCTTAGAGATTGCAAATGTTCAACGTAGGATTGTGTTTTGTCTCAATGTGACTTATTTTTGTGGCACAAAATATGGTTCACATAAAATACAGTTTCGAGTACCAAAACGTTCGTTGGCCTCATCCCTCGCTACACTACAAAACTGATTATCACCACAGATAATAGGTTAAGCATTTTTGAGGGAGCATCTCTTATATACTAACCATTGTTTTCAATATTACCCTGTGAAATCTAAGTACTCTCCAAGGCCCATGCAATTTTAGAAAATGTAATATGTAATAAATTCAAAAGTGTTAATATTCTGACACCTTTTTTTCAGTAAAAGGCATTAGATCTACAACCAAAGGTGAGTACACTTCACCTTTTTTTATTTCGGGCCATTCAAGCAGCCCTGCAAATTAATATGCATACTCATGAACTTTTAAATACACTGGTCTGTGAGAAGTTGCAAAATTTCAGAATTCTGAACATGCAGAATCTCTACACCCAAATGAAGCAAAAACGATTAATATGTCAAAACAAAAGGATTAACAGATCATTTTATGTTCATTACCCGAAACACTGTTTGGAAACACTTACGCACCATTTTATGAAAATGACCATTTCTTTTATCGTTGGAACAAAGCACATGTGGTAAATAATATTTTGTGTTATGCTAAGAGTCAGTATTTTGCCTCAAGCCTTTAAGACATGGTACAGAAAATATAAAGAGAAGTTCAATTTTTATACGCTTGGATCAGTGGGAACAGTTGTTTTATTTTCCAAAAAGACCGTATTCAATCAAACAATCGACTAAAGTCAGGGCCTCATCCATTCTGTTTGCAATATAAAAATAATAATTAAAATATCACAATTGAGTATACATAACTAAAAGAGAAATTATTAACGGCCGACTGCATACCATGTGAATGAAAATAGTGAAAAAAGGTTTCAAACAGCTTTCCGCCGATAATACCCAAGAATAAGCACACACAAAAAATTGTTTACTTTCATACTAGGACATTTGATGCCCTAAAATCTTTAGAATTCAAACTGCATTTTTTCTTTTTATATGCACAATCAGTATATTTAAAAAACAGAAAGTAACAACGTGTTTAAGGATAGCTTAGAATGTGCCTTCTTCCGAAGCAGTCTCTACGACAGTAACCGTGTTAAGGCACTATAGTGAGGAACGGCTACTCTGGGAAACTAGGTAAGAAGGGTCATTTTATTTTTGATAGAAACGCTAATACATCACTGCAGAAAAATCAAATCCAACTACAGAGGTTGACTTTTACTCATTCAAAGTTTTGAGATTTCCACCCTGGGTAATATTTTTGAATTTGTGAATTGCCCGTGCATTAGATGTCGCTGTCTTTGTGGTAGTTGTAGTTGAAAAATATTTGTAAAAATTTTAATTGATATATGCACGAAGCAAACTTCTGGCAAACATTCATAGGGTTATATTCTGTAGTATATTCAGATGTCCTTATCTGTGTTTCTTGTGGCTTTTACTAAATTTTGAAACTTTAAAGGTCACAACCATTTATCATTCGAAAAATATTTGAGTAAAAATTCAAACTGCTCCTTAAAAGCAAAGTGCCCTTTAATTCATCTTCATTATTCTGGCAACGTGTTCAGAATGTTACCTTTACTCAATCTTCATCAGGATAAGCAAAGCTTACCTTTTTCGCATCCTTATTTTTCCCTAAGTAGCCTCATTGTTTACAGTAGTAAATTGCCAATTTGAGTGGTGTCTTGTGATTACTCTGAATGCAAAGTGTACTAACAATGCCTCTTCTTGCTTAGAAGAAACAATTGCAATTAACGATTTGAAGACACATATTTAGTCAATAAGTGTTGAAGTACTTCCATGGAAATATACAAAAAAGTGTTATTACGAAAGCTTTTTCTAGCGAACCCTACTAAACTCACAAGTAACTGTTTTGGCCATTACAATCATGTTTCGACTATACGATTTTTGAAAGAATAAAAAAGGTCTAACCCCTTTTATTAAAATTTGTAACGTTAAGGAAAACAAAAATAATCTGAAATATTATTGGTTTAATAAAAAGACCATTCAACAAACGCGTAATGCAGTCGAAGCAAAGATGCCGCCTGTCTCAATGAGCATTCCAAGTTAGCTGTTTAACAGAAATATCCCATACAGTTCTGTGATGTCGGCGGTACCAAGTATTGGAAATCTTCACAAAAAAGCCCTTCTCCCCCTGTCACCTGTCAAAGTCTAGAGGTGAGACATTCACAAGGGACTTTGTGATATCTGGCTGCTTAGACAAAATTCCTAGAAATACATAAATCATAGACTCCACCACAATTAAGTAATTGGGTATCACTTGATTGTTTACTCGTGTTCTTTTTCCCTTTTTTCTAGCAACTGAAAGCAGTTCGAAAGACAATGGTAAGGAAGAAGATTCATTCTTGGGAATATTATTCGTTGGATAGCCAATGCATTGAGTGTGGTATCTTAAAATATACAGCAACAAAAAAATGACCAACAGCTTCACTCTTGTGAAATATAAACTTACTACTCATGATAAAAATCAATGCTAAATATTGCCCAAATATTGACAAGCTCAAAATTGCCTTCACTGCGCCTGTAAAAAAGATCAAGGCCTATAGTTTTCCAAATGCAAAACATCACTGTACATAAAAAAGCAGTTGTCATTGGCACAATACCAGCAATTGGCTTAGAGATTGCAAATGGTCAACGTAGAATTGTGTTTTGTCTCAATGTGTGACTTAGTTTTGTAGCACAAAATATGGTTCACATAAAATACAGTTTCAAGTACCAAAACGTTCGTTGGCCTCTTTTCTCGCTACACTACAAAACTGATTATCACCACAGATAATAAGTTAAGCCTTTTTGAGGAAGCATCCCTTATATACTAACCATTGTTTTCAATAATACCCTGTGAAATCTAAGTACTCTCCAAAGCCCAATGCAATTTTAGAAAATGTAATATGTAATACATTCACAAGTGTTAATATTCTGCCACCTCTTTTTCAGTAACAGGCGTTAGATCTACAACCAAAGGTGAGTACACTTCACCTTTTTTTATTTCGGGCCATTCAAGGTGCCCTGGACTGTACTATGCATACTCGAGAACTTTTAAATACACTGGTCTGTGAGAAGTTGCAAATTTCAGAAATCTGAACATGCAGTTTCTTATGGGCAATCTCGACACCCAAATGAAGCAAAAACGAATATGTCAACACAAAAGGTTTAACAGATCATTTTATGTTCATTACCCAAAACACTGTTTGGAAACACTTACGCACAATTTTATGTAAATGACCATTTCTTTTATCGTTGTAAAAAGCACATGTGGTAAATAATATATTGTGCTATGCTAAGAGTCAGTATTTTGCCTCAAGCCTTTAGGACATGGTAGAGAAAATATAATGAGAAGTTTAATTTTGATATGCTTGGATCAGTGGGAATACTTCATCAGGATAAGCAAAGCTTACCTTTTTCGCATACTTATTTTTTCCCTAAGTAGCCTCATTGTTTACAGTAGTACATTGCCAATTTGTGTGGTGTCTTGTGATTGCTCTGAATGAAAAGTGTACAAACAATGCCTCTACTTGCTAAAAAGAAACAATTGCAATTTACGATTTCAAGACACAAATGTACTCACTAAGTGTTGAAGTACTTCCATGGAAATATACAAAAAAGTATTAATTACAAAAGCAGTTTCAAGCGAACCCTACTAAACTCACAACTGGTTTGGCCATTACAATCTTGTTTCGACTATACGATTTTTGAAAGGATAAAAAAGGTCTAACCCCTGTGATTAAAATTTGCAACGTAAAGGAAAACAAAAATAATCTGAAATATTACCGCTTTATTAAAAAAGGCCATTCAACAAACGCGTAATGCAGTCGAAGCAAAGATGCTGCCTGTCTCAATGAGCATTCCAAGTTAGCTGTTTAACAGAAATATCCCATACTGTTCTGTGATGTCGGCGGTACCAAGTATTGGAAATCTTCACAAAAAAGTCCTTCTCCCCCTGTCACTTGTCAAAGTGTAGAGGTGTGACATTCACAAGGGAATTTGTGATATCTGGCTGCTTAGACAAAATTCCAAGAAATACATATATCATACACTGTACCACACTTAAGTAATTGGGTATCACTTGATTGTTTAATCGTGTTCTTTTTCTCTTTTTTCTAGCAACTGAAAGCAGTTCGAAAGACCATGGTAAGCAAGAGGATTCATTCTTGGGAATATTATTCGTTTGATAGCCAATGCATTGAGTGTGGTATCTTAAAAGATACAGCAACAATAAATGATCCACAGCTTCACTCTTGTGGAACCTAAACTTACTACTCGTGATAAAAAGCAATGCTAAATATTGCCCAAATATTGACAAGCCTAAAATTGCCTTCACTGCGCCTGTAAAAAAGATCAAGGCCTACCGTTTTCCAAACGCAAAACGTCACTGTACATAAAAAAGTAGTTGTCATTGGCACAATACCAGCAATTGGCTTAGAGATTGCAAATGTTCAACGTAGGATTGTGTTTTGTCTCAATGTGTGACTTATTTTTGTGGCACAAAATATGGTTCACATAAAATACAGTTTCGAGTACCAAAACGTTCGTTGGCCTCATCCCTCGCTACACTACAAAACTGATTATCACCACCGATAATAAGGTAAGCCTTTTTGAGGGAGCATCCCTTATATACTAACCATTGTTTTCAATATTACCCTGAGAAATCTAAGTACTCTCCAAAGCCCAATGCAATTTTAGAAAATGTAATATGTAATACATTCACAAGTGTTATTATTCTGCCACCTCTTTTTCAGTAACAGGCGTTAGATCTACAACCAAAGGTGAGTACACTTCACCTTTTTTCATTTCGGGCCATTCAAGGGGCCCTGGACTGTACTGTGCATACTCGAGAACTTTTAAATACACTGGTCTGTGAGAAGTTGCAAAATTTCAGAATTCTGAACATGCAGTTTCTTATGGGCAATTTCGACACCCAAATGAAGCAAAAACGAATATGTCAACACAAAAGGTTTAACAGATCATTTTATGTTCATTACCCAAAACACTGTTTGGAAACACTTACGCACAATTTTATGTAAATGACCATTTCTTTTATCGTTGTAACAAGCACATGTGGTAAATAATATATTGTGCTATGCTAAGAGTCAGTATTTTGCCTCAAGCCTTTAGGACATGGTAGAGAAAATATAATGAGAAGTTCAATTTTGATATGCTTGGATCAGTGGGAATACTTCATCAGGATAAGCAAAGCTTACCTTTTTCGCATACTTATTTTTTCCCTAAGTAGCCTCATTGTTTACAGTAGTACATTGCCAATTTGTGTGGTGTCTTGTGATTGCTCTGAATGAAAAGTGTACAAACAATGCCTCTACTTGCTAAAAAGAAACAATTGCAATTTACGATTTCAAGACACAAATGTACTCACTAAGTGTTGAAGTACTTCCATGGAAATATACAAAAAAGTATTAATTACAAAAGCAGTTTCAAGCGAACCCTACTAAACTCACAACTGGTTTGGCCATTACAATCTTGTTTCGACTATACGATTTTTGAAAGGATAAAAAAGGTCTAACCCCTGTGATTAAAATTTGCAACGTAAACGAAAACAAAAATAATCTGAAATATTACCGCTTTATTAAAAAAGGCCATTCAACAAACGCGTAATGCAGTCGAAGCAAAGATGCTGCCTGTCTCAATGAGCATTCCAAGTTAGCTGTTTAACAGAAATATCCCATACTGTTCTGTGATGTCGGCGGTACCAAGTATTGGAAATCTTCACAAAAAAGTCCTTCTCCCCCTGTCACTTGTCGAAGTGTAGAGGTGTCACATTCACAAGGGAATTTGTGATATCTGGCTGCTTAGACAAAATTCCAAGAAATACATATATCATACACTGTACCACACTTAAGTAATTGGGTATCACTTGATTGTTTAATCGTGTTCTTTTTCTCTTTTTTCTAGCAACTGAAAGCAGTTCGAAAGACCATGATAAGCTAGAGGATTCATTCTTGGGAATATTATTCGTTTGATAGCCAATGCATTGAGTGTGGTATCTTAAAAGATACAGCAACAATAAATGATCCACAGCTTCACTCTTGTGGAACCTAAACTTACTACTCGTGATAAAAAGCAATGCTAAATATTGCCCAAATATTGACAAGCCTAAAATTGCCTTCACTGCGCCTGTAAAAAAGATCAAGGCCTACCGTTTTCCAAACGCAAAACGTCACTGTACATAAAAAAGTAGTTGTCATTGGCACAATACCAGCAATTGGCTTAGAGATTGCAAATGTTCAACGTAGGATTGTGTTTTGTCTCAATGTGACTTATTTTTGTGGCACAAAATATGGTTCACATAAAATACAGTTTCGAGTACCAAAACGTTCGTTGGCCTCATCCCTCGCTACACTACAAAACTGATTATCACCACAGATAATAGGTTAAGCATTTTTGAGGGAGCATCTCTTATATACTAACCATTGTTTTCAATATTACCCTGTGAAATCTAAGTACTCTCCAAGGCCCATGCAATTTTAGAAAATGTAATATGTAATAAATTCAAAAGTGTTAATATTCTGACACCTTTTTTTCTGTAAAAGGCATTAGATCTACAACCAAAGGTGAGTACACTTCACCTTTTTTTATTTCGGGCCATTCAAGGAGCCCTGCAAATTAATATGCATACTCATGAACTTTTAAATACACTGGTCTGTGAGAAGTTGCAAAATTTCAGAATTCTGAACATGCAGAATCTCTACACCCAAATGAAGCAAAAACGATTAATATGTCAAAACAAAAGGATTAACAGATCATTTTATGTTCATTACCCGAAACACTGTTTGGAAACACTTACGCACCATTTTATGAAAATGACCATTTCTTTTATCGTTGGAACAAAGCACATGTGGTAAATAATATATTGTGTTATGCTAAGAGTCAGTATTTTGCCTCAAGCCTTTAAGACATGGTACAGAAAATATAAAGAGAAGTTCAATTTTTATACGCTTGGATCAGTGGGAACAGTTGTTTTATTTTCCACAAAGACCGTATTCAATCAAACAATCGACTAAAGTCAGGGCCTCATCCATTCTGTTTGCAATATAAAAATAATAATTAAAATATCACAATTGAGTATACATAACTAAAAGAGAAATTATTAACGGCCGACTGCATACCATGTGAATGAAAATAGTGAAAAAAGGTTTCAAACAGCTTTCCGCCGATAATACCCAAGAATAAGCACACACAAAAAATTGTTTACTTTCATACTAGGACATTTGATGCCCTAAAATCTTTAGAATTCAAACTGCATTTTTTCTTTTTATTTGCACAATCAGTATATTTAAAAAACAGAAAGTAACAACGTGTTTAAGGATAGCTTAGAATGTGCCTTCTTCCGAAGCAGTCTCTACGACAGTAACCGTGTTAAGGCACTATAGTGAGGAACGGCTACTCTGGGAAACTAGGTAAGAAGGGTCATTTTATTTTTGATAGAAACGCTAATACATCACTGCAGAAAAATCAAATCCAACTACAGAGGTTGACTTTTACTCATTCAAAGTTTTGAGATTTCCACCCTGGGTAATATTTTTGAATTTGTGAATTGCCCGTGCATTAGATGTCGCTGTCTTTGTGGTAGTTGTAGTTGAAAAATATTTGTAAAAATTTTAATTGATATATGCAAGAAGCAAACTTCTGGCAAACATTCATAGGGTTATATTCTGTAGTATATTCAGATGTCCTTATCTGTGTTTCTTGTGGCTTTTACTAAATTTTGAAACTTTAAAGGTCACAACCATTTATCATTCGAAAAATATTTGAGTAAAAATTCAAACTGCTCCTTAAAAGCAAAGTGCCCTTTAATTCATCTTCATTATTCTGGCAACGTGTTCAGAAAGTTACCTTTACTCAATCTTCATCAGGATAAGAAAAGCTTACCTTTTTCGCATCCTTATTTTTCCCTAAGTAGCCTCATTGTTTACAGTAGTAAATTGCCAATTTGAGTGGTGTCTTGTGATTACTCTGAATGCAAAGTGTACTAACAATGCCTCTTCTTGCTTAGAAGAAACAATTGCAATTAACGATTTGAAGACACATATTTAGTCAATAAGTGTTGAAGTACTTCCATGGAAATATACAAAAAAGTGTTATTACGAAAGCTTTTTCTAGCGAACCCTACTAAACTCACAAGTAACTGTTTTGGCCATTACAATCATGTTTGGACTATACGATTTTTGAAAGAATAAAAAAGGTCTAACCCCTTTTATTAAAATTTGTAACGTTAAGGAAAACAAAAATAATCTGAAATATTATTGGTTTAATAAAAAGACCATTCAACAAACGCGTAATGCAGTCGAAGCAAAGATGCCGTCTGTCTCAATGAGCATTCCAAGTTAGCTGTTTAACAGAAATATCCCATACAGTTCTGTGATGTCGGCGGTACCAAGTATTGGAAATCTTCACAAAAAAGCCCTTCTCCCCCTGTCACCGGTCAAAGTCTAGAGGTGAGACATTCACAAGGGACTTTGTGATATCTGGCTGCTTAGTCAAAATTCCTAGAAATACATAAATCATAGACTCCACCACAATTAAGTAATTGGGTATCACTTGACTGTTTACTCGTGTTCTTTTTCCCTTTTTTCTAGCAACTGAAAGCAGTTCGAAAGACAATGGTAAGGAAGAAGATTCATTCTTGGGAATATTATTCGTTGGATAGCCAATGCATTGAGTGTGGTATCTTAAAATATACAGCAACAAAAAAATGACCCACAGCTTCACTCTTGTGAAATATAAACTTACTACTCATGATAAAAATCAATGCTAAATATTGCCCAAATATTGACAAGCTCAAAATTGCCTTCACTGCGCCTGTAAAAAAGATCAAGGCCTATAGTTTTCCAAATGCAAAACATCACTGTACATAAAAAAGCAGTTGTCATTGGCACAATACCAGCAATTGGCTTAGAGATTGCAAATGGTCAACGTAGAATTGTGTTTTGTCTCAATGTGTGACTTAGTTTTGTAGCACAAAATATGGTTCACATAAAATACAGTTTCAAGTACCAAAACGTTCGTTGGCCTCATTTCTCGCTACACTACAAAACTGATTATCACCACAGATAATAAGTTAAGCCTTTTTGAGGAAGCATCCCTTATATACTAACCATTGTTTTCAATATTACCCTGTGAAATCTAAGTACTCTCCAAAGCCCAATGCAATTTTAGAAAATGTAATATGTAATACATTCACAAGTGTTAATATTCTGCCACCTCTTTTTCAGTAACAGGCGTTAGATCTTCAACCAAAGGTGAGTACACTTCACCTTTTTTTATTTCGGGCCATTCAAGGTGCCCTGGACTGTACTATGCATACTCGAGAACTTTTAAATACACTGGTCTGTGAGAAGTTGCAAAATTTCAGAAATCTGAACATGCAGTTTCTTATGGGCAATCTCGACACCCAAATGAAGCAAAAACGAATATGTCAACACAAAAGGTTTAACAGATGATTTTATGTTCATTACCCAAAACACTGTTTGGAAACACTTACGCACAATTTTATGTAAATGACCATTTCTTTTATCGTTGTAAAAAGCACATGTGGTAAATAATATATTGTGCTATGCTAAGAGTCAGTATTTTGCCTCAAGCCTTTAGGACATGGTAGAGAAAATATAATGAGAAGTTTAATTTTGATATGCTTGGATCAGTGGGAATACTTCATCAGGATAGGCAAAGCTTACCTTTTTCGCATACTTATTTTTTCCCTAAGTAGCCTCATTGTTTACAGTAGTACATTGCCAATTTGTGTGGTGTCTTGTGATTGCTCTGAATGAAAAGTGTACAAACAATGCATCTACTTGCTAAAAAGAAACAATTGCAATTTACGATTTCAAGACACAAATGTACTCACTAAGTGTTGAAGTACTTCCATGGAAATATACAAAAAAGTATTAATTACAAAAGCAGTTTCAAGCGAACCCTACTAAACTCACAACTGGTTTGGCCATTACAATCTTGTTTCGACTATACGATTTTTGAAAGGATAAAAAAGGTCTAACCCCTGTGATTAAAATTTGCAACGTAAAGGAAAACAAAAATAATCTGAAATATTACCGCTTTATTAAAAAAGGCCATTCAACAAACGCGTAATGCAGTCGAAGCAAAGATGCTGCCTGTCTCAATGAGCATTCCAAGTTAGCTGTTTAACAGAAATATCCCATACTGTTCTGTGATGTCGGCGGTACCAAGTATTGGAAATCTTCACAAAAAAGTCATTCTCCCCCTGTCACTTGTCAAAGTGTAGAGGTGTGACATTCACAAGGGAATTTGTGATATCTGGCTGCTTAGACAAAATTCCAAGAAATACATATATCATACACTGTACCACACTTAAGTAATTGGGTATCACTTGATTGTTTAATCGTGTTCTTTTTCTCTTTTTTCTAGCAACTGCAAGCAGTTCGAAAGACCATGGTAAGCAAGAGGATTCATTCTTGGGAATATTATTCGTTTGATAGCCAATGCATTGAGTGTGGTATCTTAAAAGATAAAGCAACAATAAATGATCCACAGCTTCACTCTTGTGGAACCTAAACTTACTACTCGTGATAAAAAGCAATGCTAAATATTGCCCAAATATTGACAAGCCTAAAATTGCCTTCACTGTGCCTGTAAAAAAGATCAAGGCCTACCGTTTTCCAAACGCAAAACGTCACTGTACATAAAAAAGTAGTTGTCATTGGCACAATACCAGCAATTGGCATAGAGATTGCAAATGTTCAACGTAGGATTGTGTTTTGTCTCAATGTGTGACTTATTTTTGTGGCACAAAATATGGTTCACATAAAATACAGTTTCGAGTACCAAAACGTTCGTTGGCCTCATCCCTCGCTACACTACAAAACTGATTATCACCACAGATAACAGGTTAAGCCTTTTTGAGGGAGCATCTCTTATATACTAACCATTGTTTTCAATATTACCCTGTGAAATCTAAGTACTCTCCAAGGCCCATGCAATTTTAGAAAATGTAATATGTAATAAATTCAAAAGTGTTAATATTCTGACACCTTTTTTTCAGTAACAGGCATTAGATCTACAACCAAAGGTAAGTACACTTCACCTTTTTTTATTTTGGGCCATTCAAGGAGCCCTGCAAATTTATATGCATACTCATGAACTTTTAAATACACTGGTCTGTGAGAAGTTGCAAAATTTCAGAATTCTGAACATGCAGAATCTCTACACCCAAATGAAGCAAAAACGATTAATATGTCAAAACAAAAGGTTTAACGGATCATTTTATGTTCATTACCCGAAACACTGTTTGGAAACACTTACGCACCATTTTATGAAAATGACCATTTCTTTTATCGTTGGAACAAAGCACATGTGGTAAATAATATATTGTGTTATGCTAAGAGTCAGTATTTTGCCTCAAGCCTTTAGGACATGGTATAGAAAATATAAAGAGAAGTTCAATTTTTATACGCTTGGATCAGTGGGAACAGTTGTTTTATTTTCCAAAAAGACCGTATTCAATCAAACAATCGACTAAAGTCAGGACCTCATCCATTCTGTTTGCAATATAAAAATAATAATTAAAATATCACAATTGAGTATACATAACTAACAGAGAAATTATTAACGGCCGACTGCATACCATGTGAATGAAAATAGTGAAAAAAGGTTTCAAACAGCTTTCCGCCGATAATACCCAAGAATAAGCACACACAAAAAATTGTTTACTTTCATACTAGGACATTTGATGCCCTAAAATCTTTAGAATTCAAACTGCATTTTTTCTTTTTATTTGCACAATCAGTATATTTAAAAAACAGAAAGTAACAACGTGTTTAAGGATAGCTTAGAATGTGCCTTCTTCCGAAGCAGTCTCTACGACAGTAACCGTGTTAAGGCACTATAGTTAGGAACGGCTACTCTAGGAAACTAGGTAAGAAGGGTCATTTTATTTTTGATAGAAACGCTAATACATCACTACAGAAAAATCAAATCCAATACAGAGGTTGACTTTTACTCATTCAAAGTTTTGAGATTTCCACCCTGGGTAATATTTTTGAATTTGTGAATTGCCCGTGCATTAGATGTCGCTGTCTTTGTGGTAGTTGTAGTTGAAAAATATTTGTAAAAATTTTAATTGATATATGCACAAAGCAAACTTCTGGCAAACATTCATAGGGTTATATTCTGTAGTATATTCAGATGCCCTTATCTGTGTTTCTTGTGGCTTTTACTAAATTTTGAAACTTTAAAGGTCACAACCATTTATCATTCGAAAAATATTTGAGTAAAAATTCAAACTGCTCCTTAAAAGCAAAGTGCCCTTTAATTCATCTTCATTATTCTGGCAACGTGTTCAGAATGTTACCTTTACTCAATCTTCATCAGGATAAGCAAAGCTTACCTTTTTCGCATCCTTATTTTTCCCTAAGTAGCCTCATTGTTTACAGTAGTAAATTGCCAATTTGAGTGGTGTCTTGTGATTACTCTGTATGCAAAGTGTACTAACAATGCCTCTTCTTGCTTAGAAGAAACAATTGCAATTAACGATTTGAAGACACAAATTTAGTCAATAAGTGTTGAAGTACTTCCATGGAAATATACAAAAAAGTATTATTACGAAAGCTTTTTCTAGCGAACCCTACTAAACTCACAAGTAACTATTTTGGCCATTACAATCATGTTTCGACTATACGATTTTTGAAAGAATAAAAAAGGTCTAACCCCTTTTATTAAAATTTGTAACGTTAAGGAAAACAAAAATAATCTGAAATATTCTTGGTTTAATAAAAAGACCATTCAACAAACGCGTAATGCAGTCGAAGCAAAGATGCCGCCTGTCTCAATGAGCATTCCAAGTTAGCTGTTTAACAGAAATATCCCATACAGTTCTGTGATGTCGGCGGTACCAAGTATTGGAAATCTTCACAAAAAAGCCCTTCTCCCCCCGTGAAAATGGGAAGAGCATTTCTAACAAGAAATCATAATTTCCAGCTTCATTTCTGACTAGATTCACAGATTCTAGTTGGAATTGACAGCTTCTAACCAGAAAAATTCTGAAGTCTAGCTAGAAATGATTATTTCCAACTTGCAGGTTTTTTTTCTTCCAGCTAGACTGAGAAATGCTAGCTGGAAGTAATAGCTGCCAGCCGGAACAAAATCTCGATCCAACTAGAAATGAACTAGAAACTGAATTTCTAGTTGGAAGAATGTCCAGCTAGAAAAACTTTGTACTAGAAACTGAATTTCTAGCTAGAAACGATGTCAAGCTAGAAAAAATTTTGTACTAGAAACTGAATTTCTAGCTAGAATCAATGTTCAGATAGAAAAAAAAAACTTGTATATCCAGCTGCTTAAGCAGTTGCCTTCGTTGCTATTTATACCTCTAGGAGTGCAAACAGGAAATGGGTTGGAATACTTTAAGCTAGCTTGGCTACCTGATGTTGCAACTGCCGTGGTTGCTTAAGAATTCATTCTCTTGTTCCTTTTCGTACATCTAGAGGGAGATTAGTCTGGCACACATGCCAGCATCTAAATGTGAAGCACAGACTTACTTATTAAAACTTTCAGAGAAAACTAAAAACAAAATTTTTTGTAGCTATTCTGTAAACGTATGCTATTTTACTAGTCTCAGCACAAACTGCAAGTAAAAAATACTCTTTTTTTGTGTCCAGTAAGTTTGGGAAGAAGTTTGTAAGATGTCTGCATAGATGTAGACAACTGTGCTTGCAGATTTTCAGCATTAAGAAACAACATTCAGGGAATCCCAACTGCCAGTGAAAAAGTAGTGCTGCTTATTGCTTGCTTTCATCACTTACTGTTCAAAAACGAGAGCAGAAAGCAGAGCACACTAGCAATGCACTCATTCTCCAAAGTGAAGGTTAGACTGGAAAGTACTGGTGCCATTTAATACAGAGCACATAATTACATAAGGAGGCAGAACAAATGCTTTAATTCTACACAACTGCATTCATCAGTACAGCGCACATAGCAACACCAAGACAACCTATAAATGTACACCCTACACAAGTGCTGCTGTTCTTCGGCCACATCCCATTTGAAAGCATGTTATCAGACAATTTTTTTTTCATCACTAGTCAGGTGAGGGAAATCCGCAGTCATGTCGTAACACGTACAGATCACAACTCTATGCAGTTCAAGCATTTGGTCATGACAAGTCCATTGCACACATGAAGGATCACAAATGCACTATCACAATATCAAATTGTCCTTAAAGAGGCACAAAAGTCTGCTCCTCCATGCAAAGTAGGTGGTACGCAAGTAAAAAAAAAACTTGCTGCTACAAGCTTTCCAGTAAAAAAGCACCTATTTTAAGCCTGCTTCAAAATGACAACAATGTATTGAAATACTTTTTTACAGCTCACTTGTGGGTTTCTGAACTAGGAACAGGTCACCCACCTTTTTTTATTTCATTTTTATTGGCTCAAACAAATGTTCCCACAACAACACAGCAAACTTTCTAAATACTTCACTGGTTTAACACAATTACATGGAGTCAAGTTTATGCTACAAACTGCACAGAAAAAAATATAGGAAAAACAAACATGAAAATTACTTTGCATGTTTTTAGACAAACACCAGCGAAAGTGCAACAATTTTGTTGTTGGCGACCTCCCAATATTGCCCAAAAGGTTACACAAAAAATGCAACACACAGTTTGTTTTTAACAGGCATGCAGTGAGGCATTCCGGGGCAACTGTGAGAAGCACACGTTAGCGCAATACCAGATTCGGCTACATTCATGCAATGCTGCATTTCTTGGCTATGGCTTAACACTATTTTTGTAGGACACCAATTACATTTTCAAATGCACTAGTTTTACCTTAGGTACACCATGTTATACTAACACACACTTTGTTGCAAACTGGAAACGTTTTCAACTTTTTGTTCAACCAGATTTCGATTCTCTGCCATCTGAGTTGCGACTCAAATTTAGAACAAAAATGACCGGTGCTCAATGGGACTGCTGACTGAAGTTACGTATCGCTGCAAAAGATTGGTCACCTGAATATGCCAATTGGACCATCTGGCCATCACACCTTCATAGAAAGAATTAGCATCACTAGCGAGAATGCTGATAAATGGTTGACCCCGATTTTGCACCAATTACCAGTAGTTCATCATCATTAGTTATTCTGAAGGGCCCTGACAGGGTATTACATAATGGGGGGGGGTCAACCAAGCATATATAAAGGCAAACTAGTTAGTGGGTACATACAAAGTATGTACCAGCTAGCTCAGCAACAAGTTTTGTTATACAAATGCATTTGCAACCAAGAACACAAAGCAAAATAGAATCCAAAAAGTGCAGTTACAGTGCAACAATAACAATATAACTGGTTACACAACAACTAATAGCTGAATTTCAAAGTAATTTTACAGCATAAAAGAAACACACATATCCCTTGAAGAAACTGACATCACGACAGTGTTGAAAGCTTCATTGTAATGATACTACGGCGCGCCTCATCACCTGCGTTGTGTCGGCGTGTTAAACCCTACAATCAATCAATCCAGAATAATGATGCCACATGCCTTTTTTAATGTGCCTTCAAGAACCTACACTTCTATTATAGGCCCGTAGAGACATCCTATGACCATGTATACTTGTTTGGCAGGTCACTAAAATACATTTTGCCTGCAAATGAAATATATGCACATGGGCGAATGTACTTATCTATAATGTACAAGTTCTTCTCTCTCCTTTTCCGTGCAAGTTGGATGTGTTTACATAGCATGACAGCTTCCGTAGAGTAGACGCTCGACAAAATTAAAAACTTTCGTCTGCCAGATGGTTCTCTGTAGGACAAAAGCTTCTCTACTTTCGCGTGCGTGCCATCTTTCAGAAGTACAGCTGTACAGTCAACTCGTAAGTGCCGGCTGTATTTTTCGGAGCAAATGATAATACGGCCAACCTTCAGTCTTTCATATTCCAAAAGCTCATCTCCTTGCTGTCGCGGCACCGAAAAGTCTGAGCTCTCTCCAACAGCCCCAGGCTTTCCGAGAGGAATCATTTCCTCTTGGTCGTGGTTGACCGTTTCTTCGATTCCGATGAGTGCTAGTGCATGCTCACTTGCAACAGCTCGTAAAGAGACAAAGCTGCTGTGCAGCAGGAGACGTGTGGCTATCTGAAGTGCCACGCCGTTTGATGATGTTACGAGCTTGAGTAACCTACCCATGTTTGATTCGAATGAAAAACATGAGTGGGCCCAAAGTGGCCCAAAAAGGTGAGCTGACTTTGCTAAGTGCAAAAGCTGATGCACATTGTAGGTCATGTGGTTTTCTTCATAGAGAAACTGCAGACGTACAACAAATTGTGCAAGGAGCTTGCTGCTCTGCTCGACATCGCTGTCAGTGATGGAATCCTTCAGAAGAAGGTACACTCCAGCAACGAGAAGACCCCAATGCTCCACATACTCATCCTCCAGTATACCACTAATGCACGGTACACTGTAATGAAGCAGCCAATGCTGCCATTCAGAAGCCTTCCAGTTACCCCTTGCATGAAGGGATCTAGGCTGCCTGTTCACACACTGTGGCATCCTGATGGAACACAGCCTCTCATTTAAAAGTGCCAGTAAAGAGGTTCGTGTACCTTCGTAGAATCCTCCAGCCTCTGTCAACCACACATCAGTTATCTGTCGTGTCACTCCAAGCAGAACGCAGTGCATATAATCTGGGCACCATGCCCAGATAGCACTGAATCCCGGCAGATTAATAAATGGTGACACTGCCTTCACACCACGCACAGAAGCCAAGGAGTCATCCTGGCATAGAGATCTCATGTCGGATATGGCCTCTTCATCCGTCCTGTCCGCAAATGGCGTGCTGACACAGTATTTTACAACACCTGAGAAAGGGAATGTGAGAGAAAAAAAAAAGAAACGAGTATTTTTTACTGCAATTATTTGCACCATGAGCAAATTCTGAGCTCGAGATAACAAAGCCTTACAAAAATTTAAAATAACGGTGTAACAAGCATGCATTTTATGTTTCAAAGCCATTAAATGGCAATGCATGGTTTCTAACAACACGAGAAATAGTGGCCAAAGGTTTCTGGTTACTTGACCTGATGCCCAATACACACATTCACTATGTGGTAGTGGGAATTGTTTAAAATTACTGCAAGGGAAAACGCAACTAAAAAAAGGGCGGGTACATAAGCCCTTGAATAAACAAGTAGTACAGCTGGATGCCACACTCAGTCTGTTAGTGCTTCAAAGAATTCTTGGGGGAGTTTATGTAGTGAAGGGCTACGGATAAATTTTGACCAAATGGAAATTTTCAATCCGTGCTGCAATGTCAACATGCAGGTTTTGCAGCTTTTTTACCATCATCTAAAAAGCGGCGGCCGCCGCCAAGACCGCACCTGTGACCTTGGGCTCACAATGTCTTAGCCACAAAGCTCTTACTGCTTGAAGGCCTACTTACCATCAACTTTGGTGCCTGGATGGTAGCACCAGCTGCACCCATAGTAGCCATTGTACTGCATCATCTGCTGCATGGCAGCTTTTGCGGGTGCATCTGCACAACAGCAGACACAAAACACCTGCAAAATAAATGTATCTGGTAATGTGTATACATATCACAGTAAAATTTGACTCCAGTTCAACAAAATGTTAAATTACTAGAACGTAAAATAGAAAAGCTGTTACCTTAGAGTGGACTGTGCCATCTGCAGATTCCCAAGTGATGCCCCTTTCATTGAGTACTTCCAGCTGGGTTACAAAAGCTTGCAGCAGCAGCATCATGTTCGGGTGCTCGTTGCCATACCACAGTAAAGGTGTCATCACATTCATCGAACGAAGAATAGGTGGAAGCTCATTCAATGTCAACTGAACAGGCCAAATGCTATACTTAGCAGATTTAAAAACTGGGCTACCATCGGAATTCACAGTGAACGTGAGATCGTCTCTTGCCATGTTGTTCTGCTTACGCATGTTGCTGTAGTGCTTGCCATCCGTGATGTCATTCATGTCTGAAGGGTCAGCATTGGCCGCAACTCTTTTTAAGGTTGACAGGACTGCAGAACTTGCGGCTTTGCTCGACAGGACAGAAATAATCTGTTTTTCGAGAGGCAAGCTCACAAAGAAGCTCCCCGTCCGCACAAGGTAGCACCCTTTGTAGGATTTGTGGCACACATCACACTCTACTTCTAGCTGTTTGCGCTCCTGTAGGCTTCCTGTTGTCACTGCTAGAAGCGTCTTGCAGTCCATACAGTAGAAATGGAATTTTATGTCCGCCAGGTCCACGCCGCAGAGTTTCTTGAACAGAAACTTGCTCTCTGGAAACACCTTTTTTCCTAAAAGGTTGTTAAAAAGCTTCTGCACGGCTTCAATAGCACTCCACGAGAGCCCATACTTTAGTGCGAAATCTAGAAGCATCATGTATGCATCACCGCGCGTAAGCTCTGCCGAGTCTGCGAAAGGCAGGCCGAATTCGGCAGTATTGAAAAAACTGCTCGGTTGAGGGCTTGGTTCCGCGGGCTCCGGGTGCGGTGCACTGGGCTCAAAACAGCCCTCGTCAAAAGCCCCTTCGATCTCGTCAACGTCGAAATCGTCAACGTCAAAATCATCAAAGTCGAACGCGTCAACGTCGAACGCGTCGTCTTCGCACTCGTCGACCTCATACTTGTCAACTTTGCCATCAAGCTCCTCTTCATCGTCGCTGAAGACGCTGGAGAGCAATAATCCATGTTGGTCACCGTTATCGGCACTCCTGAGGTGCTGCTGTGCATTTGACGAAGTCGACGAACTGGCTTGTGATGGTACGGCAACACGTTGCCTAGAAGCTGACGAAGTATTCCCGTTTTTCAGCGTCCATTTCGTTGCTTTCGGAACAGATGCACTTGACCCGGGATCCAAATACGTTTTCCGCCTCTTCGCTGGAGCCATCGCATGCCCCAACTTCTGCGCTCGCAGCTCACGCGAAGAGATGTCAAACAAAGAAGTTTTGTTCCTCGCGTGCGAAGAGTTCGAACGTTCGAACAAGCCGACGCCGCATGTATACACAATGCTTGCCGTCAGTCAAAAAGGGAAGAAAGTTTGGGCTTGGTATTGTTTGACTGCGCCGCATTGCGGGGATTACGCCAAATTCGCTCTTCAGCTGTATAAGGCAATCGGTACGCTAATGCGCGCGTTGTTGCGGGTAGTCATGAAAACCTTGCGTTTAACCGGTGGTAAAAAAAAAGCGAATGATAAGGTGTATTGTTTTGCGAGCTGAAATGCTGAAAACTTTTCTTTCCTCCATGGCTGAAACTATGCGAAGCCAGGAGGAGCCACATGAAGAATTCCGCATATAAACACAGCCGCGCTACTTCTTTTTCTGCGGAGCTAATGTTGGGCACTCAATATGTGGTCTTGGGTCATAAAAAAAGCATTTGACACACTATGTTTTGTATCAATCAAAATTATTTAATTTATGTTGCACACAAACGGTGCTTAATGGGCAAGCACAAATTTTTGGCAGCAGCGGACTACATTTTGGCGCGCCTTTAAGTTGCACACTCTGGTAGAACGTGTTCCTGGGCCAGGTGCTATCCGTCTCTTCGCCTCTGCTTTACCCAAGAGAGAGCGCGTGAGCTTTTGATGTTGCAACCATGTTCGCTCTTGTGAGATTTGTGGAGGATTTCGCGGACAACACGCTGCAGGTGATTCCTGTTGATGATATAGAAGACTTTCACCCGAAAAACGACACCGATTTTGACAGTAAGGCCACTTATTCGGCCTACTGGAACGACAAAAAGAATGACACCAACAGCGGCTACTTCATTGTACAGATACTGAGGCTAGCCGGTAAGTTACGTTTGTTTTATCAGTTCAATTAGTTTTTCCTAGCACTTCATTCATGCATTGCAAAGCGCATTGGCGTCATTGTTTCTGGACTTCGTGAACTTGCCCGGAAATGTGGACGCTGCTAGACCTAGCCTCTTTGTTACGCCAAACACGGATTTCTCCCGCAGAAATAGCTGCAAGTCGGAAATCACGTCGCGTGCATAAATGCAGTTGCACGCATTTTCAGCGGAGGATTATGGGGAGCTTGGGTACAGAAGCACGTTTCAGGTCGCTCTTGCATAGATAGCGTCAGCTGCCCTTAATTTTCTCAATTTGCTTTCTCAGTTCAATCAATCGGTGATCGTTTACGTTATTTTCATATCTATTCAGGGACCGAATTCTGTAAATTATGGCGGCCGCCTCGTTGAAATGACGCAGTGATGACGTGAAAAGTTTTCTTTGTTCGTTAGTCCTGCGTTAATCCTGAAAGAACCAAATTGAAAACGTGGGCCGCGACTCGCTTTTCACCGCAAGCGAAGCTCCGCTCCGCTATTTGTTTTGGCTGTCGTCTTCCCTCAAGACTCCCCAACACAGAAAAGACGTTTCTCACGCTAGCAAAACGTAATTTCAAAGTGGTGGCCGCCGTTTTACGGAATTCGGCCTCAGGTTATGTGTATAACATGATTAAGCGGCATTTGAAATCAGAATGCGGCATGCCTACATTATATAAATCATTAATTTCTTAGCCGATCTTTTGCAGGATGCGTGGAAATCTCACTTTTGCAGTTTTAAATGAGTAATTGCAGCGGCTTTCTTAGTTTTGTTGATGTCGCCTTGTAAAGCATTCCTTAAAACCGTGTTGCAGAGACAGTTGAAGAAATGGACGAGAAGAGGCTGAAAAAGCGAGTCATCCTCCCACCCATTGACCGGATGGAAGTTTTGGATGAAGAAGAAGCCAGCCTCCACAACCACAAAAGAATCCTGACCCAGGTTGGCCGTTTTCATTTTCATGTGTCTATTTTGTTCTTGCTGTCTTGTATGTTGCTGGACAATGTGAGGCTGCGCAATTGCTCTGTCACCTTTGTTTCAACAGCTGTTTTTTATAGGAATCAAAGAAAAAGAGGAAAAACCAGGCTGTTGCGAAGAAGTTGCAGTGCCAGGCCATCATGAAACAGCACATGAGTCACGCCGTTGCCACGCTCCAGCAGTCAAAGACTGCGCAGGTATCTTTACCATTATCTTCGTAATAGAAGTAAACCTAACAAGCACTGTGATCTTCCTAGGCTGAGCATCCACTGCATGGCTGCACAAGTGGTGGCAGAGGAGAAGGCGGCGAGCGGGACCAGAGTAGAGCCGTGCCATACCGGAGCCATGCCAACTTTGGCAAGAAGGTGCTGTGATGTCTGGTTGGGTATTATACTCATGTTTGTGAAAGACTGATTGGTGAAATTATGCCTGGGGCATTTGTGGCCCATGGTGTTAATATATTGCTCATTTGCACATTTCCCCTAGTCGTAAAAGTCGCACCATTTGTATTTGCAGGTGAAACGGAAGAGGACATTCATTGTGGAGTCCGACTCCGATGCCGACAACAGCACAGAGTCAGCTAGTGCACTGAGACGAGCGGAACAAGAGGCCCAGTTTTGGCGCCAACAGTTCCGCCGCGAGCAGCGACTCAGCACAACGCTGCAGGGGCACATAGAGTTCCTCGAGAAGAAGTTGGAGCAGAAGCTCACGTCAAGTACATCGTTTAAGGCATTTCTCTTTAATATAATGCCTGTATCCCAACTAATAATTGTCTTTTTTTCCAGTCCACATGACGTTGCAGGACATGAGCCAGACTGGTAAGCATACAAGCCTACTTAGACTAGCATATGCATATAGCGCATGTATGTGATTCCGGAGCTATGGCACAGAACCAGTTTTGTACAGTACACAGGAGGTGACCAGCCTTGCTCTTGGTGTTGCTGTCACAATTGTTTTCTGGTTACTTTTCACTTGATGATTAAATCTAAAACTTTTTGAGTCCCAAATGTGCCACACTACTGAGTACAATTTTTTTGTGTGTGGTTTAGAACGCCCGCAGCGATCCAGTCTGCTGCGAGCCAGCCCACCGCCGACCAGCCCACCGCCGCCCAGCCCACCGCCGCCCAGCCCACCGCTACCAAGCCCACCGCCACCCAGCTTACTGCGAGCCAGCCCACCGCCAGCCGTGGTCTTGAAAGGTACATTACAGTAGTTTTCCCTTTTGCAAAGCACTTGCATTGAGTATTTGGCATTTTCCTAAAGTCTGCCTTGGTGCTCTGTTCTGTCCTTGATGCAGCTCTGGTGCCACTCCAGTTCCTGCCCCTCACGCTGCCACACCCGGAGAAGAGTTTGGGGACTTTTCCGAGACAGGCGATGGGCGTGTAAGTTGTTTTCAGTAATATTCCTCATTAGTTGATATGCATTATTTATGTCGATATGCATTATATGTGTCATTTTATGTCGTGTGATTTTTTTCAGTTCCACCTGTGCGGTGGCGTTCTAATTGGAAAAGATCAAGATGCCAAAATCTTCGCCCACAAAAAGGGCACAATTATGGTGCGCGATACAGCGCAGGTCATTTGGGGCCTTGATGTCCTTGCCCAGCAAAGTGTTGGTGGCAAGGTCGCTCCCAAGAAGCGTGGGAGTGAGAGTGTGCCGTTCAGGCAGCTCACTCCAGCAAAGGTTGACGTCCTCTACGGTCAGGACCTTACTTTCAAACAGAAGCATGCAGTGCCTAGTGATCTTGTTCCTAATGACAATGTTTTTGCTATTTTATATTTTTCAGCCTGCCTTGACCACTGGGCAACACTGCACAGTGAAGACGTGGCTGTACTGAAACACTCTGTGCCACGAATACTGACAAGCAAAATTCAGGACGTGAAGAAAAAGCTGCAGCTTTGCTCGGCCACCAGAAGCGTCGCAACCCCAGCTGCTGCATCCCCGACTGCTGCAACGCCGACTGCAAGCACCGAACCCTCAAGCGCCCTTGCACAAAGTACCAAGCCAACTACGCAAAATGAGGCAGAGTGACAAGGACAAATAAAGGATCAAACAACAAGTCACTGACCTTTGTGTTTTTGTGCAGCTATAGGCTTTAATAAGCTGTGCTGTGATGTTTTATTTAGCTACAAAGATTTTATGGTAGGCTGGAAAGCCAACAATTTCTAGCTAGAAATTGCCAGATTTCAGCTGGGAAAAAAGGAATTTCTTACTAGAAATATCGAAATTCCAGCTAGAAATTCAGGTAATTCTAGCTAGAAAAATAATTTCTAGCTGGAAGTTAAGGTGGGAATTGGGGTGTTCCAGCTAGCTTTCCAACTGGTTTCCATGCTTGTTCTAACAAGAAAACGTCTATTTCTAGCTAGAAAGGAAGCTAGAAATTTCACCAATCCAGCTTCACTTTTCTAGTTGGGAACTTTTCGAGCTAGAAAAATTCCGCCTATTTTCTAGCTAGAAATATTTCTTGCTAGAAAAAATTTCTGGTTCAATAATCCAACTAGAAAAAAAAAATCATTTTCACCTGGGTCCCCCTGTCACCTGTCAAAGTCTAGAGGTGAGACATTCACAAGGGACTTTGTGATATCTGGCTGCTTAGACAAAATTCCTAGAAATACATAAATCATAGACTCCACCACAATTAAGTAATTGGGTATCACTTGATTGTTTACTCGTGTTCTTTTTCCCTTTTTTCTAGCAACTGAAAGCAGTTCGAAAGACAATGGTAAGGAAGAAGATTCATTCTTGGGAATATTATTCGTTGGATAGCCAATGCATTGAATGTGGTATCTTAAAATATACAGCAACAAAAAAATGACCCACAGCTTCACTCTTGTGAAATATAAACTTACTACTCATGATAAAAATCAATGCTAAATATTGCCCAAATATTGACAAGCTCAAAATTGCCTTCACTGCGCCTGTAAAAAAGATCAAGGCCTATAGTTTTCCAAATGCAAAACATCACTGTACATAAAAAAGCAGTTGTCATTGGCACAATACCAGCAATTGGCTTAGAGATTGCAAATGTTCAACGTAGAATTGTGTTTTGTCTCAATGTGTGACTTAGTTTTGTAGCACAAAATATGGTTCACATAAAATACAGTTTCAAGTACCAAAACGTTCGTTGGCCTCATCCCTCGCTACACTACAAAACTGATTATCACCACAGATAATAAGTTAAGCCTTTTTGAGGAAGCATCCCTTATATACTAACCATTGTTTTCAATATTACCCTGTGAAATCTAAGTACTCTCCAAAGCCCAATGCAATTTTAGAAAATGTAATATGTAATACATTCACAAGTGTTAATATTCTGCCACCTCTTTTTCAGTAACAGGCGTTAGATCTACAACCAAAGGTGAGTACACTTCACCTTTTTTTATTTCGGGCCATTCAAGGTGCCCTGGACTGTACTATGCATACTCGAGAACTTTTAAATACACTGGTCTGTGAGAAGTTGCAAAATTTCAGAAATCTGAACATGCAGTTTCTTATGGGCAATCTCGACACCCAAATGAAGCAAAAACGAATATGTCAACACAAAAGGTTTAACAGATCATTTTATGTTCATTACCCAAAACACTGTTTGGAAACACTTACGCACAATTTTATGTAAATGACCATTTATTTTATCGTTGTAACAAAGCACATGTGGTGAATAATATATTGTGCTATGCTAAGAGTCAGTATTTTGCCTCAAGCCTTTAGGACATGGTAGAGAAAATATAATGAGAAGTTCAATTTTGATATGCTTGGATCAGTGGGAATACTTCATCAGGATAAGCAAAGCTTACCTTTTTCGCATCCTTATTTTTCCCTAAGTAGCCTCATTGTTTACAGTAGTAAATTGCCAATTTGAGTGGTGTCTTGTGATTGCTCTGAATGCAAAGTGTACTAACAATGCCTCTTCTTGCTTAGAAGAAACAATTGCAATTAACGATTTGAAGACACAAATTTAGTCAATAAGTGTTGAAGTACTTCCATGGAAATATACAAAAAAGTATTATTACGAAAGCTTTTTCTAGCGAACCCTACTAAACTCACAAGTAACTGTTTTGGCCATTACAATCATGTTTTGACTATACGATTTTTGAAAGAATAAAAAAGGTCTAACCCCTTTTACAAAATTTGTAACGTTAAGGAAAACAAAAATAATCTGAAATATTAATGGTTTAATAAAAAGACCATTCAACAAACGCGTAATACAGTCGAAGCAAAGATGCCGCCTGTCTCAATGAGCATTCCAAGTTAGCTGTTTAACAGAAATATCCCATACTGTTCTGTGATGTCGGCGGTACCAGGTATTGGAAATCTTCACAAAAAAGTCCTTCTCCCCCTGTCACTTGTCAAAGTGTAGAGGTGTGACATTCACAAGGGAATTTGTGATATCTGGCTGCTTAGACAAAATTCCAAGAAATACATATATCATACACTGTACCACACTTAAGTAATTGGGTATCACTTGATTGTTTAATCGTGTTCTTTTTCTCTTATTTCTAGCAACTGAAAGCAGTTCGAAAGACCATGGTAAGCAAGAGGATTCATTCTTGGGAATATTATTCGTTTGATAGCCAACGCATTGAGTGTGGTATCTTAAAAGATACAGCAACAATAAATGATCCACAGCTTCACTCTTGTGGAACATAAACTTACTACTCGTGATAAAAAGCAATGCTAAATATTGCCCAAATATTGACCAGCTTAAAATTGCCTTCACTGCGCCTGTAAAAAAGATCAAGGCCTACCGTTTTCCAAGCGCAAAACGTCACTGTACATAAAAAAGTATTTGTCATTGGCACAATGACAGCAATTGGCTTAGAGATTGCAAATGTTCAACGTAGGATTGTGTTTTGTCTCAATGTGTGACTTATTTTTGTGGCACATAATATGGTTCACATAAAATACAGTTTCGAGTACCAAAACGTTCGTTGGCCTCATCCTTCGCTACACTACAAAACTGATTATCACCACAGATAATAGGTTAAGCCTTTTTGAGGGAGCATCCCTTAAATACTAACCATTGTTTTCAATATTACCCTGTGAAATCTAAGTACTCTCCAAGGCCCATGCAATTTTAGAAAATGTAATATGTAATAAATTCAAAAGTGTTAATATTCTGCCACCTTTTTTTCAGTAACAGGCATTAGATCTACAACCAAAGGTGAGTACGCTTCACCTTTTTTTATTTCGGGCCATTCAAGGAGCCCTGCAATGTACTATGCATACTCATGAACTTTTAAATACACTGGTCTGTGAGAAGTTGCAAAATTTCAGAATTCTGAACATGCAGAATCTCTACACCCAAATGAAGCAAAAACGATTAATATGTCAAAACAGAAGGCTTAACAGATCATTTTATGTTCATTACCCAAAACACTGTTTGAAACACTTACGCACCATTTTATGAAAATGACCCTTTCTTTTATCGTTGGAACAAAGCACATGTGGTAAATAATATATTGTGCTATGCTAAGAGTCAGTATTTTGCCTCAAGCGTTTAAGACATGGTACAGAAAATATAAAGAGAAGTTCAATTTTTATATGCTTGGATCAGTGGGAACAGTTGTTTTATTTTCCAAAAAGACCGTATTCAATCAAACAATCGACTACAGTCAGGACCTCATCCATTCTGTTTGCAATATAAAAATAATAATTAAAATATCACAATTGAGTATACATAACTAAAAGAGAAATTATTAACGGCCGACTGCATACCATGTGAATAAAAATAGTGAAAAAAGGTTTCAAACAGCTTTCCGCCGATAATACCCAAGAATAAGCACACACAAAAAATTGTTTAGTTCCATACTAGGACATTTGATGCCCTAAAATCTTTAGAATTCAAACTGCCTTTTTTCTTTTTTTTTGCACAATCAGTATAATTAAAAAACAGAAAGTAACAACGTGTTTAGGGATAGCTTAGAATGTGCCTTCTTCCAAAGCAGTCTCTACGACAGTAACCGTGTTAAGGCATTATAGTGAGGAACGGCTACTCTGGGAAACTAGGTAAGAAGGGTCATTTTATTTTTGATAGAAACGCTAATACATCACTACAGAAAAATCAAATCCAACTACAGAGGTTGACTTTGACTCATTCAAAGTTTTTAAATTTCCACCCTGGGTAATATTTTTGAATTTGTGAATAGCCCGTGCATTAGGCGTCGCTGTCTTTGTGGTAGTTGTAGTTGAACAATATTTGTAAAAATTTTAATTGATATATGCACAAAGCAAACTTCTGGCAAACATTCATAGGATTATATTCTGCAGTATATTCAGATGCCCTTATCTGTGTTTCTTGTGGCTGTTACTAAATTTTGAAACTTTAAAGGTCACAACCATTTATCATTCGAAAAATATTTGAGTAAAAATTCAAACTGCTCCTTAAAAGCAAAGTGCCCTTTAATTCATCTTTATTATTCTGGCAACGTGTTTAGAATGTTACCTTTACTCAATCTTCATCAGGATAAGCAAAGCTTACCTTTTTCGCATCCTTATTTTTCCCTAAGTAGTCTCATTGTTTACAGTAGAAAATTGCCAATTTGAGTGGTGTCTTGTGATTGCTCTGAATGCAAAGTGTACTAACAATGCCTCTTCTTGCTTAGAAGAAACAATTGCAATTAACGATTTGAAGACACAAATTTAGTCACTAAGTGTTGAAGTACTTCCATGGAAATATACAAAAAAGTATTATTACGAAAGCTTTTTCTAGCGAACCCTATTAAACTCACAAGTAACTGTTTTGGCCATTACAATCATGTTTCGACTATACGATTTTTGACAGAATAAAAAAGGTCTAACCACTGTGATTAAAATTTGCAACGTAAAGGAAAACAAAAATAATCTGAAATATTACCGCTTTATTAAAAAAGGCCATTCAACAAACGCGTAATGCAGTCGAAGCAAAGATGCTGCCTGTCTCAATGAGCATTCCAAGTTAGCTGTTTAACAGAAATATCCCATACTGTTCTGTGATGTCGGCGGTACCAAGTATTGGAAATCTTCACAAAAAAGTCCTTCTCCCCCTGTCACTTGTCAAAGTGTAGAGGTGTGACATTCACAAGGGAATTTGTGATATCTGGCTGCTTAGACAAAATTCCAAGAAATACATATATCATACACTGTACCACACTTAAGTAATTGGGTATCACTTGATTGTTTAATCGTGTTCTTTTTCTCTTTTTTCTAGCAACTGAAAGCAGTTCGAAAGACCATGGTAAGCAAGAGGATTCATTCTTGGGAATATTATTCGTTTGAAAGCCAATGCATTGAGTGTGGTATCTTAAAAGATACAGCAACAATAAATGATCCACAGCTTCACTCTTGTGGAACCTAAACTTACTACTCGTTATAAAAAGCAATGCTAAATATTGCCCAAATATTAACAAGCTTAAAATTGCCTTCAGTGCGCCTGTAAAAAAGATCAAGGCCTACCGTTTTCCAAACACAAAACGTCACTGTACATAAAAAAGTAGTTGTCATTGGCACAATACCAGCAATTGGCTTAGAGATTGCAAATGTTCAACGTAGGATTGTGTTTTGTCTCAATGTGTGACTTATTTTTGTGGCACAAAATATGGTTCACATAAAATACAGTTTCGAGTACCAAAACGTTCGTTGGCCTCATCCCTCGCTACACTACAAAACTGATTATCACCACAGATAATAGGTTAAGCCTTTTTGAGGGAGCATCCCTTAAATACTAACCATTGTTTTCAATATTACCCTGTGAAATCTAAGTACTCTCCAAGGCCCATGCAATTTTAGAAAATGTAATATGTAATAAATTCAAAAGTGTTAATATTCTGCCACCTTTTTTTCAGTAACAGGCATTAGATCTACAACCAAAGGTGAGTACACTTCACCTTTTTTTATTTCGGGCCATTCAAGGAGCCCTGCAATGTACTATGCATACTCATGAACTTTTAAATACACTGGTCTGTGAGAAGTTGCAAAATTTCAGAATTCTGAACATGCAGAATCTCTACACCCAAATGAAGCAAAAACGATTAATATGTCAAAACAGAAGGCTTAACAGATCATTTTATGTTCATTACCCAAAACACTGTTTGAAACACTTACGCACCATTTTATGAAAATGACCCTTTCTTTTATCGTTGGAACAAAGCACATGTGGTAAATAATATATTGTGCTATGCTAAGAGTCAGTATTTTGCCTCAAGCGTTTAAGACATGGTACAGAAAATATAAAGAGAAGTTCAATTTTTATATGCTTGGATCAGTGGGAACAGTTGTTTTATTTTCCAAAAAGACCGTATTCAATCAAACAATCGACTACAGTCAGGACCTCATCCATTCTGTTTGCAATATAAAAATAATATTTAAAATATCACAATTGAGTATACATAACTAAAAGAGAAATTATTAACGGCCGACTGCATACCATGTGAATAAAAATAGTGAAAAAAGGTTTCAAACAGCTTTCCGCCGATAATACCCAAGAATAAGCACACACAAAAAATTGTTTAGTTCCATACTAGGACATTTGATGCCCTAAAATCTTTAGAATTCAAACTGCCTTTTTTCTTTTTATTTGCACAATCAGTATAATTAAAAAACAGAAAGTAACAACGTGTTTAGGGATAGCTTAGAATGTGCCTTCTTCCAAAGCAGTCTCTACGACAGTAACCGTGTTAAGGCATTATAGTGAGGAACGGCTACTCTGGGAAACTAGGTAAGAAGGGTCATTTTATTTTTGATAGAAACGCTAATACATCACTACAGAAAAATCAAATCCAACTACAGAGGTTGACTTTTACTCATTCAAAGTTTTTAAATTTCCACCCTGGGTAATATTTTTGAATTTGTGAATAGCCCGTGCATTAGGCGTCGCTGTCTTTGTGGTAGTTGTAGTTGAACAATATTTGTAAAAATTTTAATTGATATATGCACAAAGCAAACTTCTGGCAAACATTCATAGGATTATATTCTGCAGTATATTCAGATGCCCTTATCTGTGTTTCTTGTGGCTGTTACTAAATTTTGAAACTTTAAAGGTCACAACCATTTATCATTCGAAAAATATTTGAGTAAAAATTCAAACTGCTCCTTAAAAGCAAAGTGCCCTTTAATTCATCTTCATTATTCTGGCAACGTGTTTAGAATGTTACCTTTACTCAATCTTCATCAGGATAAGCAAAGCTTACCTTTTTCGCATCCTTATTTTTCCCTAAGTAGTCTCATTGTTTACAGTAGAAAATTTCCAATTTGAGTGGTGTCTTGTGATTGCTCTGAATGCAAAGTGTACTAACAATGCCTCTTCTTGCTTAGAAGAAACAATTGCAATTAACGATTTGAAGACACAAATTTAGTCACTAAGTGTTGAAGTACTTCCATGGAAATATACAAAAAAGTATTATTACGAAAGCTTTTTCTAGCGAACCCTATTAAACTCACAAGTAACTGTTTTGGCCATTACAATCATGTTTCGACTATACGATTTTTGACAGAATAAAAAAGGTCTAACCCCTGTGATTAAAATTTGCAACGTAAAGGAAAACAAAAATAATCGGAAATATTACCGCTTTATTAAAAAAGGCCATTCAACAAACGCGTAATGCAGTCGAAGCAAAGATGCTGCCTGTCTCAATGAGCATTCCAAGTTAGCTGTTTAACAGAAATATCCCATACTGTTCTGTGATGTCGGCGGTACCAAGTATTGGAAATCTTCACAAAAAAGTCCTTCTCCCCCTGTCACTTGTCAAAGTGTAGAGGTGTGACATTCACAAGGGAATTTGTGATATCTGGCTGCTTAGACAAAATTCCAAGAAATACATATATCATACACTGTACCACACTTAAGTAATTGGGTATCACTTGATTGTTTAATCGTGTTCTTTTTCTCTTTTTTCTAGCAACTGAAAGCAGTTCGAAAGACCATGGTAAGCAAGAGGATTCATTCTTGGGAATATTATTCGTTTGAAAGCCAATGCATTGAGTGTGGTATCTTAAAAGATACAGCAACAATAAATGATCCACAGCTTCACTCTTGTGGAACCTAAACTTACTACTCGTGATAAAAAGCAATGCTAAATATTGCCCAAATATTAACAAGCTTAAAATTGCCTTCAGTGCGCCTGTAAAAAAGATCAAGGCCTACCGTTTTCCAAACACAAAACGTCACTGTACATAAAAAAGTAGTTGTCATTGGCACAATACCAGCAATTGGCTTAGAGATTGCAAATGTTCAACGTAGGATTGTGTTTTGTCTCAATGTGTGACTTATTTTTGTGGCACAAAATATGGTTCACATAAAATACAGTTTCGAGTACCAAAACGTTCGTTGGCCTCATCCCTCGCTACACTACAAAACTGATTATCACCACAGATAATAGGTTAAGCCTTTTTGAGGGAGCATCCCTTAAATACTAACCATTGTTTTCAATATTACCCTGTGAAATCTAAGTACTCTCCAAGGCCCATGCAATTTTAGAAAATGTAATATGTAATAAATTCAAAAGTGTTAATATTCTGCCACCTTTTTTTCAGTAACAGGCATTAGATCTACAACCAAAGGTGAGTACACTTCACCTTTTTTTATTTCGGGCCATTCAAGGAGCCCTGCAATGTACTATGCATACTCATGAACTTTTAAATACACTGGTCTGTGAGAAGTTGCAAAATTTCAGAATTCTGAACATGCAGAATCTCTACACCCAAATGAAGCAAAAACGATTAATATGTCAAAACAGAAGGCTTAACAGATCATTTTATGTTCATTACCCAAAACACTGTTTGAAACACTTACGCACCATTTTATGAAAATGACCCTTTCTTTTATCGTTGGAACAAAGCACATGTGGTAAATAATATATTGTGCTATGCTAAGAGTCAGTATTTTGCCTCAAGCGTTTAAGACATGGTACAGAAAATATAAAGAGAAGTTCAATTTTTATATGCTTGGATCAGTGGGAACAGTTGTTTTATTTTCCAAAAAGACCGTATTCAATCAAACAATCGACTACAGTCAGGACCTCATCCATTCTGTTTGCAATATAAAAATAATAATTAAAATATCACAATTGAGTATACATAACTAAAAGAGAAATTATTAACGGCCGACTGCATACCATGTGAATAAAAATAGTGAAAAAAGGTTTCAAACAGCTTTCCGCCGATAATACCCAAGAATAAGCACACACAAAAAATTGTTTAGTTCCATACTAGGACATTTGATGCCCTAAAATCTTTAGAATTCAAACTGCCTTTTTTCTTTTTATTTGCACAATCAGTATAATTAAAAAACAGAAAGTAACAACGTGTTTAGGGATAGCTTAGAATCTGCCTTCTTCCAAAGCAGTCTCTACGACAGTAACCGTGTTAAGGCATTATAGTGAGGAACGGCTACTCTGGGAAACTAGGTAAGAAGGGTCATTTTATTTTTGATAGAAACGCTAATACATCACTACAGAAAAATCAAATCCAACTACAGAGGTTGACTTTTACTCATTCAAAGTTTTTAAATTTCCACCCTGGGTAATATTTTTGAATTTGTGAATAGCCCGTGCATTAGGCGTCGCTGTCTTTGTGGTAGTTGTAGTTGAACAATATTTGTAAAAATTTTAATTGATATATGCACAAAGCAAACTTCTGGCAAACATTCATAGGATTATATTCTGCAGTATATTCAGATGCCCTTATCTGTGTTTCTTGTGGCTGTTACTAAATTTTGAAACTTTAAAGGTCACAACCATTTATCATTCGAAAAATATTTGAGTAAAAATTCAAACTGCTCCTTAAAAGCAAAGTGCCCTTTAATTCATCTTCATTATTCTGGCAACGTGTTTAGAATGTTACCTTTACTCAATCTTCATCAGGATAAGCAAAGCTTACCTTTTTCGCATCCTTATTTTTCCCTAAGTAGTCTCATTGTTTACAGTAGAAAATTTCCAATTTGAGTGGTGTCTTGTGATTGCTCTGAATGCAAAGTGTACTAACAATGCCTCTTCTTGCTTAGAAGAAACAATTGCAATTAACGATTTGAAGACACAAATTTAGTCACTAAGTGTTGAAGTACTTCCATGGAAATATACAAAAAAGTATTATTACGAAAGCTTTTTCTAGCGAACCCTATTAAACTCACAAGTAACTGTTTTGGCCATTACAATCATGTTTCGACTATACGATTTTTGACAGAATAAAAAAGGTCTAACCCCTGTGATTAAAATTTGCAACGTAAAGGAAAACAAAAATAATCGGAAATATTACCGCTTTATTAAAAAAGGCCATTCAACAAACGCGTAATGCAGTCGAAGCAAAGATGCTGCCTGTCTCAATGAGCATTCCAAGTTAGCTGTTTAACAGAAATATCCCATACTGTTCTGTGATGTCGGCGGTACCAAGTATTGGAAATCTTCACAAAAAAGTCCTTCTCCCCCTGTCACTTGTCAAAGTGTAGAGGTGTGACATTCACAAGGGAATTTGTGATATCTGGCTGCTTAGACAAAATTCCAAGAAATACATATATCATACACTGTACCACACTTAAGTAATTGGGTATCACTTGATTGTTTAATCGTGTTCTTTTTCTCTTTTTTCTAGCAACTGAAAGCAGTTCGAAAGACCATGGTAAGCAAGAGGATTCATTCTTGGGAATATTATTCGTTTGAAAGCCAATGCATTGAGTGTGGTATCTTAAAAGATACAGCAACAATAAATGATCCACAGCTTCACTCTTGTGGAACCTAAACTTACTACTCGTGATAAAAAGCAATGCTAAATATTGCCCAAATATTAACAAGCTTAAAATTGCCTTCAGTGCGCCTGTAAAAAAGATCAAGGCCTACCGTTTTCCAAACACAAAACGTCACTGTACATAAAAAAGTAGTTGTCATTGGCACAATACCAGCAATTGGCTTAGAGATTGCAAATGTTCAACGTAGGATTGTGTTTTGTCTCAATGTGTGACTTATTTTTGTGGCACAAAATATGGTTCACATAAAATACAGTTTCGAGTACCAAAACGTTCGTTGGCCTCATCCCTCGCTACACTACAAAACTGATTATCACCACAGATAATAGGTTAAGCCTTTTTGAGGGAGCATCCCTTAAATACTAACCATTGTTTTCAATATTACCCTGTGAAATCTAAGTACTCTCCAAGGCCCATGCAATTTTAGAAAATGTAATATGTAATAAATTCAAAAGTGTTAATATTCTGCCACCTTTTTTTCAGTAACAGGCATTAGATCTACAACCAAAGGTGAGTACACTTCACCTTTTTTTATTTCGGGCCATTCAAGGAGCCCTGCAATGTACTATGCATACTCATGAACTTTTAAATACACTGGTCTGTGAGAAGTTGCAAAATTTCAGAATTCTGAACATGCAGAATCTCTACACCCAAATGAAGCAAAAACGATTAATATGTCAAAACAGAAGGCTTAACAGATCATTTTATGTTCATTACCCAAAACACTGTTTGAAACACTTACGCACCATTTTATGAAAATGACCCTTTCTTTTATCGTTGGAACAAAGCACATGTGGTAAATAATATATTGTGCTATGCTAAGAGTCAGTATTTTGCCTCAAGCGTTTAAGACATGGTACAAAAAATATAAAGAGAAGTTCAATTTTTATATGCTTGGATCAGTGGGAACAGTTGTTTTATTTTCCAAAAAGACCGTATTCAATCAAACAATCGACTACAGTCAGGACCTCATCCATTCTGTTTGCAATATAAAAATAATAATTAAAATATCACAATTGAGTATACATAACTAAAAGAGAAATTATTAACGGCCGACTGCATACCATGTGAATAAAAATAGTGAAAAAAGGTTTCAAACAGCTTTCCGCCGATAATACCCAAGAATAAGCACACACAAAAAATTGTTTAGTTCCATACTAGGACATTTGATGCCCTAAAATCTTTAGAATTCAAACTGCCTTTTTTCTTTTTATTTGCACAATCAGTATAATTAAAAAACAGAAAGTAACAACGTGTTTAGGGATAGCTTAGAATCTGCCTTCTTCCAAAGCAGTCTCTACGACAGTAACCGTGTTAAGGCATTATAGTGAGGAACGGCTACTCTGGGAAACTAGGTAAGAAGGGTCATTTTATTTTTGATAGAAACGCTAATACATCACTACAGAAAAATCAAATCCAACTACAGAGGTTGACTTTTACTCATTCAAAGTTTTTAAATTTCCACCCTGGGTAATATTTTTGAATTTGTGAATAGCCCGTGCATTAGGCGTCGCTGTCTTTGTGGTAGTTGTAGTTGAACAATATTTGTAAAAATTTTAATTGATATATGCACAAAGCAAACTTCTGGCAAACATTCATAGGATTATATTCTGCAGTATATTCAGATGCCCTTATCTGTGTTTCTTGTGGCTGTTACTAAATTTTGAAACTTTAAAGGTCACAACCATTTATCATTCGAAAAATATTTGAGTAAAAATTCAAACTGCTCCTTAAAAGCAAAGTGCCCTTTAATTCATCTTCATTATTCTGGCAACGTGTTTAGAATGTTACCTTTACTCAATCTTCATCAGGATAAGCAAAGCTTACCTTTTTCGCATCCTTATTTTTCCCTAAGTAGTCTCATTGTTTACAGTAGAAAATTGCCAATTTGAGTGGTGTCTTGTGATTGCTCTGAATACAAAGTGTACTAACAATGCCTCTTCTTGCTTAGAAGAAACAATTGCAATTAACGATTTGAAGACACAAATTTAGTCACTAAGTGTTGAAGTACTTCTATGGAAATATACAAAAAAGTATTATTACGAAAGCTTTTTCTAGCGAACCTTATTAAACTCACAAGTAACTGTTTTGGCCATTACAATCATGTTTCGACTATACGATTTTTGAAAGAATAAAAAAGGTCTAACCCCTGTGATTAAAATTTGCAACGTAAAGGAAAACAAAAATAATCTGAAATATTACCGCTTTAATAAAAAAGGCCATTCAACAAACGCGTAATGCAGTCGAAGCAAAGATGCTGCCTGTCTCAATGAGCATTCCAAGTTAGCTGTTTAACAGAAATATCCCATACTGTTCTGTGATGTCGGCGGTACCAAGTATTGGAAATCTTCACAAAAAAGTCCTTCTCCCCCTGTCACTTGTCAAAGTGTAGAGGTGTGACATTCACAAGGGAATTTGTGATATCTGGCTGCTTAGACAAAATTCCAAGAAATACATATATCATACACTGTACCACACTTAAGTAATTGGGTATCACTTGATTGTTTAATCGTGTTCTTTTTCTCTTTTTTCTAGCAACTGAAAGCAGTTCGAAAGACCATGGTAAGCAAGAGGATTCATTCTTGGGAATATTATTCGTTTGATAGCCAATGAATTGAGTGTGGTATCTTAAAAGATACAGCAACAATAAATGATCCACAGCTTCACTCTTGTGGAACCTAAACTTACTACTCGTGATAAAAAGCAATGCTAAATATTGCCCAAATATTAACAAGCTTAAAATTGCCTTCACTGCGCCTGTAAAAAAGATCAAGGCCTACCGTTTTCCAAACACAAAACGTCACTGTACATAAAAAAGTAGTTGTCATTGGCACAATACCAGCAATTGGCTTAGAGATTGCAAATGTTCAACGTAGGATTGTGTTTTGTCTCAATGTGTGACTTATTTTTGTGGCACAAAATATGGTTCACATAAAATACAGTTTCGAGTACCAAAACGTTCGTTGGCCTCATCCCTCGCTACACTACAAAACTGATTATCACCACAGATAATAGGTTAAGCCTTTTTGAGGGAGCATCTCTTATATACTAACCATTGTTTTCAATATTACCCTGTGAAATCTAAGTACTCTCCAAGGCCCATGCAATTTTAGAAAATGTAATATGTAATAAATTCAAAAGTGTTAATATTCTGCCACCTTTTTTTCAGTAACAGGCATTAGATCTACAACCAAAGGTGAGTACACTTCACCTTTTTTTATTTCGGGCCATTCAAGGAGCCCTGCAAATTACTATGCATACTCATGAACTTTTAAATACACTGGTCTGTGAGAAGTTGCAAAATTTCAGAATTCTGAACATGCAGAATCTCTACATCCCAATGAAGCAAAAACGATTAATATGTCAAAACAAAAGGATTAACAGATCATTTTATGTTCATTACCCGAAACACTGTTTGGAAACACTTACGCACCATTTTATGAAAATGACCCTTTCTTTTATCGTTGGAACAAAGCACATGTGGTAAATAATATAGTGTGCTATGCTAAGAGTCAGTATTTTGCCTCAAGCGTTTAAGACATGGTACAGAAAATATAAAGAGAAGTTCAATTTTTATACGCTTGGATCAGTGGGAACAGTTGTTTTATTTTCCAAAAAGACCGTATTCAATCAAACAATCGACTAAAGTCAGGACCTCATCCATTCTGTTTGCAATATAAAAATAATAATTAAAATATCACAATTGAGTATACATAACTAAAAGAGAAATTATTAACGGCCGACTGCATACCATGTGAATGAAAATAGTGAAAAAAGGTATCAAACAGCTTTCCGCCGATAATACCCAAGAATAAGCACACACAAAAAATTGTTTACTTTCATACTAGGACATTTGATGCCCTAAAATCTTTAGAAGTCAAACTGCATTTTTTCTTTTTATTTGCACAATCAGTATATTTAAAAAACAGAAAGTAACAACGTGTTTAAGGATAGCTTAGAATGTGCCTTCTTCCGAAGCAGTCTCTACGACAGTAACCGTGTTAAGGCACTATAGTGAGGAACGGCTACTCTGGGAAACTAGGTAAGAAGGGTCATTTTATTTTTGATAGAAACGCTAATACATCACTACAGAAAAATCAAATCCAACTACAGAGGTTGACTTTTACTCATTCAAAGTTTTGAGATTTCCACCCTGGGTAATATTTTTGAATTTGTGAATTGCCCGTGCATTAGATGTCGCTGTCTTTGTGGTAGTTGTAGTTGAAAAATATTTGTAAAAATTTTAATTGATATATGCACAAAGCAAACTTCTGGCAAACATTCATAGGGTTATATTCTGTAGTATATTCAGATGCCCTTATCTGTGTTTCTTGTGGCTTTTACTAAATTTTGAAACTTTAAAGGTCACAACCATTTATCATTCGAAAAATATTTGAGTAAAAATTCAAACTGCTCCTTAAAAGCAAAGTGCCCTATAATTCATCTTCATTATTCTGGCAACGTGTTCAGAATGTTACCTTTACTCAATCTTCATCAGGATAAGCAAAGCTTACCTTTTTCGCATCCTTATTTTTCCCTAAGTAGCCTCATTGTTTACAGTAGTAAATTGCCAATTTGAGTGGTGTCTTGTGATTACTCTGAATGCAAAGTGTACTAACAATGCCTCTTCTTGCTTAGAAGAAACAATTGCAATTAACGATTTGAAGACACAAATTTAGTCAATAAGTGTTGAAGTACTTCCATGGAAATATACAAAAAAGTATTATTACGAAAGCTTTTTCTAGCGAACCCTACTAAACTCACAAGTAACTGTTTTGGCCATTACAATCATGTTTCGACTATACGATTTTTGAAAGAATAAAAAAGGTCTAACCCCTTTTATTAAAATTTGTAACGTTAAGGAAAACAAAAATAATCTGAAATATTATTGGTTTAATAAAAAGACCATTCAACAAACGCGTAATGCAGTCGAAGCAAAGATGCCGCCTGTCTCAATGAGCATTCCAAGTTAGCTGTTTAACAGAAATATCCCATACAGTTCTGTGATGTCGGCGGTACCAAGTATTGGAAATCTTCACAAAAAAGCCCTTCTCCCCCTGTCACCTGTCAAAGTCTAGAGGTGAGTCATTCACAAGGGACTTTGTGATATCTGGCTGCTTAGACAAAATTCCTAGAAATACATAAATCATAGACTCCACCACAATTAAGTAATTCGGTATCACTTGATTGTTTACTCGTGTTCTTTTTCTCTTTTTTCTAGCAACTGAAAGCAGTTCGAAAGACAATGGTAAGGAAGAAGATTCATTCTTGGGAATATTATTCGTTGGATAGCCAATGCATTGAGTGTGGTATCTTAAAATATACAGCAACAAAAAAATGACCCACAGCTTCACTCTTGTGAAATATAAACTTACTACTCATGATAAAAATCAATGCTAAATATTGCCCAAATATTGACAAGCTCAAAATTGCCTTCACTGCGCCTGTAAAAAAGATCAAGGCCTATAGTTTTCCTAATGCAAAACATCACTGTACATAAAAAGCAGTTGTCATTGGCACAATACCAGCAATTGGCTTAGAGATTGCAAATGTTCAACGTAGAATTGTGTTTTGTCTCAATGTGTGACTTAGTTTTGTAGCACAAAATATGGTTCACATAAAATACAGTTTCAAGTACCAAAACGTTCGTTGGCCTCATCCCTCGCTACACTACAAAACTGATTATCACCACAGATAATAAGTTAAGCCTTTTTGAGGAAGCATCCCTTATATACTAACCATTGTTTTCAATATTACCCTGTGAAATCTAAGTACTCTCCAAAGCCCAATGCAATTTTAGAAAATGTAATATGTAATACATTCACAAGTGTTAATATTCTGCCACCTCTTTTTCAGTAACAGGCGTTAGATCTACAACCAAAGGTGAGTACACTTCACCTTTTTTTATTTCGGGCCATTCAAGGTGCCCTGGACTGTACTATGCATACTCGAGAACTTTTAAATACACTGGTCTGTGAGAAGTTGCAAAATTTCAGAAATCTGAACATGCAGTTTCTTATGGGCAATCTCGACACCCAAATGAAGCAAAAACGAATATGTCAACACAAAAGGTTTAACAGATCATTTTATGTTCATTACCCAAAACACTGTTTGGAAACACTTACGCACAATTTTATGTAAATGACCATTTATTTTATCGTTGTAACAAAGCACATGTGGTGAATAATATATTGTGCTATGCTAAGAGTCAGTATTTTGCCTCAAGCGTTTAAGACATGGTACAGAAAATATAAAGAGAAGTTCAATTTTTATACGCTTGGATCAGTGGGAACAGTTGTTTTATTTTCCAAAAAGACCGTATTCAATCAAACAATCGACTAAAGTCAGGACCTCATCCATTCTGTTTGCAATATAAAAATAATAATTAAAATATCACAGTTGAGTATACATAACTAAAAGAGAAATTATTAACGGCCGACTGCATACCATGTGAATGAAAATAGTGAAAAAAGGTATCAAACAGCTTTCCGCCGATAATACCCAAGAATAAGCACACACAAAAAATTGTTTACTTTCATACTAGGACATTTGATGCCCTAAAATCTTTAGAAGTCAAACTGCATTTTTTCTTTTTATTTGCACAATCAGTATATTTAAAAAACAGAAAGTAACAACGTGTTTAAGGATAGCTTAGAATGTGCCTTCTTCCGAAGCAGTCTCTACGACAGTAACCGTGTTAAGGCACTATAGTGAGGAACGGCTACTCTGGGAAACTAGGTAAGAAGGGTCATTTTATTTTTGATAGAAACGCTAATACATCACTACAGAAAAATCAAATCCAACTACAGAGGTTGACTTTTACTCATTCAAAGTTTTGAGATTTCCACCCTGGGTAATATTTTTGAATTTGTGAATTGCCCGTGCATTAGATGTCGCTGTCTTTGTGGTTGTTGTAGTTGAAAAATATTTGTAAAAATTTTAATTGATATATGCACAAAGCAAACTTCTGGCAAACATTCATAGGGTTATATTCTGTAGTATATTCAGATGCCCTTATCTGTGTTTCTTGTGGCTTTTACTAAATTTTGAAACTTTAAAGGTCACAACCATTTATCATTCGAAAAATATTTGAGTAAAAATTCAAACTGCTCCTTAAAAGCAAAGTGCCCTATAATTCATCTTCATTATTCTGGCAACGTGTTCAGAATGTTACCTTTACTCAATCTTCATCAGGATAAGCAAAGCTTACCTTTTTCGCATCCTTATTTTTCCCTAAGTAGCCTCATTGTTTACAGTAGTAAATTGCCAATTTGAGTGGTGTCTTGTGATTACTCTGAATGCAAAGTGTACTAACAATGCCTCTTCTTGCTTAGAAGAAACAATTGCAATTAACGATTTGAAGACACAAATTTAGTCAATAAGTGTTGAAGTACTTCCATGGAAATATACAAAAAAGTATTATTACGAAAGCTTTTTCTAGCGAACCCTACTAAACTCACAAGTAACTGTTTTGGCCATTACAATCATGTTTCGACTATACGATTTTTGAAAGAATAAAAAAGGTCTAACCCCTTTTATTAAAATTTGTAACGTTAAGGAAAACAAAAATAATCTGAAATATTATTGGTTTAATAAAAAGACCATTCAACAAACGCGTAATGCAGTCGAAGCAAAGATGCCGCCTGTCTCAATGAGCATTCCAAGTTAGCTGTTTAACAGAAATATCCCATACAGTTCTGTGATGTCGGCGGTACCAAGTATTGGAAATCTTCACAAAAAAGCCCTTCTCCCCCTGTCACCTGTCAAAGTCTAGAGGTGAGTCATTCACAAGGGACTTTGTGATATCTGGCTGCTTAGACAAAATTCCTAGAAATACATAAATCATAGACTCCACCACAATTAAGTAATTCGGTATCACTTGATTGTTTACTCGTGTTCTTTTTCTCTTTTTTCTAGCAACTGAAAGCAGTTCGAAAGACAATGGTAAGGAAGAAGATTCATTCTTGGGAATATTATTCGTTGGATAGCCAATGCATTGAGTGTGGTATCTTAAAATATACAGCAACAAAAAAATGACCCACAGCTTCACTCTTGTGAAATATAAACTTACTACTCATGATAAAAATCAATGCTAAATATTGCCCAAATATTGACAAGCTCAAAATTGCCTTCACTGCGCCTGTAAAAAAGATCAAGGCCTATAGTTTTCCAAATGCAAAACATCACTGTACATAAAAAGCAGTTGTCATTGGCACAATACCAGCAATTGGCTTAGAGATTGCAAATGTTCAACGTAGAATTGTGTTTTGTCTCAATGTGTGACTTAGTTTTGTAGCACAAAATATGGTTCACATAAAATACAGTTTCAAGTACCAAAACGTTCATTGGCCTCATCCCTCGCTACACTACAAAACTGATTATCACCACAGATAATAAGTTAAGCCTTTTTGAGGAAGCATCCCTTATATACTAACCATTGTTTTCAATATTACCCTGTGAAATCTAAGTACTCTCCAAAGCCCAATGCAATTTTAGAAAATGTAATATGTAATACATTCACAAGTGTTAATATTCTGCCACCTCTTTTTCAGTAACAGGCGTTAGATCTACAACCAAAGGTGAGTACACTTCACCTTTTTTTATTTCGGGCCATTCAAGGTGCCCTGGACTGTACTATGCATACTCGAGAACTTTTAAATACACTGGTCTGTGAGAAGTTGCAAAATTTCAGAAATCTGAACATGCAGTTTCTTATGGGCAATCTCGACACCCAAATGAAGCAAAAACGAATATGTCAACACAAAAGGTTTAACAGATCATTTTATGTTCATTACCCAAAACACTGTTTGGAAACACTTACGCACAATTTTATGTAAATGACCATTTATTTTATCGTTGTAACAAAGCACATGTGGTGAATAATATATTGTGCTATGCTAAGAGTCAGTATTTTGAAACAAGCCTTTAGGACATGGTAGAGAAAATATAATGAGAAGTTCAATTTTGATATGCTTGGATCAGTGGGAATACTTCATCAGGATAAGCAAAGCTTACCTTTTTCGCATCCTTATTTATCCGTAAGTAGCCTCATTGTTTACAGTAGTAAATTGCCAATTTGAGTGGTGTCTTGTGATTGCTCTGAATGCAAAGTGTACTAACAATGCCTCTTCTTGCTTAGAAGAAACAATTGCAATTAACGATTTGAAGACACAAATTTAGTCAATAAGTGTTGAAGTACTTCCATGGAAATATACAAAAAAGTATTATTACGAAAGCTTTTTCTAGCGAACCCTACTAAACTCACAAGTAACTGTTTTGGCCATTACAATCATGTTTTGACTATACGATTTTTGAAAGAATAAAAAAGGTCTAACCCCTTTTATCAAAATTTGTAACGTTAAGGAAAACAAAAATAATCTGAAATATTAATGGTTTAATAAAAAAGACCATTCAACAAACGCGTAATACAGTCGAAGCAAAGATGCCGCCTGTCTCAATGAGCATTCCAAGTTAGCTGTTTAACAGAAATATCCCATACTGTTCTGTGATGTCGGCGGTACCAGGTATTGGAAATCTTCACAAAAAAGTCCTTCTCCCCCTGTCACTTGTCAAAGTGTAGAGGTGTGACATTCACCAGGGAATTTGTGATATCTGGCTGCTTAGACAAAATTCCAAGAAATACATATATCATACACTGTACCACACTTAAGTAATTGGGTATCACTTGATTGTTTAATCGTGTTCTTTTTCTCTTATTTCTAGCAACTGAAAGCAGTTCGAAAGACCATGGTAAGCAAGAGGATTCATTCTTGGGAATATTATTCGTTTGATAGCCAACGCATTGAGTGTGGTATCTTAAAAGATACAGCAACAATAAATGTCCACAGCTTCACTCTTGTGGAACATAAACTTACTACTCGTGATAAAAAGCAATGCTAAATATTGCCCAAATATTGACAAGCTTAAAATTGCCTTCACTGCGCCTGTAAAAAAGATCAAGGCCTACCGTTTTCCAAGCGCAAAACGTCACTGTACATAAAAAAGTATTTGTCATTGGCACAATGCCAGCAATTGGCTTAGAGATTGCAAATGTTCAACGTAGGATTGTGTTTTGTCTCAATGTGTGACTTATTTTTGTGGCACAAAATATGGTTCACATAAAATACAGTTTCGAGTACCAAAACGTTCGTTGGCCTCATCCTTCGCTACACTACAAAACTGATTATCACCACAGATAATAGGTTAAGCCTTTTTGAGGGAGCATCCCTTATATACTAACCATTGTTTTCAATATTACCCTGTGAAATCTAAGTACTCTCCAAGGCCCATGCAATTTTAGAAAATGTAATATGTAATAAATTCAAAAGTGTTAATATTCTGCCACCTTTTTTTCAGTAACAGGCATTAGATCTACAACCAAAGGTGAGTACACTTCACCTTTTTTTTATTTCGGGCCATTCAAGGAGCCCTGCAATGTACTATGCATACTCACGAACTTTTAAATACACTGGTCTGTGAGAAGTTGCAAAATTTCAGAATTCTGAACATGCAGAATCTCTACACCCAAATGAAGCAAAAACGATTAATATGTCAAAACAGAAGGCTTAACAGATCATTTTATGTTCATTACCCAAAACACTGTTTGGAAACACTTACGCACCATTTTATGAAAATGACCCTTTCTTTTATCGTTGGAACAAAGCACATGTGGTAAATAATATATTGTGCTATGCTAAGAGTCAGTATTTTGCCTCAAGCGTTTAAGACATGGTACAGCAAATATAAAGAGAAGTGCAATTTTTATATGCTTGGATCAGTGGGAACAGTTGTTTTATTTTCCAAAAAGACCGTATTCAATCAAACAATCGACTACAGTCAGGACCTCATCCATTCTGTTTGCAATATAAAAATAATAATTTAAATATCACAATTGAGTATACATAACTAAAAGAGAAATTATTAACGGCCGACTGCATACCATGTGAATGAAAATAGTGAAAAAAGGTTTCAAACAGCTTTCCGCCGATAATACCCAAGAATAAGCACAACCAAAAAATTGTTTAGTTCCATACTAGGACATTTGATGCCCTAAAATCTTTAGAATTCAAACTGCCTTTTTTCTTTTTATTTGCACAATCAGTATAATTAAAAAACAGAAAGTAACAACGTGTTTAGGGATAGCTTAGAATGTGCCTTCTTCCAAAGCAGTCTCTACGACAGTAACCGTGTTAAGGCATTATAGTGAGGAACGGCTACTCTGGGAAACTAGGTAAGAAGGGTCATTTTATTTTTGATAGAAACGCTAATACATCACTACAGAAAAATCAAATCCAACTACAGAGGTTGACTTTTACTCATTCAAAGTTTTGAGATTTCCACCCTGGGTAATATTTTTGAATTTGTGAATAGCCTGTGCATTAGGCGTCGCTGTCTTTGTGGTAGTTGTAGTTGAAGAATATTTGTAAAAATTTTAATTGATATATGCACAAAGCAAACTTCTGGCAAACATTCATAGGATTATATTCTGCAGTATATTCAGATGCCCTTATCTGTGTTTCTTGTGGCTGTTACTAAATTTTGAAACTTTAAAGGTCACAACCATTTATCATTCGAAAAATATTTGACTAAAAATTCAAACTGCTCCTTAAAAGCAAAGTGCCCTATAATTCATCTTCATTATTCTGGCAACGTGTTCAGAATGTTACCTTTACTCAATCTTCATCAGGATAAGCAAAGCTTACCTTTTTCGCATCCTTATTTTTCCCTAAGTAGCCTCATTGTTTACAGTAGTAAATTGCCAATTTGAGTGGTGTCTTGTGATTACTCTGAATGCAAAGTGTACTAACAATGCCTCTTCTTGCTTAGAAGAAACAATTGCAATTAACGATTTGAAGACACAAATTTAGTCAATAAGTGTTGAAGTACTTCCATGGAAATATACAAAAAAGTATTATTATGAAAGCTTTTTCTAGCGAACCCTACTAAACTCACAAGTAACTGTTTTGGCCATTACAATCATGTTTCGACTATACGATTTTTGAAAGAATAAAAAAGGTCTAACCCCTTTTATTAAAATTTGTAACGTTAAGGAAAACAAAAATAATCTGAAATATTATTGGTTTAATAAAAAGACCATTCAACAAACGCGTAATGCAGTCGAAGCAAAGATGCCGCCTGTCTCAATGAGCATTCCAAGTTAGCTGTTTAACAGAAATATCCCATACAGTTCTGTGATGTCGGCGGTACCAAGTATTGGAAATCTTCACAAAAAAGCCCTTCTCCCCCTGTCACCTGTCAAAGTCTTGAGGTGAGACATTCACAAGGGACTTTGTGATATCTGGCTGCTTAGACAAAATTCCTAGAAATACATAAATCATAGACTCCACCACAATTAAGTAATTGGGTATCACTTGATTGTTTACTCGTGTTCTTTTTCTCTTTTTTCTAGCAACTGAAAGCAGTTCGAAAGACAATGGTAAGGAAGAAGATTCATTCTTGGGAATATTATTCGTTGGATAGCCAATGCATTGAGTGTGGTATCTTAAAATATACAGCAACAAAAAAATGACCGACAGCTTCACTCTTGTGAAATATAAACTTACTACTCATGATAAAAATCAATGCTAAATATTGCCCAAATATTGACAAGCTCAAAATTGCCTTCACTGCGCCTGTAAAAAAGATCAAGGCCTATAGTTTTCCAAATGCAAAACATCACTGTACATAAAAAAGCAGTTGTCATTGGCACAATACCAGCAATTGGCTTAGAGATTGCAAATGTTCAACGTAGAATTGTGTTTTGTCTCAATGTGTGACTTAGTTTTGTAGCACAAAATATGGTTCACATAAAATACAGTTTCAAGTACCAAAACGTTCGTTGGCCTCATCCCTCGCTACACTACAAAACTGATTATCACCACAGATAATAAGTTAAGCCTTTTTGAGGAAGCATCCCTTATATACTAACCATTGTTTTCAATATTACCCTGTGAAATCTAAGTACTCTCCAAAGCCCAATGCAATTTTAGAAAATGTAATATGTAATACATTCACAAGTGTTAATATTCTGCCACCTCTTTTTCAGTAACAGGCGTTAGATCTACAACCAAAGGTGAGTACACTTCACCTTTTTTTATTTCGGGCCATTCAAGGTGCCCTGGACTGTACTATGCATACTCGAGAACTTTTAAATACACTGGTCTGTGAGAAGTTGCAAAATTTCAGAAATCTGAACATGCAGTTTCTTATGGGCAATCTCGACACCCAAATGAAGCAAAAACGAATATGTCAACACAAAAGGTTTAACAGATCATTTTATGTTCATTACCCAAAACACTGTTTGGAAACACTTACGCACAATTTTATGTAAATGACCATTTATTTTATCGTTGTAACAAAGCACATGTGGTAAATAATATATTGTGCTATGCTAAGAGTCAGTATTTTGAAAGAAGCCTTTAGGACATGGTAGAGAAAATATAATGAGAAGTTCAATTTTGATATGCTTGGATCAGTGGGAATACTTCATCAGGATAAGCAAAGCTTACCTTTTTCGCATCCTTATTTTTCCCTAAGTAGCCTCATTGTTTACAGTAGTAAATTGCCAATTTGAGTGGTGTCTTGTGATTGCTCTGAATGCAAAGTGTACTAACAATGCCTCTTCTTGCTTAGAAGAAACAATTGCAATTAACGATTTGAAGACACAAATTTAGTCAATAAGTGTTGAAGTACTTCCATGGAAATATACAAAAAAGTATTATTACGAAAGCTTTTTCTAGCGAACCCTACTAAACTCACAAGTAACTGTTTTGGCCATTACAATCATGTTTTGACTATACGATTTTTGAAAGAATAAAAAAGGTCTAACCCCTTTTATCAAAATTTGTAACGTTAAGGAAAACAAAAATAATCTGAAATATTAATGGTTTAATAAAAAAGACCATTCAACAAACGCGTAATACAGTCGAAGCAAAGATGCCGCCTGTCTCAATGAGCATTCCAAGTTAGCTGTTTAACAGAAATATCCCATACTGTTCTGTGATGTCGGCGGTACCAGGTATTGGAAATCTTCACAAAAAAGTCCTTCTCCCCCTGTCACTTGTCAAAGTGTAGAGGTGTGACATTCACCAGGGAATTTGTGATATCTGGCTGCTTAGACAAAATTCCAAGAAATACATATATCATACACTGTACCACACTTAAGTAATTGGGTATCACTTGATTGTTTAATCGTGTTCTTTTTCTCTTATTTCTAGCAACTGAAAGCAGTTCGAAAGACCATGGTAAGCAAGAGGATTCATTCTTGGGAATATTATTCGTTTGATAGCCAACGCATTGAGTGTGGTATCTTAAAAGATACAGCAACAATAAATGTCCACAGCTTCACTCTTGTGGAACATAAACTTACTACTCGTGATAAAAAGCAATGCTAAATATTGCCCAAATATTGACAAGCTTAAAATTGCCTTCACTGCGCCTGTAAAAAAGATCAAGGCCTACCGTTTTCCAAGCGCAAAACGTCACTGTACATAAAAAAGTATTTGTCATTGGCACAATGCCAGCAATTGGCTTAGAGATTGCAAATGTTCAACGTAGGATTGTGTTTTGTCTCAATGTGTGACTTATTTTTGTGGCACAAAATATGGTTCACATAAAATACAGTTTCGAGTACCAAAACGTTCGTTGGCCTCATCCTTCGCTACACTACAAAACTGATTATCACCACAGATAATAGGTTAAGCCTTTTTGAGGGAGCATCCCTTATATACTAACCATTGTTTTCAATATTACCCTGTGAAATCTAAGTACTCTCCAAGGCCCATGCAATTTTAGAAAATGTAATATGTAATAAATTCAAAAGTGTTAATATTCTGCCACCTTTTTTTCAGTAACAGGCATTAGATCTACAACCAAAGGTGAGTACACTTCACCTTTTTTTATTTCGGGCCATTCAAGGAGCCCTGCAATGTACTATGCATACTCACGAACTTTTAAATACACTGGTCTGTGAGAAGTTGCAAAATTTCAGAATTCTGAACATGCAGAATCTCTACACCCAAATGAAGCAAAAACGATTAATATGTCAAAACAGAAGGCTTAACAGATCATTTTATGTTCATTACCCAAAACACTGTTTGGAAACACTTACGCACCATTTTATGAAAATGACCCTTTCTTTTATCGTTGGAACAAAGCACATGTGGTAAATAATATATTGTGCTATGCTAAGAGTCAGTATTTTGCCTCAAGCGTTTAAGACATGGTACAGCAAATATAAAGAGAAGTTCAATTTTTATATGCTTGGATCAGTGGGAACAGTTGTTTTATTTTCCAAAAAGACCGTATTCAATCAAACAATCGACTACAGTCAGGACCTCATCCATTCTGTTTGCAATATAAAAATAATAATTTAAATATCACAATTGAGTATACATAACTAAAAGAGAAATTATTAACGGCCGACTGCATACCATGTGAATGAAAATAGTGAAAAAAGGTTTCAAACAGCTTTCCGCCGATAATACCCAAGAATAAGCACACACAAAAAATTGTTTAGTTCCATACTAGGACATTTGATGCCCTAAAATATTTATAATTCAAACTGCCTGTTTTCTTTTTATTTGCACAATCAGTATAATTAAAAAACAGAAAGTAACAACGTGTTTAGGGAGAGCTTAGAATGTGCCTTCTTCCAAAGCAGTCTCTACGACAGTAACCGTGTTAAGGCATTATAGTGAGGAACGGCTACTCTGGGAAACTAGGTAAGAAGGGTCATTTTATTTTTGATAGAAACGCTAATACATCACTACAGAAAAATCAAATCCAACTACAGAGGTTGACTTTTACTCATTCAAAGTTTTGAGATTTCCACCCTGGGTAATATTTTTGAATTTGTGAATAGCCCGTGCATTAGGCGTCGCTGTCTTTGTGGTAGTTGTAGTTGAAGAATATTTGTAAAAATTTTAATTGATATATGCACAAAGCAAACTTCTGGCAAACATTCATAGGATTATATTCTGCAGTATATTCAGATGCCCTTATCTGTGTTTCTTGTGGCTGTTACTAAATTTTGAAACTTTAAAGGTCACAACCATTTATCATTCGAAAAATATTTGAGTAAAAATTCAAACTGCTCCTTAAAAGCAAAGTGCCCTTTAATTCATCTTCATTATTCTGGCAACGTGTTTAGAATGTTACCTTTACTCAATCTTCATCAGGATAAGCAAAGCTTACCTTTTTCGCATCCTTATTTTTCCCTAAGTAGCCTCATTGTTTACAGTAGAAAATTGCCAATTTGAGTGGTGTCTTGTGATTGCTCTGAATGCAAAGTGTACTAACAATGCCTCTTCTTGCTTAGAAGAAACAATTGCAATTAACGATTTGAAGACACAAATTTAGTCAATAAGTGTTGAAGTACTTCCATGGAAATATACAAAAAAGTATTATTACGAAAGCTTTTTCTAGCGAACCCTACTAAACTCACAAGTAACTGTTTTGGCCATTACAATCATGTTTCGAATATACGATTTTTGAAAGAATAAAAAAGGTCTAACCCCTTTTATTAAAATTTGTAACGTTAAGGAAAACAAAAATATTCTGAAATATTATTGGTTTAATAAAAAGACCATTCAACAAACGCGTAATGCAGTCGAAGCAAAGATGCCGCCTGTCTCAATGAGCATTCCAAGTTAGCTGTTTAACAGAAATATCCCATACAGTTCTGTGATGTCGGCGGTACCAAGTATTGGAAATCTTCACAAAAAAGCCCTTCTCCCCCTGTCACCTGTCAAAGTCTAGAGGTGAGACATTCACAAGGGACTTTGTGATATCTGGCTGCTTAGACAAAATTCCTAGAAATACATAAATCATAGACTCCACCACAATTAAGTAATTGGGTATCACTTGATTGTTTACTCGTGTTCTTTTTCTCTTTTTTCTAGCAACTGAAAGCAGTTCGAAAGACAATGGTAAGGAAGAAGATTCATTCTTGGGAATATTATTCGTTGGATAGCCAATGCATTGAGTGTGGTATCTTAAAAAATACAGCAACAAAACAATGACCGACAGCTTCACTCTTGTGAAATATAAACTTACTACTCATGATAAAAATCAATGCTAAATATTGCCCAAATATTGACAAGCTCAAAATTGCCTTCACTGCGCCTGTAAAAAAGATCAAGGCCTATAGTTTTCCAAATGCAAAACATCACTGTACATAAAAAAGCAGTTGTCATTGGCACAATACCAGCAATTGGCTTAGAGATTGCAAATGTTCAACGTAGAATTGTGTTTTGTCTCAATGTGTGACTTAGTTTTGTAGCACAAAATATGGTTCACATAAAATACAGTTTCAAGTACCAAAACGTTCGTTGGCCTCATCCCTCGCTACACTACAAAACTGATTATCACCACAGATAATAAGTTAAGCATTTTTGAGGAAGCATCCCTTATATACTAACCATTGTTTTCAATATTACCCTGTGAAATCTAAGTACTCTCCAAAGCCCAATGCAATTTTAGAAAATGTAATATGTAATACATTCACAAGTGTTAATATTCTGCCACCTCTTTTTCAGTAACAGGCGTTAGATCTACAACCAAAGGTGAGTACACTTCAACTTTTTTTATTTCGGGCCATTCAAGGTGCCCTGGACTGTACTATGCATACTCGAGAACTTTTAAATACACTGGTCTGTGAGAAGTTGCAAAATTTCAGAAATCTGAACATGCAGTTTCTTATGGGCAATCTCGACACCCAAATGAAGCAAAAACGAATATGTCAACACAAAAGGTTTAACAGATCATTTTATGTTCATTACCCAAAACACTGTTTGGAAACACTTACGCACAATTTTATGTAAATGACCATTTATTTTATCGTTGTAACAAAGCACATGTGGTAAATAATATATTGTGCTATGCTAAGAGTCAGTATTTTGAAAGAAGCCTTTAGGACATGGTAGAGAAAATATAATGAGAAGTTCAATTTTGATATGCTTGGATCAGTGGGAATACTTCATCAGGATAAGCAAAGCTTACCTTTTTCGCATCCTTATTTTTCCCTAAGTAGCCTCATTGTTTACAGTAGTAAATTGCCAATTTGAGTGGTGTCTTGTGATTGCTCTGAATGCAAAGTGTACTAACAATGCCTCTTCTTGCTTAGAAGAAACAATTGCAATTAACGATTTGAAGACACAAATTTAGTCAATAAGTGTTGAAGTACTTCCATGGAAATATACAAAAAAGTATTATTACGAAAGCTTTTTCCAGCGAACCCTACTAAACTCACAAGTAACTGTTTTGACCATTACAATCATGTTTTGACTATACGATTTTTGAAAGAATAAAAAAGGTCTAACCCCTTTTATCAAAATTTGTAACGTTAAGGAAAACAAAAATAATCTGAAATATTAATGGTTTAATAAAAAAGACCATTCAACAAACGCGTAATACAGTCGAAGCAAAGATGCCGCCTGTCTCAATGAGCATTCCAAGTTAGCTGTTTAACAGAAATATCCCATACTGTTCTGTGATGTCGGCGGTACCAGGTATTGGAAATCTTCACAAAAAAGTCCTTCTCCCCCTGTCACTTGTCAAAGTGTAGAGGTGTGACATTCACCAGGGAATTTGTGATATCTGGCTGCTTAGACAAAATTCCAAGAAATACATATATCATACACTGTACCACACTTAAGTAATTGGGTATCACTTGATTGTTTAATCGTGTTCTTTTTCTCTTATTTCTAGCAACTGAAAGCAGTTCGAAAGACCATGGTAAGCAAGAGGATTCATTCTTGGGAATATTATTCGTTTGATAGCCAACGCATTGAGTGTGGTATCTTAAAAGATACAGCAACAATAAATGTCCACAGCTTCACTCTTGTGGAACATAAACTTACTACTCGTGATAAAAAGCAATGCTAAATATTGCCCAAATATTGACAAGCTTAAAATTGTCTTCACTGCGCCTGTAAAAAAGATCAAGGCCTACCGTTTTCCAGGCGCAAAACGTCACTGTACATAAAAAAGTATTTGTCATTGGCACAATGCCAGCAATTGGCTTAGAGATTGCAAATGTTCAACGTAGGATTGTGTTTTGTCTCAATGTGTGACTTATTTTTGTGGCACAAAATATGGTTCACATAAAATACAGTTTCGAGTACCAAAACGTTCGTTGGCCTCATCCTTTGCTACACTACAAAACTGATTATCACCACAGATAATAGGTTAAGCCTTTTTGAGGGAGCATCCCTTATATACTAACCATTGTTTTCAATATTACCCTGTGAAATCTAAGTACTCTCCAAGGCCCATGCAATTTTAGAAAATGTAATATGTAATAAATTCAAAAGTGTTAATATTCTGCCACCTTTTTTTTAGTAACAGGCATTAGATCTACAACCAAAGGTGAGTACACTTCACCTTTTTTTATTTCGGGCCATTCAAGGAGCCCTGCAATGTACTATGCATACTCACGAACTTTTAAATACACTGGTCTGTGAGAAGTTGCAAAATTTCACAATTCTGAACATGCAGAATCTCTACACCCAAATGAAGCAAAAACGATTAATATGTCAAAACAGAAGGCTTAACAGATCATTTTATGTTCATTACCCAAAACACTGTTTGGAAACACTTACGCACCATTTTATGAAAATGACCCTTTCTTTTATCGTTGGAACAAAGCACATGTGGTAAATAATATATTGTGCTATGCTAAGAGTCAGTATTTTGCCTCAAGCGTTTAAGACATGGTACAGCAAATATAAAGAGAAGTTCAATTTTTATATGCTTGGATCAGTGGGAACAGTTGTTTTATTTTCCAAAAAGACCGTATTCAATCAAACAATCGACTACAGTCAGGACCTCATCCATTCTGTTTGCAATATAAAAATAATAATTTAAATATCACAATTGAGTATACATAACTAAAAGAGAAATTATTAACGGCCGACTGCATACCATGTGAATGAAAATAGTGAAAAAAGGTTTCAAACAGCTTTCCGCCGATAATACCCAAGAATAAGCACACACAAAAAATTGTTTAGTTCCATACTAGGACATTTGATGCCCTAAAATCTTTAGAATTCAAACTGCCTTTTTTCTTTTTATTTGCACAATCAGTATAATTAAAAAACAGAAAGTAACAACGTGTTTAGGGATAGCTTAGAATGTGCCTTCTTCCAAAGCAGTCTCTACGACAGTAACCGTGTTAAGGCATTATAGTGAGGAACGGCTACTCTGGGAAACTAGGTAAGAAGGGTCATTTTATTTTTGATAGAAACGCTAATACATCACTACAGAAAAATCAAATCCAACTACAGAGGTTGACTTTTACTCATTCAAAGTTTTGAGATTTCCACCCTGGGTAATATTTTTGAATTTGTGAATAGCCCGTGCATTAGGCGTCGCTGTCTTTGTGGTAGTTGTAGTTGAAGAATATTTGTAAAAATTTTAATTGATATATGCACAAAGCAAACTTCTGGCAAACATTCATAGGATTATATTCTGCAGTATATTCAGATGCCCTTATCTGTGTTTCTTGTGGCTGTTACTAAATTTTGAAACTTTAAAGGTCACAACCATTTATCATTCGAAAAATATTTGAGTAAAAATTCAAACTGCTCCTTAAAAGCAAAGTGCCCTTTAATTCATCTTCATTATTCTGGCAACGTGTTTAGAATGTTACCTTTACTCAATCTTCATCAGGATAAGCAAAGCTTACCTTTTTCGCATCCTTATTTTTCCCTAAGTAGCCTCATTGTTTACAGTAGAAAATTGCCAATTTGAGTGGTGTCTTGTGATTGCTCTGAATGCAAAGTGTACTAACAATGCCTCTTCTTGCTTAGAAGAAACAATTGCAATTAACGATTTGAAGACACAAATTTAGTCACTAAGTGTTGAAGTACTTCCATGGAAATATACAAAAAAGTATTATTACGAAAGCTTTTTCTAGCGAACCCTACTAAACTCACAAGTAACTCTTTTGGCCATTACAATCATGTTTCGACTATACGATTTTTGAAAGAATAAAAAAGGTCTAACCCCTTTTATTAAAATTTGTAACGTTAAGGAAAACAAAAATAATCTGAAATATTATTGGTTTAATAAAAAAGACCATTCAACAAACGCGTATTCAGTCGAAGCAAAGATGCCGCCTGTCTCAATGAGCATTCCAAGTTAGCTGTTTAACAGAAATATCTCATACAGTTCTGTGATGTCGGCGGTACCAAGTATTGGAAATCTTCACAAAAACGCCCTTCTCCCCCTGTCACCTGTCAAAGTCTAGAGGTGAGACATTCACAAAGGACTTTGTGATATCTGGCTGCTTAGACAAAATTCCTAGAAGTACATAAATCATACACTGTAGCACACTTAGGTAATTGGGTATCGCTTGATTTTTTACTCGTGTTCTTTTTCTCTTTTTTCTAGCAACTGAAAGCAGTTCGAAAGACAATGGTAAGCAAGAGGATTCATTCTTGGGAATATTATTCGTTTTGATAGCCCATGCATTAAAGTGTGGTATCTTAAAAGATACAGCAACAATAAATGATCCACAGCTTCACTCTTGTGAAATATAAACTTACTTCTCATAATAAACAGCAATGCTAAATATTGCCCAAATATTGACAAGCTTAAAATTGCATTCACTGCGCCTGTAAAAACGATCAAGGCCTACCGTTTTCCAAACGCAAAACGTCACTGTACATAACAAAGTAGTTGTCATTGGCACAATACCAGCAATTGGCTTAGAGATTGCAAATGTTCAACGTAGGATTGTGTTTTGTCTCAATGTGTGACTTATTTTGTGGCACAAAATATGGTTCACATAAAATACAGTTTCGAGTACCAAAACGTTCGTTGGCCTCATCCCTCACTACACTACAATACTGATTATCACCACAGATAATAAGTTAAGTGTTATTGAGGAAGCATCCCTTATATACTAACCATTGTTTTCAATATTACCCTGTGAAATCTAAGTACTCTCCAAGGCCCATGCAATTTTAGAAAATGTAATATGTAATAAATTCAAAAGTGTTAATATTGTTACGAGATGGATTTATTTACAGTGAGGTTGGATGGTGTAGGACGAGCGTAGATGGTAGAGCGGTCCGTGAATGATGGGGCCAAGCCGGAGTGCAACCTCGTTCTCTTCTTTCTCCAACTCCGGTGATGAGGCTGGCATGGTTGCAACCCCTGGCGTGTAATATTGGCGTAACATTCCCCCTGTCCCAGACGAAGCCCTCTGGGCAAGTTAACTTACACTGCGTTCTTGGCAACGTTTTAGGCGGGCAACATGCACCACTTGTGTCTTTTTGGATTGTCGCCCACTTGAAGTTAAGCGTGAAATAACATACGCAACATCGCTGAGACGCTCGATCACAACAAACGGGCCTACGTAATGGGACAGAAGCTTCTCGGATAGCCCACGCTTTCGCAATGGCGTCCATAGCCACACAAAGTCACCCGGCGCGTACGTAACGTCACGTCGGCGACTGTCAAATCGCTTCTTGGAGCGCTCTTGGGACGCGAGAGTACGTAGGCGAGCAAGTCGACGGGCATCTTCAGCTAGGCAGAGCATCCTCGCCAACGAGGGTTCGTCATGCAGAGAGAAAGGAAGCATGGTGTCCAGGCAGCTGCTAGGTTGGCGGGCGTAAAGGATGAAAAACGGGCTCTAACCGGTGGTTTCATGCTCCGCCGTGTTATATGCGTATGTTATAAATGGCAACAGCTCGTCCCAGTTTCTGTGGTCCGAAGAGACGTACATCGCTAGCATGGACGTCAATGTTCGGTTGGTTCGTTCCGTCAGACCGTTAGTCTGAGGGTGGTATGGCGAGGAGTGGCGAAATTGTACGGCACAAAGGCGAAGAAGCTCTTCAACCACCGTCGCAGTGAATTGGCGCCCGCGGTCACTGATTATGACTTTTGGGGGTCCATGGCGTAGCAATACGTTCCAGAGCAAGAAAAGCGAGATTTCTGTCGCAGTTGCAGAGGGTAGGGATGCCGTCTCAGCGTAGCGTGATAAGTAATCCACGCATACAACAATCCAGCGGTTTCCCTGTGATGAGCGCGGGAAAGGTCCCAACAAGTCTATGCCAACTTTTTCAAAAGGACGGTATGCCGGGTCCACAGGCTGAAGTCGGCCTGCCGGGACAGTGGTGGGATGTTTATAACGTTGGCATTGGTTGCAAGAAGCCACATAGCGCTCAATAGTTTTGCGCATGTTGGGCCAATAAAAGCGTTGTTGGGTGCGGTGAAGAGTGCGGGCAAGCCCCATGTGGCCGGAAATTACGTCATCGTGCATAATGTTCAGAACAACGTTGCGAAGGAATTGTGGTACCACAAGAAGAATGCGCGAACCGACGGCGGAATAGTTCTTCTTGAAAAGCAAGCCGTTGTGGAGGCAGAAACGGCTAGTAGGGTTCGACTCGGCTGAGGCGAAAAGGTGGTCCAAACTCTTCTCCTTGCGTTGTTCTCGTTTGAACACAGCTATATCGGGAAACGCCGTCGACACCGAGGCGAGGCACTCATCAAGGTTGTCAGCATCTGAGTCCGTTGATTGTAATGGCAGCCGGGAAAGGCAGTCGGCATCGGCATGCTTGCGGCCACTCTTGTACGACACCGTGAAATCATATTCCTGTAGTCGGAGAGCCCAGCGCGCCAGTCGCCCACACGGATCTCGAAGATTGATGAGCCAGCAGAGGGAATGGTGGTCTGTGACGACTGTGAAGGTATGTCCATAGAGGTACGAGCGAAATCGTTGTGTGGCGAAAACGACCGCGAGGCACTCTTGTTCTGTGACTGTGTAGTTCCGCTCTGGCTTACTGAGAGTGCGGCTCGCATAAGCAATAACATGCTCCCCGTCAATGTGTCGTTGAACAAGGACTGCCCCCAGTCCAATACCACTGGCATCGGTGTGCACTTCCGTTGGGGCTGCGGGATCAAAGTGACGAAGCACCGGCTCCGACGTCAAGAGATGCTTCAGGTGGCGGAAAGCGATGTCACAGTCAGAGCTCCATTTGAATGGGACGTTCTTCTGGAGAAGGCATGTGAGAGGGTAGGCTATGTCAGCAAATCCGGGAATAAAACGGCGAAAGTAGGAGCATAGTCCTAAAAAGCTACGGAGGTCCTTAACAGAGCATGGTTCTTTAAAGCGGCTGACGGCTAGAATCTTTTGCGGATCTGGTCGGACGCCCTCTTTATCGACAACGAGACCGAGTACAAGTGTGCGCCTTTCGCCGAATCGGCATTTTTTCGAGTTTAGGATGAGACCAGCCTTGTCCAAACATTCCAAAACAGTGGCCAAGCGAGCGTTGTGCTCTTGAAAAGTGCGACCGAAAATCACGATATCATCAAGGTAGCACATGCACACCTCCCAATTAAGTCCACGAAGTACAGTGTCCATAAAGCGCTCAAACGTGGCAGGGGCGTTGCAGAGTCCAAAAGGCATTACATTAAATTCGAAAAGTCCATCGGGCGTGACAAAGGCGGTCTTTTCTTTATCGTCGGGGTGCACAGGAATTTGCCAGTAGCCTGATCGTAAGTCAATTGTGGAGAAGTATGAAGCCGAATGGAGACAGTCTACTGCGTCGTCTATCCGGGGCAGTGGATATACGTCCTTCTTGGTAATTTCGTTAGGGCGCCGGTAGTCGACGCAGAAGCACCATGATCCATCTTTCTTTTTGACCAAAATCACCGGCGCCGCCCAAGGACTTGAGGATTCCCTAATCCCGCCCTTCTGCAACATCTCGTCGACTTGTTCGTTAATGACTCGTCGCTCAGAAGGAGAGACGCGATAAGGCTTTTGCCGTATGGGCCGTGCTCCTCCAGTGTTAATTAAATGGTGGGTCCGTGTGTTCGGTACAGAAGAGCGTTGATGTTGGCGGGCGAAATCAAACACACTTGAGTACCGCGTAAGCACTTGTACCAATGCGCGGCGTTTTTCTGGGCCAAGGGATCCATTTACCATGCCCTCCAACTTGGCAGTGTCCACCGGGCAATTGTGAGAAGGGGAATCCAAGGTTTCTGTCAAAAGCGCCACTGAAGAACCCGCAAATTCGGAGAATTTGGCAAGCTTCAGGCCACGGGGAAGCACGGCGGGCTCAGAAGAGTAGTTAACTGTCCACAATGCGGTGTATCCTTGTTACGAGATGGATTTATTTACAGTGAGGTTGGATGGTGTAGGACGAGCGTAGATGGTAGAGCGGTCCGTGAATGATGGGGCCAAGCCGGAGTGCAACCTCGTTCTCTTCTTTCTCCAACTCCGGTGATGAGGCTGGCATGGTTGCAACCCCTGGCGTGTAATATTGGCGTAACAATATTCTCCCACCTTTTTTTCAGTAACAGGCATTAGATCTACAACCAAAGGTGAGTACACTTCACCTTTTTTTTATTTCGGGCCATTCAAGGGGCCCCGGAATGTACTATGCGTACTCATGAACTTTTAAATACACTGGTCTGTGAGAAGTTGCAAAATTTCAGAATTCTGAACATGCAGTTTTCTATGGGCAATCTCGACACCCAAATGAAGCAAAAACGATTAATATGGGAAAACTAAAGGTTTAACAGATCATTTTTTGTTCATTACCCAAAACACTGTTTGGAAACACGCACAATTTTATGTAAATGACCATTTCTTTTATCGTTGGAACAAAGCACATGTGGTAAATAATATATTGTGCTATGCTAAGAGTCAGCATTTTGCCTCAAGCCTTTGAGACATGGTAGAGAAAATATAAAGAGAAGTTCAATTTTTATATGCTTAAATCAGTGGGAATAGTGGTTTTATTTTCCAAAAAGACCGTATTGATTCAATTAATCGACTACAGTCAGGACCTCATCCATTCTGTTTGCAATATAAAAATAATAACTAAAATATTACAAATGAGTATACATAACTAAAAGAGAAATTATTAACGGCCGCCTGCATACCATGTGAATGAAAATAGTGAAAAAAGGTTTCAAACAGCTTTCCGCCGATAATACCCAAGAATAAGCAAACACAAAAAATTGTTTAGTTCCATTAGAGGACATTTGATGCCCTAAAATGTTTAGAATTCAAACTGCCTTTTTCTCTTTTTATTTGCACAATCAGTATATTAAAAAAACCAGAAACTAAACACGTTTTTAAGGATAGCTTAGAATGTGCCTTCTTCCGAAGCAGTCTCTACGACAATAACCGTGTTAAGGCACTATAGTGAGGAACGGCTACTCTGGGAAACTTGGTAAGAAGGGTCATTTTATTTTTGATAGAAACGCTAATACATCACTACAGAAAAGTCAAATCCAACTACAGAGGTTGACTTTTACTCTTTCAAAGTTTTGAGATTTCCACCCTGGGTAATATTTTTGAATTTGTGAATTGCCCGTGCATTAGGTGTCGCTGTCTTTGTGGTAGTTGTAGTTGAAAAATATTCGTAAAAATTTTAATTGATATATGCAAAAAGCAAACTTCTGGCAAAAATTCATAGGATTATATTCTGTAGTATATTCAGATGCCCTTATCTGTGTTTCTTGTGGCTTTTACTAAATTTCGAAACTTTAAAGGTCACAACCTATTATCATTCAAAAAATATTGGAGTAAAAATTCAAACTGCTCCTTAAAAGCAAAGTGCCATTTAATTCATCTTCATTATTCTGGCAACGTGTTCAGAATGTTACCTTTACTCAATCTTCATCAGGATAAGCAAAGCTTACCTTTTTCGCATCCTTATTTTTCCCTAAGTAGCCTCATTGTTTACAGTAGTAAATTGCCATTTTGAGTGGTGCCTTGTGATTGCTCTGAATGCGAAGTGTACTAACAATGCCTCTTCTTGCTTAGAAGAAACAATTGCAATTAACGATTTGAAGACACAAATTTAGTCAATAAGTGTTGAAGTACTTCCATGGAAATATACAAAAAAGTATTATTACGAAAGCTTTTTCTAGCGAACCCTACTAAACTCACAAGTAACTGTTTTGGCCATTACAATCATGTTTCGACTATACGATTTTTGAAAGAATAAAAAAGGTCTAACCCCTTTTATCAAAATTTGTAACGTTAAGGAAAACAAAAATAATCTGAAATATTAATGGTTTAATAAAAAAGACCATTCAACAAACGCGTAATGCAGTCGAAGCAAAGATGCCGCCTGTCTCAATGAGCATTCCAAGTTAGCTGTTTAACAGAAATATCCCGTACTGTTCTGTGATGTCAGCGGTACCAAGTATTGGAAATCTTCACAAAAAAGTCCTTCTCCCCCTGTCACTTGTCAAAGTGTAGAGGTGTGACATTCACAAGGGAATTTGTGATATCTGACTGCTTAGACAAAATTGCAAGAAATACATATATCATACACTGTACCACACTTAAGTAATTGGGTATCACTTGATTGTTTACTCGTGTTCTTTTTCTGTTTTTTCTAGCAACTGAAAGCAGTTCGAAAGACCATGGTAAGCAAGAGGATTCATTCTTGGGAATATTATTCGTTTGATAGCCAATGCATTGAGTGTGGTATCTTAAAAGATACAGCAACAATAAATGATCCACAGCTTCACTCTTGTGAAACATAAACTTACTACTCGTGATAAAAAGCAATGCTAAATATTGCCGAAATATTGACAAGCTTAAAATTGCCTTCACTGCACCTGTAAAAAATATCAAGGCCTACCGTTTTCCAAACGCAAAACGTCACTGTACATAAAAAAGTAGTTGTCATTGGCACAGTACCAGCAATTGGCTTAGAGATTGCAAATGTCCAACGTAGGATTGTGTTTTGTCTCAATGTGTGACTTATTTTTGTGGCACAAAATATGGTTCACATAAAATACAGTTTCGAGTACCAAAACGTTCGTTGGCCTCATCCCTCGCTACAATACAAAACTGATTATCACCACAGATAATAGGTTAAGCCTTTTTAAGGGAGCATCCCTTATATACTGACCATTGTTTTCAATATTACCCTGTGAAATCTAAGTACTCTCCTAGGCCCATGCAATTTTAGAAAATGTAAAATGTAATAAATTCAAAAGTGTTAATATTCTGCCACCTCTTTTTCAGTAACAGGCATTAGATCTACAACCAAAGGTGAGTACACTTCACCTTTTTTTATTTCGGGCCATTCAAGGAGCCCTGGAATGTACTATGCATACTCATGAACTTTTAAATACACTGGTCTGTGAGAAGTTGCAAAATTTCAGAATTCTGAACATGCAGAATCTCTACACCCCAATGAAGCAAAAACGATTAATATGTCAAAACAAAAGGATTAACAGATCATTTTATGTTCATTACCCAAAACACTGTTTTGAAACACTTACGCACCATTTTATGAAAATGACCATTTCTTTTATCGTTGGAACAAAGCACATGTGGTAAATAATATATTGTGCTATGCTAAGAGTCAGTATTTTGCCTCAAGCCTTTAGGACATGGTATAGAAATTATAAAGAGAAGTTCAATTTTTATACGCTTGGATCAGTGGGAACAGTTGTTTTATTTTCCAAAAAGACCGTATTCAATCAAACAATCGACTACAGTCAGGACCTCATCCATTCTGTTTGCAATATAAAAATAATAATTAAAATATCACAATTGAGTATACATAACTAAAAGAGAAATTCTTAACGGCCGACTGCATACCATGTGAATGAAAAAAGTGAAACAAGGTTTCAAACAGCTTTCCGCCGATAATACCCAAGAATGAGCACACACAAAAAATTGTTTAGTTCCATACTAGGACATTTGATGCCCTAAAATCTTTAAAATTCAAACTGCCTTTTTTCTTTTTATTTGCACAATCAGTATATTAAAAAAAACAGACAGTAACAACGTTTTTAGGATAGCTTAGAATGTGCCTTCTTCCGAAGCAGTCTCTACGACAATAACCGTGTTAAGGCACTATAGTGAGGAACGGCAACTCTGGGAAACTTGGTAAGAAGGGTCATTTTATTTTTGATAGAAACGCTAATACATCACTACAGAAAAATCAAATCCAACTACAGAGGTTGACTTTTACTCATTCAAAGAATTGAGATTTCCACCCTGGGTAATATTTTTGAATTTGTGAATTGCCCGTGCATTAGGTGTCGCTGTCTTTGTGGTAGTTGTAGTTGAAAAATATTTGTAAAAATTTTAATTGATATATGCACAAAGCAAACTTCTGGCAAACATTCATAGGATTATATTCTGCAGTATATTCAGATGCCCTTATCTGTGTTTCTTGTGGCTTTTACTAAATTTTGAAACTTTAAAGGTCACAACCAATTATCATTCGATAAATATTTGAGTAAAAATTCAAACTGCTCCTTAAAAGCAAAGTGCCCTTTAATTCATCTTCATTATTCTGGCAACGTGTTCAGAATGTTACCTTTACTCAATCTTCATCAGGATAAGCAAAGCTTACCTTTTTCGCATCCTTATTTTTTCCTAAGTAGCCTCATTGTTTACAGTAGTAAATTGCCGATTTGAGTGGTGTCTTGTGATTGCTCTAAATGCAAAGTGTACTAACAATGCCTCTTCTTGCTTAGAAGAAACAATTGCAATTTACGATTTGAAGACACAAACTTAGTCACTAAGTGTTGAAGTACTTCCATGGAAATATACAAAAAAGTATTATTACGAAAGCTTTTTCTAGCGAACCCTACTAAACTCACAAGTAACTGTTTTGGCCATTACAATCATGTTTCGACTATACCATTTTTGAAAGAATAAAAAAGGTCTAACCCCTTTTATTAAAATTTGTAACGTTAAGGAAAACAAAAATAATCTGAAATATTATTGGTTTAATAAAAAAGACCTTTCAACAAACGCGTAATGCAGTCGAAGCAAAGATGCCGCCTGTCTCAATGAGCATTCCAAGTTAGCTGTTTAACAGAAATATCCCATACAGTTCTGTGATGTCGGCGGTGCCAAGTATTGGAAATCTTCACAAAAAAGCCCTTCTCCCCCTGTCACCTGTCAAAGTCTAGAGGTGAGACATTCACAAGGAACTTTGTGATATCTGGCTGCTTAGACAAAATTCCTAGAAATACATAAATCATAGACTCTACCACAATTAGGTAATTGGGTATCACTTGATTGTTTACTCGTGTTCTTTTTCTCTTATTTCTAGCAACTGAAAGCAGTTCGAAAGACAATGGTAAGCAAGAGGATTCATTCTTGGGAATATTATTCGTTGGATAGCCAATGCATTGAGTGTGGTATCTTAAAATATACAGCAACAAAAAAATGACCCACAGCTTCACTCTTGTGAAATATAAACTTACTACTCATGATAAAAATCAATGCTAAATATTGCCCAAATATTGACAAGCTCAAAATTGCATTCACTGCGCCTGTAAAACAAATCAAGGCCTATAGTTTTCCAAATGCAAAACATCACTGTACATAAAAAAGCAGTTGTCATTGGCACAATACCAGCAATTGGCTTAGAGATTGCAAATGTTCAACGTAGAATTGTGTTTTGTCTCAATGTGTGACTTAATTTTGTAGCACAAAATATGGTTCACATAAAATACAGTTTCAAGAACCAAAACGTTCGTTGGCCTCATCCCTCGCTACACTACAAAACTGATTATCACCACAGATAATAAGTTAAGCCTTTTTGAGGGAGCATCCCTTATGTACTAACCATTGTTTTCAATATTACCCTGTGAAATCTAAGTACTCTCCAAAGCCCAATGCAATTTTAGAAAATGTAATATGTAATACATTCACAAGTGTTAATATTCTGCCACCTCTTTTTCAGTAACAGGCGTTAGATCTACAACCAAAGGTGAGTACACTTCACCTTTTTTTATTTCGGGCCATTCAAGGGGCCCTGGACTGTACTATGCATACTCGAGAACTTTTAAATACACTGGTCTGTGAGAAGTTGCAAAATTTCAGAATTCTGGACATGCAGTTTCTTATGGGCAATCTCGACACCCAAATGAAGCAAAAACGAATATGTCAACACAAAAGGTTTAACAGATCATTTAATGTTCATTACCCAAAACACTGTTTGGAAACACTTACGCACAATTTTATGTAAATGACCATTTCTTTTATCGTTGTAACAAAGCACATGTGGTAAATAATATATTGTGCTATGCTAAGAGTCAGTATTTTGCCTCAAGCCTTTAGGACATGGTAGAGAAAGTATAATGAGAAGTTCAATTTTGATATGCTTGAATCAGTGGGAATACTTCATCAGGATAAGCAAAGCTTACCTTTTTCGCATACTTATTTTTTCCCTAAGAAGCCTCATTGTTTACAGTAGTACATTGCCAATTTGAGTGGTGTCTTGTGATTGCTCTGAATGAAAAGTGTACTAACAATGCCTCTTCTTGCTAAAAAGAAACAATTGCAATTTACGATTTGAAGACACAAATGTACTCACTAAGTGTTGAAGTACTTCCATGGAAATATACAAAAAAGTATTAATTACAAAAGCAGTTTCAAGCGAACCCTACTAAACTCACAACTGGTTTGGCCATTACAATCTTGTTTCGACTATACGATTTTTGAAAGGATAAAAAAGGTCTAACCCCTTTGATTAAAATTTGCAACGTTAAGGAAAACAAAAATAATCTGAAATATTACCGCTTTATTAAAAAAGGCCATTCAACAAACGCGTAATGCAGTCGAAGCAAAGATGCTGCCTGTCTGAATGAGCATTCCAAGTTAGCTGTTTAACAGAAATATCCCATACTGTTCTGTGATGTCGGCGGTACCAAGTATTGGAAATCTTCACAAAAAAGTCCTTCTCCCCGTCACTTGTCAAAGTGTAGAGGTGTGACATTCACAAGGGAATTTGTGATATCTGGCTGCTTAGACAAAATTCCAAGAAATACATATATCATACACTGTACCACACTTAAGTAATTGGGTATCACTTGATTGTTTAATTGTGTTCTTTTTCTCTTTTTTCTAGCAACTGAAAGCAGTTCGAAAGACCATGGTAAGCAAGAGGATTCATTCTTGGGAATATTATTCGTTTGATAGCCAATGCATTAAGTGTGGTATCTTAAAAGATACAGCAACAATAAATGAACCACAGCTTCACTCTTGTGGAACTTAAACTTACTACTCGTGATAAAAAGCAATGCTAAATATTGCCCAAATATTGACAAGCTTAAAATTGCCTTCACTGCACCTGTAAAAAATATCAAGGCCTACCGTTTTCCAAACGCAAAACGTCACTGTACATAAAAAAGTAGTTGTCATTGGCACAATACCAGCAATTGGCTTAGAGATTGCAAATGTTCAACGTAGGATTGTGTTTTGTCTCAATGTGTGACTTATTTTTGTGGCACAAAATATGGTTCACATAAAATACAGTTTCGAGTACCAAAACGTTCGTTGGCCTCATCCCTCGCTACAATACAAAACTGATTATCACCACAGATAATAGGTTAAGCCTTTTTGAGGGAGCATCCCTTATATACTAACCATTGTTTTCAATATTACCCTGTGAAATCTAAGTACTCTCCTAGGCCCATGCAATTTAAGAAAATGTAAAATGTAATAAATTCAAAAGTGTTTATATTATGCCACCTCTTTTTCAGTAACAGGCATTAGATCTACAACCAAAAGTGAGTACACTTCACCTTTTTTTATTTCGGGCCATTCAAGGAGCCCTGCAATGTACTATGCATACTCATGAACTTTTAAATACACTGGTCTGTGAGAAGTTGCAAAATTTCAGAATTCTGAACATGCATAATCTCTACACCCAAATGAAGCAAAAACGATTAATATGTCAAAACAAAACGATTAACAGATCATTTTATGTTCATTACCCAAAACACTGTTTGGAAACACTTACGCACCATTTTATGAAAATGACCATTTCTTTTATCGTTGGAACAAAGCACATGTGGTAAATAATATATTGTGCTATGCTAAGAGTCAGTATTTTGCCTCAAGCCTTTAAGACATGGTACAGAAAATATAAAGAGAAGTTCAATTTTTATACGCTTGGATCAGTGGGAACAGTTGTTTTATTTTCCAAAAAGACCGTATTCAATCAAACAATCGACTACAGTCAGGACCTCATCCATTCTGTTTGCAATATAAAAATAATAATTAAAATATCACAATTGAGTATACATAACTAAAAGAGAAATTATTAACGGCCGACTGCATACCATGTGAATGAAAATAGTGAAAAAAGGTTTCAAACAGCTTTCCGCCGATAATACCCAAGAATAAGCACACACAAAAAATTGTTTAGTAACATACTAGGACATTTGATGCCCTAAAATCTTTGGAATTCAAACTGCCTTTTTTCTTTTTATTTACACAATCAGTATATTTAAAAAACAGAAAGTAACAACGTGTTTAAGGATAGCTTAGAATGTGCCTTCTTCCGAAGCAGTCTCTACGACAGTAACCGTGTTAAGGCACTATAGTGAGGAACGGCTACTCTGGGAAACTAGGTAAGAGGGGTCATTTTATTTTTGATAGAAACGCTAATACATCACTACAGAAAAATCAAATCCAACTACAGAGGTTGACTTTTACTCATTGAAAGTTTTGAGATTTCCACCCTGGTAATATTTTTGAATTTGTGAATTGCCCGTGCATTAGGTGTCGCTGTCGTTGTGGTAGCTGTAGTTGAAAAATATTTGTAAAAATTTTAATTGATATATGCACAAAGCAAACTTCTGGCAAACATTCATAGGGTTATATTCTGTAGTATATTCAGATGCCCTTATCTGTGTTTCTTGTGGCTTTTACTAAATTTTGAAACTTTAAAGGTCACAACCATTTATCATTCGAAAAGTATTTGAGTAAAAATTCAAACTGCTCCTTAAAAGCAAAGTGCCCTTTAATTCATCTTTATTATTCTGGCAACGTGTTCAGAATGTTACCTTTACTCAATCTTCATCAGGATAAGCAAAGTTTACCTTTTTCGCATCCTTATTTTTCCCTAATTAGCCTCATTGTTTACAGTAGTAAATTGCCAATTTGAGTGGTGTCTTGTGATTGCTCTGAATGCAAAGTGTACTAACAATGCCTCTTCTAGCTTAGAAGAAACAATTGCAATTAACGATTTGAAGACACAAATTTAGTCAATAAGTGTTGAAGTACTTCCATGGAAATATACAAAAAAGTATTATTACGAAAGCTCTTTCTAGCGAACCCTACTAAACTCACAAGTAACTGTTTTGGCCATTACAATCATGTTTCGACTATACGATTTTTGAAAGAATAAAAAAGGTTTAACCCCTTTTATTAAAATTTGTAACGTTAAGGAAAACAAAAATAATCTGAAATATTAATGGTTTAATAAAAAGACCATTCAACAAACGCATAATGCAGTCGAAGCAAAGATGCCGCCTGTCTCAATGAGCATTCCAAGTTAGCTGTTTAACAGAAATATCCCATACAGTTCTGTGATGTCGGCGGTACCAAGTATTGGAAATCTTCACAAAAAAGCCCTTCTCCCCCTGTCACCTGTCAAAGTCTAGAGGTGAGACATTCACAAGGGACTTTGTGATATCTGGCTGCTTAGACAAAATTCCTAGAAATACATAAATCATAGACTCTACCACAATTAAGTAATTGGTTATCACTTGATTGTTTACTCGTGTTCTTTTTCTCTTTTTTCTAGCAACTGAAAGCAGTTCGAAAGACAATGGTAAGGAAGAGGATTCATTCTTGGGAATATTATTCGTTGGATAGCCAATGCATTGAGTGTGGTATCTTAAAATATACAGCAACAAAAAAATGACCCACAGCTTCACTCTTGTGAAATATAAACTTACTACTCATGATAAAAAGCAATGCTAAATATTGCCCAAATATTGACAAGCTCAAAATTGCCTTCACTGCGCCTGTAAAAAAGATCAAGGCCTATAGTTTTCCAAATGCAAAACATCACCTTACATAAAAAAGCAGTTGTCATTGGCACAATACCAGCAATTGGCTCAGAGATTGCAAATGTTCAACGTAGAATTGTGTTTCGTCTCAATGTGTGACTTAGTTTTGTAGCACAAAATATGGTTCACAAAAAATACAGTTTCAAGTACCAAAATGTTCGTTGGCCTCATCCCTCGCTACACTACAAAACTGATTATCACCACAGATAATAAGTTAAGCCTTTTTGAGGGAGCATCCCTTATATACTAACCATTGTTTTCAATATTACCCTGTGAAATCTAAGTACTCTCCAAAGCCCAATGCAATTTTAGAAAATGTAATATGTAATACATTCACAAGTGTTAATATTCTGCCACCTCTTTTTCAGTAACAGGCGTTAGATCTACAACCAAAGGTGAGTACACTTCACCTTTTTTTATTTCGGGCCATTCAAGGGGCCCTGGACTGTACTATGCATACTCGAGAACTTTTAAATACACTGGTCTGTGAGAAGTTGCAAAATTTCAGAAATCTGAACATGCAGTTTCTTATGGGCAATCTCGACACCCAAATGAAGCAAAAACGAATATGTCAACACAAAAGGTTTAACAGATCATTTTATGTTCATTACCCAAAACACTGTTTGGAAACACTTACGCACAATTTTATGTAAATGACCATTTCTTTTATCGTTGTAACAAAGCACATGTGGTAAATAATATATTGTGCTATGCTAAGAGTCAGTATTTTGCCTCAAGCCTTTAGGACATGGTAGAGAAAATATAATGAGAAGTTCAATTTTGATATGCTTAGATCAGTGGGAATACTTCATCAGGATAAGCAAAGCTTACCTTTTTCACATCCTTATTTTTTCCTAAGTAGCCTCATTGTTTACAGTAGTAAATTGCCAATTTGAGTGGTGTCTTGTGATTGCTCTGAATGCAAAGTGTACTAACAATGCCTCTTCTTGCTTAAAAGAAACAATTGCAATTTACGATTTGAAGACACAAACTTAGTCACTAAGTGTTGAAGTACTTCCATGGAAATATACAAAAAAGTATTATTACGAAAGCTTTTTCTAGCGAACCCTACTAAACTCACAAGTAACTGTTTTGGCCATTACAATCATGTTTCGACTATACGATTTTCGAAAGAATAAAAAAGGTCTAACCCCTTTTATTAAATATTGTAACGTTAAGGAAAACAAAAATAATCTGAAATATTAATGGTTTAATAAAAAAAAACATTCAACAAACGCGTAATGCAGTCGAAGCAAAGATGCCGCCTGTCTCAATGAGCATTCCAATTTAGCTGTTTAACAAGAATATCCCATACAGTTCTGTGATGTCGGCGGTACCAAGTATTGGAAATCTTCACAAAAAAGCCCTTCTCCCCCTGTCACCTGTCAAAGTCTAGAGGTGAGACATTCACAAGGGACTTTGTGATATCTGGCTGCTTAGACAAAATTCCTAGAAATACATAAATCATAGACTCTACCACAATTAAGTAATTGGGTATCACTTGATTGTTTAATCGTGTTCTTTTTCTCTTTTTTCTAGCAACTGAAAGCAGTTCGAAAGACCATGGTAAGCAAGAGGATTCATTCTTGGGAATATTATTCGTTTGATAGCCAATGCATTGAGTGTGGTATCTTAAAATATAAAGCAACAAAAAATGACCCACAGCTTCACTCTTGTGAAATATAAACTTACTACTCATAATAAAAATCAATGCTAAATATTGCCCAAATATTGACAAGCTCAAAATTGCATTCACTGCGCCTGTAAAAAAGATCAAGGCCTATAGTTTTCCAAATGCAAAACATCACTGTACATAAAAAAGCAGTTGTCATTGGCACAATACCAGCAATTGGCTTAGAGATTGCAAATGTTCAACGTAGAATTGTGTTTTGTCTCAATGTGTGACTTAGTTTTGTAGAACAAAATATGGTTCACATAAAATACAGTTTCAAGAACCAAAACGTTCGTTGGCCTCATCCCTCGCTACACTACAAAACTGATTATCACCACAGATAATAAGTTAAGCCTTTTTGAGGGAGCATCCCTTATATACTAACCATTGTTTTCAATATTACCCTGTGAAATCTAAGTACTCTCCAAAGCCGAATGCAATTTTAGAAAATGCAATATGTAATACATTCACAAGTGTTAATATTCTGCCACCTCTTTTTCAGTAACAGGCGTTAGATCTACAACCAAAGGTGAGTACACTTCACCTTTTTTTATTTCGGGCCATTCAAGGGGCCCTGGACTGTACTATGCATACTCGAGAACTTTTACATACACTGGTCTGTGAGAAGTTGCAAAATTTCAGAATTCTGAACATGCAGTTTCTTATGGGCAATCTCGACACCCAAATGAAGCAAAAACGAATATGTCAACACAAAAGGTTTAACAGATCATTTTATGTTCATTACCCAAAACACTGTTTGGAAACACTTACGCACAATTTTATGTAAATGACCATTTCTTTTATCGTTGTAACAAAGCACATTGGTAAAAATTATATTTTGCTATGCTAAGAGTCAGTATTTTGCCTCAAGCCTTTAGGACATGGTAGAGAAAATATAATGAGAAGTTCAATTTTGATATGCTTGGATCAGTGGGAATACTTCATCAGGATAAGCAAAGCTTACCTTTTTCGCATACTTATTTTTTCCCTAAGTAGCCTCATTGTTTACAGTAGTACATTGCCAATTTGAGTGGTGCTTTTGATTGCTCTGAATGAAAAGTGTACTAACAATGCCTCTTCTTGCTAAAAAGAAACAATTGCAATTTACGATTTGAAGACACAAATGTACTCACTAAATGTGAAGTACTTCTATGGAAATATACAAAAAAGTATTAATTACAAAAGCAGTTTCAAGCGAACCCTACTAAACTCACAACTGTTTTGGCCATTACAATCTTGTTTCGACTATACGATTTTTGAAAGGATAAAAAAGGTCTAACCCCTTTGATTAAAATTTGCAACGTTAAGGAAAACAAAAATAATCTGAAATATTACCGGTTTATTAAAAAAGGCCATTCAACAAACGCGTAATGCAGTGGAAGCAAAGATGCTGCCTGTCTCAATGAGCATTCCAAGTTAGCTGTTTAACAGAAATATCCCATACTGTTCTGTGATGTCGGCAGTACCAAGTATTGGAAATCTAAACAAAAAAGTCCTTCTCCCCCAGTCACTTGTCAAAGTGTAGAGGTGTGACATTCACAAGGGAATTTGTGATATCTGGCTGCTTAGACAAAATTCCAAGAAATACATATATCATACACTGTACCACACTTAAGTAATTGGGTATCACTTGATTGTTTAATCGTGTTCTTTTTCTCTTTTTTCTAGCAACTGAAAGCAGTTCGAAAGACCATGGTAAGCAAGAGGATTCATTCTTGGGAATATTATTCGTTTGATAGCCAATGCATTGAGTGTGGTATCTTAAAAAATACAGCAACAATAAATGATCCACAGCTTCACTATTGTGGCACATAAACTTACTACTCGTGATAAAAAGCAATGCTAAATATTGCCCAAATATTGACAAGCTTAAAATTGCCTTCACTGCGCCTGTAAAAAAGATCAAGGCCTACCGTTTTCCAAACGCAAAACGTCACTGTACATAAAAAAGTAGTTGTCATTGGCACAATACCAGCAATTGGCTTAGAGATTGCAAATGTTCAACGTAGGATTGTGTTTTGTCTCAATGTGTGACCTACTTTTGTGGCACAAAATATGGTTCACATAAAATACAGTTTCGAGTACCAAAACATTCGTTGGCCTCATCCCTCGCTACACTACAAAACTGATTATCACCACAGATAATAGGTTAAGCCTTTTTGAGGGAGCATCCCTTATATACTAACCATTGTTTTCAATATTACCCTGTGAAATCTAAGTACTCTCCAAGGCCCATGCAATTTTAGAAAATGTAATATGTAATAAATTCAAAAGTGTTAATATTCTGCCACCTTTTTTTCAGTAACAGGCATTAGATCTACAACCAAAGGTGAGTACACTTCACCTTTTTTTATTTCGGGCTATTCAAGGAGCCCTGCAATGTACTATGCATACTCATGAACTTTTAAATACACTGGTCTGTGAGAAGTTGCAAAATTTCAGAATTCTGAACATGCAGAATCTCTACACCCAAATGAAGCAAAAACGATTAATATGTCAAAACAAAAGGATTAACAGATCATTTTATGTTCATTACCCAAAACACTGTTTGGAAACACTTACGCACCATTTTATGAAAATGACCATTTCTTTTATCGTTGGAACAAAGCACATGTGGTAAATAATATATTGTGCTATGCTAAGAGTCAGTATTTTGCCTCAAGCCTTTAGACATGGTACAGAAAAGATAAAGAGAAGTTCAATTTTTATATGCTTGGATCAGTGGGAATATTTGTTTTATTTTCCAAAAAGACCGTATTCAATCAAACAATCGACTACAGTCAGGACCTCATCCATTCTGTTTGCAATAAAAAAATAATAATTAAAATTCACAATTGAGTATACATAACTTAAAGAGAAATTATTAACGGCCGACAGCATACCATGTGAATGAAAATAGTGAAAAAGGGTTTCAAACAGCTTTCCGCCGATAATACCCAAGAATAAGCAAACACAAAAAATTGTTTAGTTCCATACTAGGACATTTGATGCCCTAAAATCTTTAGAATTCAAACTGCTTTTTTTCTTTTTATTTGCACAATCAGTATATTAAAAAACAGAAAGTAACAACGTTTTTAGGGATAGCTTAGAATGTGCCTTCTTTCGAAGCAGTCTCTACGACAATAACCGTGTTAAGGCACTATAGTGAGGAACGGCAACTCTGGGAAACTTGGTAAGAAGGGTCATTTTATTTTTGATAGAAACGCTAATACATCACTACAGACAAATCAAATCCAACTACAGAGGTTGACTTTTACTCATTCAAAGTTCTGAGATTTCCTCCCTGGGTAATATTTTTGAATTTGTGAATACCCATGCATTATTTGTCGCTGTCTTTGTGGTAGTTGTAGTTGAAAAATATTTGTAAAATTTTTAATTGATATATGCACAAAGCAAACTTCTGGCAAACATTCATAGGTATATATTCTGTAGTATTTTCAGGTGACCTTATCTGTGTTTCTTGTGGCTTTCACTAAATTTTGAAACTTTAAAGGTCACAACCAATTATCATTCGAAAAATATTTTAGTAAAAATTCCAACTGCTCCTTAAATATCAAAGTGCTCTTTATTTCAGCTTCATTATTCTGGCAACGTATTCAGAATGTTACCTTAACTCAATCTTCATCAGGATAAGCAAAGCTTACCTTTTTCGCATGCTTATTTTTTCCCTAAGTAGCCTCATTGTTTACAGTAGTACATTGCCAATTTTAGTGGTGTCTTGTGATTGCTCTGAATGCAAAGTGTACTACCAATGCCTCTTCTTGCTAAAACGAAACAATGGCAATTTACGATTTGAAGACACAAATGAAGTCACTAAGTGTTGAAGTACTTCCATGGAAATATACAAAATGTATTAATTACAAAAGCAGTTTCAAGCGAACCCTACTAAACTCACAACTCTTTTGGCCATTACAATCATGTTTCAACTATACGATTTTTGAAAGGATAAAGAAGGTCTAACCCCTTTGATTAAAATTTGCAACATTAAGGAAAACAAAAATAATCGGAAATATTCATGGTTTAGTAAAAAGACCATTCAACAAACGCGTAATGCAGTCAAAGCAAAGATGCCGCCTGTCTCAATGAGCATTCCAAGTTAGCAGTTTAACAGAAATATCCCATACAGTTCTGTGATGTCGGCGGTACCAAGTATTGGAAATCTTCACAAAAAAGCCCTTCTCCCCCTGTCACCTGTCAAAGTGTAGAGGTGAGACATTCACAAGGGAATTTGTGATATCTGGCTGCTTAGACAAAATTCCTAGAAATACATAAATCATACACTCTACCACACCTAAGTAAATGGGTATCACTTGATTGTTTACTCGTGTTGTTTTTCTCTTTTTTCTAGCAACTGAAAGCACTTCAAAAGACAATGGTAACTAAGACGATTCATTCTTGGGAATATTATTCGTTGGATAACCAATGCATTGAGTGTGGTATCTTAAAAGATACAGCAACAAAAAAATGATCCACAACTTCACTCTTGAAAAAAATAAACTTACTACTCATTATAAAAATCAATGCTCAATATTGCCCCAATATTGACAAGCTCAAAATTGCATTCACTGGGCATGTAAAAAAGATCAAGGCCTATAGTTTTCCAAATGCAAAACGTCACTGTACATAAAAAAGCAGTTGTCATTGGCACAATACCAGCAATTGGCTTAGAGATTGCAAATGTTCAACGTAGAATGGTGTTTTGTCTCAATGTGTGACTTATTTTTGTAGCACAAAATATAGTTCACATAAAATACAGTTTCGAGTACCAAAACGTTCGTTGGCCTCATCCCTCACTACACTACAAAACTGACTATCACCACAGATAATAAGTTAAGCCTGTTTGATGGAGCATCCCTTATATACTAACCATTGTTTTCAATATTACCCTATGAAATCTAAGTACTCTCCGAGGCCCAATGCAATTTTAGAAAATGTAATATGTAATAAATTCACAAGTGTTAATATTCTGCCACCTCTTTTTCAGTAACAGTCATTAGATCTACAACCAAAGGTGAGTACACTTCACCTTTTTTTTATTTCGGGCCATTCAACGGGCCCTGGAATGTACTATGCATACTCGAGAACTTTTAAATACACTGGTCTGTGAGAAGTTGCAAAATTTCTGAATTCTGAACATGCAGTTTCTTACGGGCAATCTCGACACCCAAATGAAGCAAAAACGAATAATATATCAACACAAAAGGTTTAACAGATCATTTTATGTTCATAACCCAAAACACTGTTTGGAAACACTTACACACAATTTTATGTAAATGACCATTTCTTTTATCGTTGGAACAAAGCACATGTGGTAAATAATTTATTGTGCTATGCTAAGATTCAGTATTTTGCCTCAAGCCTTTAAGACATGGTAGAGAAAATCTAAAGAGAAGTTCAATTTTTATATCCTTGGATCAGTGGGAATAATTGTTTTATTTTCCAGAAAGACCGTAATCAATCAAACAATCGACTACAGTCAGGACCATTTTTGTTTGCAATATAAAAATATTAGTTAAAATATCACAATTGAGTATGCATAACTAAAAGAGAAATTCTTAACGGCCGACTGCATAACATGTAAATGAAAATAGTGAAAAAAGGTTTCAAACAGCTTTCTGCCGAAAAAACCCAAGAATGAGCAAACACAAAAATTTTTTAGTTCCATACTGGAACATTTGCTGCCCTAAAACCTTTAAAATTTGAAATGCCTTTTTTTCTTTTTATTGGCACAATCAGTATAAACAAACAGACAGAAACAACGTTTTTAAAGGATAGCTTAGAATGTGCCTTCTTCCGAAGCAGTCTCTACGACAATAACCGTGTTTAGGCACTATAGTGAGGAACAGCAACTCTGGGAAACTTGGTAAGAAGGGTCATTTTATTTTTGATAGAAACGCTAATACATCACTACAGAAAAATCAAATCCAACTACAGAGGTTGACTTTTACTTATTCAAAGTTTTGAGATTTCCACCCTTGGTAATATTTTTGAATTTGTGAAATTCCCGTGCAGTTGGTGTCGCGGTCTTTGTGGTAGTTGTAGTTGAAAAATATTTGTAAAAATTTTATTTGATCAATGCACAAAGCAAACTTCTGGCAAACATTCATAGGATTATATTCTGTAGTATATTCAGGTGCCCCTATCTGTGTTTCTTGTGGTTTTTACTAAACTTTGAAACTAAAAAGGTCACAACCAATTATCATTCGAAAAATATTTGAGTAAAAATTCCAACTGCTCCTTAAATAGCAAAGTGCTCTTTAATTCAGCTTCATTATTCTGGCAACGTATTCAGAATGTTACCTTAACTCAATCTTCATCAGGATAAGCAAAGCTTACCTTTTTCGCATCCTTTTTTTTTCCCTAAGTAGCCTCATTGTTTACAGTAGTACATTGCCAATTTGAGTGGTGTCTTGTGATTGCTCTAAATGCAAAGTGTACTACCAATGCCTCTTCTTGCTAAAAAGAAACAATTGCAATTTACGATTTGAAGACACAAATCAAGTCACTAAGTGTTGAAATACTTCTATGGAAATATACAAAAAAGTATTAATTACAAAAGCAGTTTCAAGCGAACCCTACTAAACTCACAACTGTTTTGGCCATTACAATCATGTTTCGACTATACGATTTTTGAAGGGATAAAAAAGGTCCAACTCTTTGATTAAAATTTCAACATTAAGGAAAACAAAAATAATCTGAAATATTATCGGTTTAATAAAAAAGACCATTCAACAAATGCGTAATGCAGTCAAAGCAAAGATGCCGCCTGTCTCAATGAGCATTCCAAGTTAGCTGTTTAACAGAAATATCCCATACAGTTCTGTGATGTTGGCGGTACCAACTATTGGAAATTTCACAAAAAAGCCCTTCTCCCCCTGTCACTTGTCAAAGTGTAGAGGTGAGACATTCATAGGGGAGTTTGTGATATCTGGCTGCTTAGACAAAATTCCAAGAAATACATAAATCATACGCTCTACAGCACTTAAGTAAATGAGTATAACTTGATTGTTTACTCGTGTTCTTTTTCTCTATTTTCTAGCAACTGAAAGCGGTTCGAAAGACAATGGTAAGCAAGAGGATTCATTCGTGGGAATAATATTCGTTGGATAGCCAATGCATTGACTATGGTATCTTAAAAGATACAGCAACAACAAAAGGATCCACAGCTTCACAATTGTGAACTATAAACTGACTACTCATGATAAAAAGCAATGTATAAATTTTGCCCAAATATTGACAAGCTCCTAAATTGCAATCACTGCGCCTGTAAAAAGCTCAAGGCCTAACGTTTTCCAAACGCAAAACGTCACTGTACATAAAAAAGTAGTTGTATTGGCACAATACCAGCAATTGGCTTAGAGATTGCAAATGTTCAACGTAGAATTGTGTTTTGTCTCAATGTGTAACCTATTTTTGTGGCACAAAAAATGGTTCACATAAAATACAGTTTCGAGTACCAAAACGTTGGTTGGCCTCATCCCTCGCTACACTACAAAACTGATTATCACAAAAGATTATAAGTTAAGCCTTTTTGAGGGAGCATCCCTTATATACTAACCATTGTTTTCAATATTACCCTGTGAAATTTAGTACTCTCCAAGGCCCAATGCAATTTTAGCAAATGTAATATGTAATAAATTCACAAGTGTTAATATTCTGCCACCTCTTTTTCAGTAACAGGCATTAGATCTACAACCAAAGGTGAGTACACTTCACCTTTTTTTGTGGGGGCCATTCAAGGTGCACTGGAATGTATTATGCATACTCAAGAACATTTAAATAAACTGGTCTATCAGAAGTTGCAAAACTTCAGAATTCTGAACATGAAGTTTTCTTTGGACAGTCTCGACACACAAATGAAGCAAAAACGAATAATATCTCAAAACAAAAGGTTTAACAGATCATTTTATATTTATTACCCAAAACTCTGTTTGGAAACACTTAGGCACAATTTTATGTAAATGACCATTTATTTTATCGTTGGAACAAAGCACATGTGGTAAATAATTTATTTTGCTGTGCTAAGATTCAGTATTTTGCCTCAAGCCCTTAAGACATGGTAGAGGAAATATAAAGACCAGTTCAATTTTTATATGCTTGCATCAGTGGGAATACTTGTTATATTTTCCGAAAAGACCGTAATCAATCAAACAATCGACTACAGTCAGGACCTCATCCATTCTGTTTGCAATATAAAAATAATTATTAAAATATCACAATTGAGTATACATAAGTAAAAAAGAAATTATTAACGGCCGACTCCATAACATGGGAATGAAAATAGTGAAAAAAGGTTTCAAACAGCTTTCCGCAGAAAATACCCAAGAATAAGCAACCACAAAAAATTGTTTAGTTCCATACTAAGACATTTGATACCCTAAAATCTTCAAAATTCAAACTGCCTTTTGCTTTTTATTTGCACAATCAGTATATTAAAAAAACAGAAAGTAACAACGTGTTTAAGGATAGCTTAGAATGTGCCTTCTTCCGAAGCAGTCTCTACAACAAAAACCGTGTTAAGGCACTATAGTGAGGAACGGCAACTCTGGGAAACTTGGTAAGAAGGGTCATTTTATTTTTGATAGAAACGCTAATACATCACTACAAAAAAATCAAATCCAACTACAGAGGTTGACTTTTACTCATTCAAAGTTTTGAGATTTCCACTCTGGGTAATATTTTTGAATTTGTGAATAGCCCGTGCATTAGGTGTCGCTGTCTTTGTGGTAGTTGTAGTTGAAAAATATTAGTAAAAGTTTATTTGATATATGCCCAAAGCAAACTTCTGGCAAACATTCATAGGAATATTATCTGTAGTATATTCAGATTCCCTTATCTGTTTTTTTGCGGCTTTTACTTAATTTTGAAACTTTAAAGGTCACAACCAATTATCATTCGAAAAGTATTTGAGTAAAAATTCCAACTGCTCCCTAAATAGCAAAGTGCCCTTTAATTCAGCTTCATTATTCTGGCAACGTGTTCAGAATGTTACCTTTACTCAATCTTCATCAGGATAAGCAAAGCTTACCTTTTTCGCATCCTTATTTTTTTCCTAAGTAGCCTCATTGTGTATACTAGTACAATGCGATTTTGAGTGGTGTCTTATGATTGCTCTGAATGCAAAGTGTACTACCAAGGCCTCTTCTTGCTAAAAAGAAACAATTGCAATTTACGATTTGAAGATACAAATGAAGTCACTAAGTGTTGAAGTACTTTTATGGAAATATACTAAAAAGTATTAATTACAAAAGCTTTTCAAAGCGAACCCTACTAAATTCACAAGTAACTGTTTTGGCCATTACAATCATGTTTCGACTATACGATTTTTGAAAGGACAAAAAAGGTCTAACCTTGTTCAGTAAAATTTGCAACGTTAAGGAAACAAAAATAATCTGAAATATTAACGGTTTATTAAAAAGGCCATTCAACAAACGCGTAATGAAGTCGAAGTAAAGATGCCACCTGTCTCAATGAGCATTCCAAGTTAGGTGTTATAAGAAATATCCCATACAGTTCTCTGAAGTCGGCGCTACCAAGTATTGGAAATCTTCACAATAAAGCCCTTCTCCCCCTGTCACAAGTAAAAGTGTAGAGGTGAGACATTCACAAGGGAATTTATGATGTCTGGCTGGTTAGACAAAATTTTTAAGAAATACATAAATCATACACTCTACAGCACCTAAGTAAATGGGTATCACTTGATTGTTTACTCGTGTTCTTTATCTCTTTTTTCTAGCAACTGAAAGCGGTTCGAAGGACAATGGTGAGCAAGAGGATTCATTCTTGGGAATAATATTCGTTGGATAGCCAATGCATTTAGTCTGGTATCCTAAAAGATACATTAACAACCAAAGGATCCACAGCTTCACTCTTGTGAAATATAAACTGACTAATCATGATAAAAAGCAATGTATAAATATTGCCCAAACATTGACGAGCTCTAAATTGCATTCACTGCACCTGTAAAAAAGCTCAAACCTAACGTTTTCCAAACGCAAAACGTCAGTGAACATAAAAAAGTTGTTGTCATTTCCACAATACCAGCAATTGGCTTAGAGATTGCAAATGTTCAACGTAGAATTGTGTTTTGTCTCAATGTGTGACTTATTTTTGTGGCACAAAAAATGGTTCACATAAAATAGGGTTTCGAGTACCAAAACGTTGGTTTCCCTCATCACTCGCTACACTACAAATTTGATTATCACCACAGATAAAAGGTTAAGCCTTTTTGAGGCAGCATCCCTTATATACTAACCATTGTTTTCAATATTACCCTGTGAAATTCAAGTTCTCTCCAAGGCCCAATGCAATTTTAGGAAATGTAATATAATAAATACACTGGTGCTAATATTCTGCCACCTCTTTTTCAGTAACACGCAATAGATCTACAACCAAAGGTGAGTATACTTCACCTTTTTTTTCTTTCGGGCCATTCAAGTGGCACTGGAATGTACTATGAATACTCAAAAACTTTTAAATAAACTGATCTGTGAGAAGTTGCAATATTTTAAAATTCTGAACATGCTGTTTTCTACGGCCAATGTCGACACCCAAATGAAGCAAAACGAATAATATCTCAAAACAAAAGGTTTAACAGATCATTTTATGTTCATTACCCAAAACCCTGTTTGGAAACACTGAGGCACAATTTTATGTAAATGACCATTTATTTTATCGTTGGAACAAAGGCACATGTGGTAAATTATTATTTTGCTATGGTAACAGTCAGTATTTCGCCTCAAGCCCTTAAGACATGGTAGAGAAGATATAAAGAGAAGTTTAATTTTTTATGCTTGGATCAGTGGGAATACTTGTTATATTTTCCAAAAAGACTGTAATCAATCAAACAATCGACTACAGTCAGGAAATTTTTCATTCTGTTTGCAATATAAAAATAATAATTAAAATATCACAACTGAGTATACAAAACTAAAAGAGAAATTATTAACGGCCGACTTCATAAACTGTAATGAAAATAGTGAAAAAAGGTTTCAAACAGCTTCCGCTGAAAATACCCCACAATAAGCAAACACAAAAAATTGTTTAGTTCCATTCTGGGACATTTGCTGCACTAAAATCTTTAAAATTCGAACTGCCTTTTTTCTATTTATTGGCACAATCAGTATATAAAAAAAACAGAAAGTAACAACGCTTTTTAAAGGATAGCTTAGAATGTGCCTTCTTCCCAAACAGTATCTACGACAATAACAGTGTTAACGCACTATACAAAGGAACGGCAATACTAGGAAACATGGTAAAAAGGGTCATTTTATTTCTGATAGAAACACTAATACATCACTACTGAAAAATCAAATCCAACTACAGAGGTTGACTTTTGCTTATTCAAAGTTTTGAGATTTCCACCATGGGTAATATTTTTGAATTTTCGCATTGCCCATGCATTAGGTGTCACTGTCTTTGTGGTAGTTGTAGTTGAAAATATTTGTAGAAGGTAATTGATATATGCACGAAGCAAACGTCTGGCCAACCTTCTTAGGATTATATTCTGTAGAATATTCAGATGCCCTTACCTGTTTTTTTTTTGTGGCTTTTACTAAATTTTGAAACTTTAAAGTGCAGACCAGTCATCATCCGAAAAGTTTTTGAGTAATCCTTCCAATTGCTCGTTAATTTGCAAAGTGCCCTTTATTTCAGCTTCATTATTCTGGCAAGATGTACCGAATGTTACCTTTACTTAATCTTCATCAGGATAAAGAAAGCTTACCTTTTTCGCATCCTTATTGCTTTCCTAAGTAGCCTCATTGTTTACACTAGTACATTGCCAATTTGAGTGGTGTGTTGTGATTGCTCTGAATGCAAAATGCCTCTTCTTGCAATGCAATTCCTCTTCTTGCAAAAAAGAAACAATTGCAATTTACGATTTGAAGACTCTTAGAAAGGAAGCCACTAAGTGTTGAAGCACTTCCACGCAATTATTACAAGACAGTTATAATTGCAAAAGCTTTTTCAAGCGAACTATACTAAACTCACAAGTAACTTTTTTGGCCATTAAAATCAAAATTTCCACTGCACGATTTTTTGAAAAAACGGCTACCCTAGTTCACTTAAACTTGCAATGTTAAAAGAAAACAATATTACTGATAACGATGAAGGGTTTTTCAAATTAGGCAATTCAACAACAGCGTAATGCAGTCTAAGCAAACAAGCTGCCTGTCTCCATGTACATTCCAAGTTAGGTGTTTAACAGAGATATCCCATACAGTTCTATGATGCCGGTGGTACCAAGTATTGGAAATCTTCACAAAAAAGCCCTTCTCCCTCTGTCACCTGTCAAAGTGTTGAGGGGAGACATTCAAAGGGGAATTTGTAATATCTGGCTACTTAGACAAAATTCAAAGAAATACATAAATCGTACACTCTACAGCACCTAAGTAAATGGGTATCACTTGATTGTTTACTCGTGTTCTTTTTCTCTTTTTTCTAGCAACTGACAGCGGTTCGAAAGACAATAGTAAGCAAAATGATTCATTCTTGGGAATATTATTCATTGGATAGCCAATGCATTTAATAAGGTATCTTAAGTGATACAGTAAAAACAAATGGATCAACAGCTTCACTCTTGTGAAAAATAAACTGACTCTTCATGATAAAAAGCATTGCTGAATAATGCCCAAGTATTCACAAGCTTGAAATTGTGTTCACTGCGCCTGTAAAAAAGCTCAAGGCCTAACGTTTTCCAAAAGCAAAATGTCACTGTACATAGTTGTTGCCATTGACAAAATACAAGGAATTGGCTTAGGGATTGCAAATGTTCAACATAAAATAGTGTTTTGTCTCAATGTGTGACTTTTATTTTTGTGGCACAAAAATTGGTTCACATAAAATACAGTTTTGAGTACCAAAACATTTGTTGCCATCATCCTTCGCTACACTACACCGCTGATTATCACCACAGAATACAAGTTAAGCCTTTTTGAAGGAGCATCCCTTAATACTAAACATTGTTTTGAATATTACCCGGTGAAATTTAAGTACTCTCCCAGGCCCAATGCAAGTTTAGCAAATGTATTAGATTATAAATTCACAAGTGGTAATATTCTACCACATGTTTTTCAGTAACACGCATTAGATCTACAATCAAATGTGAGAATAGTTCACCTTTTTTCTTTCTGGCATTTCAAGGGCACTGCAATTACTATGAATATTCAAGCACTTTTAAATAGTCTGCTCCGTGAGAAGTTTCAAAACTTCAGAATACTAAACATGCAGTTTTTCGTAGGTAATCTCGACACCTAAATGAAGCAAAATCGAAGAATATCTCAAAACAAAAGCTTTTACTGATCATTTTATGTTCATGAACAGTAAGTGTTTGGAAACACTTAGGCACAATTTCAAGTAAATGACCAATTTCTTTTTTTGTTGAAACAAAGGCACATTCGGTAAATAATTTATTGTGCTATGCTATCAGTCAGTATATTGCCTCAAGCCCTTAGGACATGGGAGCGAAAATATAAAGAAAATTTCAATTTTTATGCTTGAATCACTTGAAATACTTGTTATATTTTCCAAAAAGACTTCATTTAAGAAAACAATCGGCTACAGTCAGGACCTCATTCATTCCATTAGTATTGCAACTACCACAGTTGCAATAAGTATTGCAACTACCACAGTTGAACATACATAACTGTGTAGTTTTTAACGGCCAACTGCACAACATGTGAATGAATATAGAGAAAAAGGTTTCAAACCAGCTTTCCACTGAAAATACCCAACTTGCGAATGAATATAGTGAAAAAAGGTTTAAAACCAGCTTTCTGGTGAAAATACCCAAGAAAAAGCAAATAAAAAAATTGTTTAGCTCCGTATTGTGAAATTTGCTGCACTGAAATCTTTAAAATTCGAACTGCCCATTTTTTATTGGCACAGGCAGTATATAAAAAAATAGCAGAAACTTTTTGAAAGGATAGCTTAGAATGTGCATTTTTCCCAAACAGTCTCAACGATAATAACAGTGTTCAGGGACTATAGTGAGGAACGGCAATACCTGGGAACTGCAAAAGAGGGATCAGTGTATTTTTGATAAAACACTAATAAACACTACCGAAAAATCAACTGCAACTACAAAGGTTCACTTTTGCTCATTTAATTTTTGAGATTTCCACTCTGGGTAATTATTTTCGTTTTGTGAATTTCCCTTGCATTAGGTGTCACTGTCTCTGTGGTAGTTGTTCAAAAAAATTATTTGTTAAAGAATAATTGATATATGCAACATGCAAACCTCTGAATATTCACATGCTTTAACTGTTTTTCTTGTGGCTTTTACTAAATTGTGAAAAGATAAAGTGCACACCAAACATCAAGCGCAAGGTATTTGAATATTCATTCCAATTGCTCCCTAAATAACAAAGTGCTCTCTACTTCAGCTTCATGGTTCTTGCTACGTTTATCGAATGTTACCTTCAGTCAATCTTTATCTGGATAAACAAAGCTTCTTTTTTTCGTATTCATCGTATTTTCCTTAGTAGCCTCATTGTTTACACTAGTACATTGCCAATTTGAGTGGTGTCTTGTGACTGCTCTGAATGAAAAGTGTACTGCCAATGCCGCTTCTTTCCAAAGAGAAATAATTGCAATTTAGCATTTCAAGACACTTACAAATGAAGCCACTAAATGTTAAAGTACTTCCATGCAATAATACAAAAAACTATTACTTACAAATAGCCTTCCAAGAAAACCATACTAAACTCACAAGTAACTTTTTTGGCCATTACAATCAATATTTCGAATACAGGAATATTGAAAGGGTAAAAAAGGTCTAACCTACTTTTGTAAAACCTTCAATGTTAAAAGAAAACTATATTAATGCGAAATACAAAGGGTTTAATAAAATAGGCCATCTAATATGCAGTCAAAGCGAACATGCTGCCTGTCTCCATGTGCATTCCAAGTTACGTGTCTAACAGAAATATCCCATACAGTTCTGTGATGTCGGCTCTACCAATTATTAGAAGTTTTTGTAGTAAACCTCTTCTGTCCCTGTCACTTGTGAAAATGTATAGGTGAGACATTCAAAGGGGAATTTGTGATATCTGGCTGCTTAGACTACAATGAAATAAATACAAAAATCATACACTCTACAACATTTAGGTAAATGGGTATCACTTGAATGTTTACTGGTGTTCTTTTTTCTCTTTTTTCTAGCAACGGACAGCGGTCTGAAAGACAATGGTAAGCAAGAGGATGCATTCTTGGGAATAATATTTATTGGATAGCCGATGCATTGACTATGGCATGAACCTTTTAAGATATAGTAACTACAATAGGACTTAGAGCTTCACTCAAGTGAAGTTTTACTGTCTTCGCATGATGAAAAGCAATGCCTAAATATTGCCCAAATATGGACACACTTGAAATTGTGTTCACTGCGCCTGTAAAAAATCTCAAGGCCTAGCGTTTTCCAAAATCACACCCTCACTATACATAAAAAAGATGTTGCGATTGATACAATACAAACAATTGTCTTTGGGATTGCAAATGTTCAACATAAAAAAATTTTTTCCTCTGTGTAACTGTTTTTGTGGCACAGAAATAGTTCACATAAAGTACGGTTTTCTCATCCCCCGCTACACTACAACACTGTAAAGTATATTATCTGTGACATTTGATTATCACCACCGATTATAAGTTATGCCTTTTTGACAGAGCATCTCCTATATACTAACCATTGTTTTAAATATGCCCCTGTGAAACTCAAATACTCTCTTAGGGTCAAAGCAATTTCAGGAAATATATCAGGTTCTGAATTCACAAGTTGCCTTAATCTTCCACCTGTTTCTCAGTAACACGCATTAGATCAACAAGCAGAGGTGAGTTATACATCAACTATTTTTTTTCCAACCATTCAAGGCGCACGAAAATGAACTATGAATATTTAGGAACATTAATTACATTAATTTGTAAGAAGTTGCAAAACTTCAGAATTCCTAAAATGCAGTTTTCGGTAGGCATTTTCGACACCTAAATAAAGCCAAGAAGAATGACATTCCAAAACAAATGATTTTAATGCTCTATGAACAAAGTTTATGAAAAAAAGACTGTTTGCAAACAAACACTTAGGCATTTGTTTTATCGTTGGAACAAAGGCACATGTGGTAAATATTTTTCTTGTGCAAAGCTACGAGTCAGTATTTGTAACTCAATCACTTATGACATGTTAGCAAAAATAAAAGACAACTTCAACTTTTTTCATGCTTGATTCACTGAAAATACTTGTTCATATTTTCCAAAAAGACCATATCCAAGAAAACTATCGACTACAGTCAGGACCTCACCTATTCTGTTAGAAAAAAATAAACAATGCAACTAACACAATTCAACATACATAACCAATGGAGGGATAAGTGACTGCCGACTGAAAAACTTGTGAATGAAACTATCTAAAACAAGGTTTAAAACCAGCTTTCCACTGAAAATACACAACAATGAGTGAACACAAAAAAAATTTGTAACCCCATTTTGGGAAATTTGCTGCACTAAAATGGGAACGATTTACACAGCCCATTTTTCAATTTAATTGCTCAATCCGTATATCAAGAAAAGCAGAAAGTATTACCTTTTTTGGAAATGATAGCTTAAAAGTGCATTCTTTACAAAGAATCTCTACGACTATAACAGTATTACGGAAATATAGTGAGGAACAGCAATACCTTTGCACTGAGTACAAGTGTTCAATTTATTTTTGAAAGAACCACATTAATACAAAAAAACCAACTACAGACGCTGGCTCTCAATGATTCAATTTTTATTGAGATTTACACCGATGGTAACATTTTAGATTAGTGAATTGCCCGTGCATTAGTTGTCACATTCTTTGTGGTAGTTGTACTTGAAAAAGGACTTGTTAAAGTATATTTGATACATAAAAATTCAAAACTCTGCCAAAACTTCATAGGAATTCTATTATGAGAAGATTCACATGCCCCCCCCCCTGTTTCTCTCGTGGCGTTTACTAAGTTTTGATATTTTAAGGTGCGCAAGAGTCATCAAGCAAAAGGTATTTGAATAACTACTCCAATTCCTATTTAAATTGCGAAGTGCTCAATACTTCAGCTTCGTCATTCTGGCAAGGTTACCGTCTGTTGCTTTCAGTCAATCTTCATTAGGATAAACAAAGCTTACCTTTTTCGTATTCATAATACTTTCCTAATTAGCCGCTTTGTTTACACTAGTACATTGCCAATTTGAGTGGTGTCATGTGACTGCTCTGAGTGCAAAGTGCACAACCAATGCCTCATTTTGCCAAAAAGAAACAATTGCAATTTACCTTCTGAAGACCCTTACAAATGAAGCCACTAACAATTGAAGTACTTCGACATATTTATTACAAAAACGTATTACTTACAAAGGCTTTTTCAAGAAAATCATTCTAAACTCACAAGTTACTTTCTTGGCCATTACATATACTATTGTTATATAGAATTTCTAAAAGGGTACAATAGGATATACCCTAGCCCAGTAGAACTTTGCAAGGTAAAAAAGTGTTTAATAAAATATGCCATTCAACAAAATGGTAGGCAGAAGAAGCGAACATGCTGCCTGTCACCATCTGCATTCCAAATAAAGTGTTAACCAGAACTTTCCCGTACAGTTCTGTGATGAAGGCAACACTAAGTATTGGAAATCTTCCTTATAAAGCCCCTCTCTTCCTGTCACCTTTAAAATGTAGAGGTGAGACATAAAGCGGGATTTTCTGAAGTCTGGCTGCTTAGACAAAATTCTAAAAATACAGAAATCATACTCTACAGCACCTAAGTAAATGGTTATCACTTGAATGTTTACTCATGTTCTTTTTCTCTTTTTTCTAGCAACTGACAGCGGTTCGAAAGACAACGGTAAGCAAGAGGATTCATTCTTGGGAATATCACTCATTGAATACCCAATACATTGAGTATGGCATGAACCTTTGAGATACAGTAACAACATAAGGATTCCCACCTCCACTCTTGTGAAATATAAACTGACTACTCATGGTAAAAAGCAATGCTAAATAATGCTCAAACATTGACAAGCTTGAAATTGTGTTCACTGGGCCTGTAAAAAAGCTCAAAGGCTAATGTTTTTCCAAAGCAAAACCTAACTCTACGTTAAAAAGCAGTTGCCATTGATACAATACAAGCAATTGGCTAAACGATTGCAAATGGTAAAGTAATTTTTGCCTCTATGTGAAACTGGTGTTCTTTGTGGCACGAAACTTAGTTCAGATGAAATACAGTTTTGAGTACCGAAACATTTGTTGCCCTCATCCCTCGCTACACTACAACCTCTGAAGCATATTATCTGTGTCATTTGAATATCACCACACATTATAGGTTAAAGCTTTTTCAAAGACCATTCCCTATATACTAACCATTGATTTGAATATACCCCTGTTAAAATCAAGTACACTCCCAGGCCCAATGCAATTTCAGCAAATATATTAGGTTCTGAATTCACAAGTTTAATATTTTTCCACCTATTTTTCAGTAACACGTATGAGATCTACAAGCAAAGGTGAGTTATACTTCACTTATTTTCTTTGTGACCATTCAAAGGGCACCGAAATGTATTATGGATAGGATCTTTAGTTATACTTGTTCATGAGAAGTTGCAAAATTTCAGAGTTCTCACAATGCAGTGTTCCATAGTTTCTCGACACCTCCACGAAGCCAAGAAGTCTAATATCCTAAAACAAAAGCTTTTAATGATCTTTTTATCTTTATGAACAGCAAGACTGTTTGGAAACACCTAAGCACAATTTTACGTAAACGACCAATTATTTTTTTGATGCAACTAAGGCACATGTGGTAAATGATTTCTTGTGCTATGCTACGAGTGAGTATTTGTAACTTAATCAGTTAAGATATGTTAGCAAAAATATCAAGACAAGTTCAATTTTTTTATGCTTGATTCACTGGGAATACTTGATCATATTTTCCAAAAAGACCATAATCAAGAAAAATATCGACTATAGTAAGGACCTCACCTATTCTGTTAGCAATAAATTAAATAATGCAACTACCACAATTGAACATACATAACCAAAGAAAAAAATATTTACTGCCGACTGCACAACTTGTGAATGAAAATATCTAAAACAAGGTTTAAAACCAGCCTTCAACTGAAAATACCCAAGAATGAGCGAACACAAAAAGATAGTGTAACTCCATTTTGGAAAATTTGCTGCACTAAAATAGGAACATTTCGCACTACCCATTTTCAATTTATTAGCACAATCCGTATATCAAAAAAAGCAGAAAGTATTGCCTTTTTGGGGAATGATAGCTTAAAAGTGCATTCTTTATAAACAGTCTCTATGAATATAACAGTATTAGCGAAATATAGTGAGGAACGGTAATACCAGTGCACTGGGTAAAAGCGTTCATTTTATTTTTGAAAGAAACACATCACTACAAAAAAACACCCAACTACAGAGGCTGACTCTCACTGATTCAATTTTTATTGAGACTTACACCCGTGGTAATATTTAAACTTTGTGAATTTCCCATGCAAGTTGTCACTGTCTTTGTGGAAGTTGTACTTGAAAAAATATTTGTCAAAGTATATTATATACATGCAAAAAGTCAAAACTCTGCCAAAACTTCATAGGAATTTTATTATGTCCTAGATTCACATGTCCCCACCTGTTTTTTCGTGGCTTTTACTAAATTTTGATAATTAAAGGTGCGCAACAATCATCCACCAAAAGGTATTTGAATAATCACTCCAATTGCTCCTTAAATTGCAAAGTGCTCAATACTTCAGGTTCGTCATTCTGGCAAGGTTTATCGACTGTTATTGTCAGTCAATCTTCCTTAGGATAAACAAAGCTTACCTTTTTCGTATTCATATTACTTTCCTAATTACCCTCATTGTTTATACTTGTGAATTGCCAATTTGAGTGGTGTCTTGTGACTGGTCTGATTGCAAAGTCTACTACGAACGACTAATTTCGCCGAAAAGAAACAATTGCAATTTACTATCTGAGGACCCTTACAAATGAGCCACTAGCTGTTGAAGTACTTCTATGAAATTATTAAAAAACGTATTACTTACAAAAGGTTTTTCAAAAAAATTATTCTAAACTCACAAGTTACTTTCTTGGCCATTACAATTATTATTTCGAATATAGAATTTCTGAAAGGGTAAAATAGGGTATACCCTAGTTCAGTAGAACTTTGCAAGGTAAAAAAAGTGTTTAATATAACATGTCATTCAACAAAAGGGTAAGGCAGACGAAGAGAACTTGCTGTCTGTCACCATGTGCATTCTAAGTTAATTGTTAACCCAAAATTTCTCGTACAGTTCTGTGATGTCGGCAACACCAAGTACTGGAAATCTTTATAATGAAGCCCTTCTCTCCCTGTCACCTGTATAAATGTATAGGTGAGACATTCAAAGGCCAATTTGTGATATCTGGCTGCTTAGAGAAACTTATAAAAAATGCAGAAATCATACACTCTACAGCACTGAAGTAAATGGGTATCACTTGAATGTTTACGCGTGTTCTTTTTCTCTTTTTTCTAGCAACAGGCAGCGGTTTGAAAGGCAATGGTAAGCAAGAGGATTCATTCTTGGGATTAATATTTATTGGATAGCCAATGAATTCAGTATGGCATGAACCTTTTGGGATACAGCAACAACAAAAGGATTTGCAGCGTCATTATGTCAAATATAAACTAACTACTCATGGTATAAAGCAATGCTAAATATTTCCCAAATATTGACAAGCTTGAAATTGTGTTGACTGCACCTGTAAAATAGCTCAACGCCTATTGTTTTCCAAAAGCAAAACCTCACTGTACAAAAAAGTAGTTGCCATTTATACAATACAAGGAATTGGCTTATGGATTGCATATGTTGAACCTAAAATATTTTTTTACCTGTATGTTTAACTCTTATTTTTTGTGGCACAAAAATTGGTTCACATAAAATATAGTTTTGAGTACCAAAACGTTTGTTGCCCTAATCCCTCGCTACACTTCAACACTGTAGAGTATAATATCATTCACATTTTATTATCACCACAGAATATAAGTAAAGCGTTTTTGCAAGGGCATCCCTTGTATACTAACCATTCTTTTGAATTTTCCCCTGTAAAACTCAAGCACACTCCCAGGCCCAAAGCAATTTCAGCAAATATATTAGGTTCTGAATTCACAAGTCTAATATTTTTCCACCTGTATTTCAGTAACACGCATTAGATCTACAAGCAAAGGTGAGTTTTACTTCACTTTGTTTCTTTCACACCAATATAGGGGCACCGAAATGTACTATAGATATTTATTAACTATAATTACACTGGTCCGTGAGAAGATGCAAAACTTCAGAATTTTGAAAATGCAGTTTTCCGTTGGTAATGTCGACACAAATCACGAAGCAAAGAAGAATATTATTTCCATGAGTGAAACTTAAGCGCAAAAGTTTTTCACAGGGACGAGATAGGGAACGACACAGGCGCTTACTATCAACTGAAAGTTTTAATGAAAACGAATACACAACTATACCACCCCCAGACCGAACAACCCAGCACGTGTGCCCTTCGCACATGCGTACGGCCGTAGAAGAGAACCGTCCCATTCCCCTCTCGTTTCTCTTCTCCTTTCCCTCATCTTCTGCCCCTCTCCTTGAGAAGTTGCACTTCTTTATCAAAAATATTCAGTGACGGGTGACTTATACAATCGCGACCCTTTATCCGGATATGGAAGGCTTCTGCAAGTTCCCTGGTGGCACGGTCTCTGTGCTTAAAAACTACTACGGCTTCCTACCCCCTTCGGTCTCTCATTCGACGAGGGTGTGCAAGATGGTTCGAGCTGAGTGCCGGAGGCAGGAAAGACACTTCAGAGACTGTCTCAAAGTAGCCTGTGTGTCCCCATCTTTGGGGAAGCTGAATGTGGGCTTGTTTCACAAGTGGAGCTCGCACACCGAGAGAGTGACCGAACTCGTCTGGAACTCTGTCCGTCCGACGCTGCCAGTCGTCAAAAAGAATGCGCCTCCAGAAGGTAAACTCATGGTGATAGGAGACGTCTCCTTGGACGCTCGTGGGGAATCTGTGTTAAAACTTGGACCAAAGTTTTGTTTGAATACTCTGTTGAAGACTGTTGAGCAGCTGGCTCTGGCGCGTAGTGTTGCAAAAGCCGGGACAGAGGTGGAAAGGGATCATTTTGTCGGTGAAAGTGTTAACGCTGTTGCCAGGCACGGCCCCGCGGGTAGAAGAGAGGCTTCATTGAGCTCGATCTGCAGTCGCTTGGTGGCTAAAGGCGCCCGTCTACTCGAGTCGGACAAGGAAGGCCATTTTGTTGTCCTAGAGCGGTTCGCATTCGCGGAAAGGGCACTCGGTGCGGTGCGTAGGAATTTCAAAAAGGTACATGTCAGTGGCATGCTAGCCAGGGACCGGGCCCTGGACAAGTGTACTTCGTGGAATCTGGTTAGCCTAGCCAAGGCTATTAAGAAGGAGAAGGAACACACGCTGAGGCTGTTTTTCGCGGCAAAAACCCACAAGCCGGGGATACCCTTCCCATCTATCGTTTCAGAGCGAGGGTCGTGGCAGGTGGCTGTTTCTGGTTTTTTGCAGAAGCATTTAGAATCTTTGACCATCATTGATCCGTTTTCGGTGCGGAACTCTGAGGCGGTTGTGGAGTATCTGTCCTCTGTTGGTTGCTTGAACGTCTCGGGAATTAGCGTGGACGTTGAGGACCTGTTTTACTCCCTGACTCAGGATGTGATGATGAGACGTACTAGAGATTGCATCGCAAACGACAATGATGAGTTCGCCTTTGTGAATCGAAGTGGAATCCCCGTGGAGGCGTTTTTAGAGCTGCTAAGTTTCTACCTTCAGAGTATCGTCGTGGGGTTTGAAGATAAGGTATACGTACAAAAGTCGGGAGTGTGCATTGGGTCTAAGGTTGCTCCAGTCCTGAGCAACATTTTCCTGGGCAACGTTGACTGTGATTTGCAGCTCGCTTTACAGGGCGTTGCCACTAAGGTTTTCCGATATGTGGACGATTTTTTGGTTCTGGGCTGCAACGCACGAATGGAGTCCTTCCAGTGTGTTGTTCTTGATGCCTTCAATGCCAATGGTAAAGTTTTGAAGTTCACGACCGAGGTTCCAGTTGAAGGAACTCTGAAATTTCTTGACCTCGAGCTTCGTTTCTCACGGCACCATACATGCTGGATGTACGCGCCCCGTTCGAATAAGCCACTCTTGAACTTCGCTTCTTTTCATTCCAAGCTGGTTAAGAACGGGATAGCCCAAACGTGTCTCAAATCCGCAGTCAGCAAGTCCTGTTATCATTTGGCGCAACAAAGCTTTATTGCACAAGTAGTTCGGCTGGAGAACGCAGGGTTTCCCCTCTCCGTCCTCCAGGCAATCTGTCAGCGTCTTGTGAAACAGTGGAAAGGGTTCCCGCATCACGTAACAGATACCGAACAGAGCAAAAAAGCGGCAGTCATTCCCTATGTACATGCACTGTCGCATCGCCTCAAGAAGACAGCTGACAGATTTGGCGTCAAGGTGGTGTTCTCGGCCAGGAACAATCTGGGCAGTTTATGCGCCATGGTGAGCAACAGGCTCGATTCCCAGGGTGATTCCCCCCCACGAGGTTGTTTGATAAAACACGGGCTCCAATTTGTTCGTTGCATGACGAATGTTGTGTACTGCATTCCCATGTCCTGTGGCCGGGTGTACGTCGGCCAGACCGGCCGCTGTCTAAATGTACGCCTGAGGGAGCATCATTCCTCTTTGAAAGGAAAGCCCTACACACACCTGGCGCAGCACTGTTCTAAATGCGGCTATCAGCCACGTTGTCAGCCACACTTCACGGACACGGTAGTAGTTTTTAAGCACAGAGACCTTGCCACCAGGGAACTTGCAGAAGCCTTCCATACCCGGATAAAGGGTCCCGATTGTATAAGTCACCCGTCGCTCAGTATTTTAGATAAAGAAGTGCAACTTCTCAAGGAGAGGGGTAGAGCATGAGGGAAAGGAGAAGAGAAACGAGAAGGGAATGGGGCGGTTCTCTTCTACGGCCGTACGAATGTGCGAAGGCCACACGTGCTGGGTTGTTCGGTCTGGGGGTGGTATAAATGTGTATTCGTTTTCAATAAAACTGTCAGTTGATAGTAAGCGCCTGTGTCGTTCCCTTTCTCGTCCCTGTGAAAAACGTTTGCGCTAAAGTTTCACTCATGGAAATTGCGAACCAACTAGCTCGTCTCTCCATTTTTCTTAAGAATGTTATCCCAAAACAAAAGCTTTTTTTGATCCTTTTACGTTCATTAATAGGAAGGCTGTTTGGAAACACTTACGCCCAATTTTGCGCAAACGGCCTAATATTTTTTGATGCAAGTAATGCACATGTGGTAAATAATTTCTAGTGCTATGCTACTAGTCTGCGTTTGTAAATCATGTTCAATTTTTTATGCTTGATTCACTGCAAATACTTGTTCATAATTTCCAAAAAAACCGTATTCATGAAAACTATCGACTAGAGTCAGTCCCTTACCTATTCTGCCAGCAATATAATAAATAATGCAACACAATTGAACATGCATAACTAAAGGAGAAATTATTAACGGCCGACTCCACCACATGTGAATGAAAATAGTGAAAAAAGGTTTTAAACTAGCTTTCCACTAAAAATACCCAAGAATAACAAAACACAAAAAAATTGTTTACCTCTATATTGGGAAATTTGCTGCAATAAAATCTTTAAAATTCGAACTGCCAATTTTTTTATTGGTACAATCAGTATATAAAAAAACAGAAAGTATTACTTTTTTGAAAGGATAGCTTAGAATGTGCATTCTTTACAAACAGTCTCTACTGCAATTAAAGTGTTAGGGCACTGTTGTGAGGAACGGCATTACCTCTGCACCAGGTAAAAGTGTTCATTTTATTTTTCATGAAAACACTACTATATCATTACAGAAAAAACAAATCCAACAACACAGGTTGACTTTCACTCACTCAATTTTTAATGATATTTATATTCTTGGTTATATTTTAGATTGCTAAATTGCCCACGCATTAGTTGTCACTATCTTTGTGGTAGTTGTAGTTGAAAGATATTTGGTAAAGTATAAGTGGTACATGCAAAATGCAAAACTCCAGCAAACCTTCATAGAGGTGTTATTTATGTAGAAGATTCACATGCCGCCACCTATTTTTTTGTGGCTTTTACTAAATTTTGATAAATAAGGTTCCCCACCAATCATCAAGTGAAAGTTATTTGAATAATCGTTCCATTTGCTTCTTAAACTGCAAAGTGCTCAGTACTTCAGTTTCGTCATTCTGGCAACGTTTATGGACTGTTACTTTGAGTCAGTCTTCATTAGCATAAACAAAACTTACTTTTTTCGTATTCATAATACTTTCCTATTTAGCCTCATTCTTTATAGTAGTACATTGCCACTTTGAATGGTGTCATGTGATTGCTTTGAGTGCAATGTGTACTACAAACGCCTCATTTCGTCAAAAAGAAACAATTGCAATTTACTATTTGAAGACCCTTACAAACAAAGCCACTAACTATTGAAGCACTTCCATGAAACTATTACAAAAATGTAATATAAAAGCTTTTCACGAAAACCATTCTAAACTCACAAGTAACTTTCTTTGTCACTACAATAAATATTTCGACTATAGGATTTCCGAAAGGGTAAAAAAAGGTTAAAGGGTAAAAAGGTACTGAAAGGGTAGAAAACTAGTGCAAATGAACATACATTCACATAATGATAAATTAATATCTGCCTGTCGGATGCTCACAATGTGGATGAAACTATCTGAAAAAGATTTCAAGGGAACTTTGCGATGAAAGTGCAAATAAACTGTTTAGCTCGACATTAGAAACTTTGCGTAACTAGAAAATTTAAAATTTGTAATGCACACTTTTTATTTCTTGGAAGACTCAGTATATCAAAAATACGAGAAAGTAGTACTTACTCACTTTGAATAGGACATCTAAGAAGGTGTTTTCATCACAAATGGTCTCTTTTAAATTACGAATGTCTAGACACTTTATTGGCGAGCGGGAATACCTGGCCAAACGTTAAAAGCATTCATTTTCATTTTTTATGGGGGCACTATTACACGAATACAAAAACAACTCCAACCTAGGAGGTGAAATTACGCTGCATTCGCTTTTTCAGATTTGCACCCAAACATAATTAGTTTTGAAATTAATACTGAATTGCCCATGTGTCTTCATGTCACTGTTGCTGTGTAAGTTGTAGTTGGAAAAATGGTGGCAAAAGTATAATTGAAACATGCAAAAATATTGTAAGACTTGAGGAATTTATATAAATTGTAATCTGGACACTTCACAGCTGCTCTTACACTTGTATTTGTTGCTTGTTATAAAGATTGAATATTTAAATTTAACATCAGTCTTCAAGAAGAGAGCCATTTACATTAAAATGTCGTTTACGTGCTGTATTGCATAGTGCACTTCACTTCAGCGCCACATTTCTTGCAACTTTTCGCGCCTTCTCACTTTAAATCCATTTTTTCAGGTTAAAAAAATTTCGCCCGTTTATATTGACATTCTTTCTTAATTGAACATGAACTGTTCGTTTTAGTATATTGTCGATTTGAGATGTGTCATGCGATTCCTCTAAAATTATAGCTTTCTACCAACCGCTCATTTTAAGAAGAAGGAACTAATGCAGTTTACGATTTGAAGACGCTTACACTTCAAGCCACTAAGAGTTGAAGTACTTTTGTAAAATATTTCCAAATATCTACTGCCTGCAAAAGCTATGTCATGAAAACGTCGTAAAACACACAACCAGCCTTCTTGGCAAAAACAATCAATATTTCGAATATAGGATTTGCGAAAGGCTAAAAAAGTGTACTCGAGTTCAGTACAACTTTATAGTTTGTTAAAAATTAAAATATATCTAATAATATACAAGGCTTGTAATTCGAGCCAATTGAAGTTGTTGCCTAGATCTGTGGGCATTCCAAGTAAATAATTGCCAGAATGTTCCACTAAGTTCTGTGATGTGAGGAGATCAAGATTACTTACGTGTCTCCCCATCAAGCCGTTCTCTTTATTGTAATTATCAAACCATATGAAGGAGGAATCAACGACGGAATAATAATTTTGGTTTCTTATAAAAATTATGAGAAATAAATAACACAAATAATTATGGTCTAAAGCATTTTACCAAATGAGTGTCACTTGAATGTTTAATCTTCTCCTTCTTTTTCTAGCAACTGACAGCGTTTCGAAAGGCAAAGGTAAGCATGAGGAATTATTCTGGCGAATAATGTCCCTTGCGTAGCAGATTCACTGTGCCCTGCTTGAAGGGTGTTAGATAATCACAATGAAATGTTTTATGGCTTGACTCAATGTCTACTCAAGGTTAAATTTTATGCAGAGCACCTGCCAGTAAACTGACAGGAAGAAAATTGTGTTCACTACACCGCTGAAAATTGCTTTACCTGTTCCTTCATCCGATTGCAAAACCACGCTGCCCAAAACTTAGTTGTTGCCGCTGGTACAATACCTGCAATTAGGAATAGTGCAAATAGGGGCTGATTGACATGGATATTTATACGTCTTTTTATGCTTTTTCCTAGGTACTGGCAGTGTTTCCAGAGGCTTTGGTAAGCAAGGAAACCATTCTGGCGAAACTCTTTATTGGGCAGTCGATACATTGCGTATGGCATAAAATTTTACCAGTTTCCTGTCTAGCAGTCTTGCCTCCGACTTCTGTCGCCCTCTCCCAGATAATGAGTGCAACATTGCCGCTCGCTACCGATGTCCTAAAGTCTGTTTCCTCTGTTACAGATAATATAGGTTCTCAAGTTAAACGTTAAACAAAGTTATGTTGAACATTGCCATGGTCAGATTCCAGTGACAGCATGTCCGGATCTACGGATCCTTAGCACCCTCTGCTGCGTCACGGGTCTGACCGCCACCGTAGTCGGTTGCTTCGAAGCCGCTGGGGACTGAGGGCCCAGGGTTTATTGGTGTGGTCATGATAGTTTAGGATAGGTTTTGGGCAGAATTGATGTAAATTTTTTTTTTTTGGGGGGGGGGCACGAAGGTGTAACCAGCTAGTACAAAAGAAGCTGATCAATGAGCTAACAATAAGACGGAAAGTTGAAGAATGCGGGATTGCGCTGCAGAGCCTTTCTAACTGAGGTGCACAGTTTACGACACACAAAGTCAGCGGCAGTCTTACACGCATTATCCCGGAGTGCCTTGTATCCTAAACTTAAACTATAAGAAAGGGGACATGAAGGACTTGCAAAATTACAGGCCCACAAGCCGAAGGCCGAGGGACTTACCAAGGTAATCGCTAACAGAATTTCTGCCATCTTAGATTTTTATCAACCGAATCAACAAGCAGGGTTTCTTAAAGAATATTCAACAATGAACGATATCCACGCGATCAGTCATGTGATAGAAAAGTGTGCGGAGCGTACGCAACCCCTCTAAAAAGCCGTCAGAGATTATGTAGAAAGCATTTGACTGGGACGAAACCTCAGCAGTGTTTCAGGAATTGTGGAATCAAAGTGCAGACGAGCATAACGTTAGAATACTAGAGGATATCTACGATTGGAGTACGGCTACCATAGTCTTCTATAACAACAGCAAACAAATACCTGTAAGGAAGGGTGTCCAACAAGAAGACATGCTCTCTACAATGTTATTAACAGCATGTTTACAAAAGGTATCCGGAACATTGGACTGGAAACGGGTGGGCGTAAACGTTAATGTACACTACTTCAGTAACCTCAGATTTGCTGATGACGTTGGTTTGCTAAGTACCTTGGGGGACGAATTGCAAAGCATGCTTACCGCACTGGACAGAGTAGAACCGGCGGATCATTGAGATCAGGAGATCACAGCCGTTTGAGATTGGTGTCTAGGCAGTCGAAGTGGTAAGCGAATATATTCACTAAGGCCAACTGGCGATCCGGGATCCCAACCATGACACAGAGTTAATTAGAAAGATGAGAATGGGTTGCAGTGCATTCGGCACGCATTCTGAGATAGTGCATTCGGCACGCATTCTGAGATAATGAATGGAGGCGTACTATTGTCTCTGAAGAAGAAATTGTATCTTACCAGTAGTCACTTACTGCGAACAAACTTGGAGGTATCAGCTTCGTGAACAATGACTGATAAAAGAAGAAACTTTAAACGAGACTATGTACATAACCCGAAACTCCAAAAAATATACACAGTCAACAGATACAAACTAAACAAGAATAGCGGGCTGCGACGGCAAGGGGATGTAGAAAACGACGAGTTCAAACAGGCGGAAAAGTCACAATCGGAAAACGAAGGAATAGGACACAGTACGTGGTGGCAACCGGCACAGCTTAAAGTATCGTTGAAATGTCCAAGTGAACTGTCCTGGCTGCGGTGGTCAAGCATGCTCACAGCTCCCATTGCCGAGTAGAAAACGCAGCGGTCTTAGGGCATTGCTGTCTTTCAATGTGCACTGCGAGACGAGATCTTTTCAGTTTAGAAGTTCTGGAGGCTGCAGTTGTGGAGGACCTCTTGGGGCCCAGCATGGGTCCGGTCGCCCGACCGCCGTGCATCATGGTCACGCACCACCCTCCGACTCACTAGGTCTTGCTCACTGGGTCGCTTCTCTTTTCGTTTTCGGCGCTGGCACCTGGCGGTTGTTCGGCTGGCGAGTGCGGAGTGACGCCGACAGATGATGATGATAATGGTCCTCTCGGGACGTTTGGAACATACCCCGTAGCGCGAGCCGTGGTTACCGCCATCGTCTCCTTTGCTACTTCCCTTCATACCAGAGGTTCACTAAACTGGTTCAGCCTAAATTCAGAAGTACTCAATTTCAATGAAACGGAAGATGATAGGTGTAACATTATAGGACAAGAAGACAGTAGAGTGCATGAGGGAACAAACACGGGTTAAATTTATGTTTGTCGAAATTAAGAAGAAATGGGTGTGGGCAGGGCATGTAATGCGAAGGCAAGTTAACCATTGCTCATTAAGGGTAACAGAGTAGATCCTTAGAGAAGGCAAGCGTTGCTCAGGGCGTCAGAAAGTAAGTTTGGCAGATGAGAACAAGATGTTTGCGGGGGTTATTGGTCGGAGTTATCACAGGACCTGGATATTTGGAGATGTATGGGAGAAGCCTCTGCCCTGAGATGAGCATAGATAGTCTGAATATGATGTTGATGATTACGATGCATTCTCCAGGCGAAAACGTGAGTCCTATAAGTTTTGTTATTGCCATTGAAGCCAACCCCAAATTATTCTGCTTCTGCTCCTATCACAGAGAAAGAGATTCAAGAATCGATGGCAGATTTAAACCCAAGTAGCTGGGAATGGCTTCTTCAATGAAACAAATAAAAGGATGATTTGTGGGTTACGTCACTTTAGGTGCATACCGGAAACCGGTATTTGTGTCAGCTGAACATCCAAGTATCCCTAATCGCCCTAAGTATTTAGGCACTCCATGGGGCTTGTTTAAACATAGCAGAAAGACGTTAGAGCCCCTGGTGTGACTTGAGGGGCTCCAACGCCTCTGGCGTGCGCCTATTTCGTCTATGCCGTGCGGTGTTTCAGAGAGGCTTACATCCGTCACTCCATAATTCTGCACCCGATCTTATTCCATTAGAAAACAATATAAACATACAATAGAAATTGTATTTCGAGCATATTATTCGACAAAGGGAACATTTACTACCTATCCTTATCCATGAGTTTTGTTTTGAGGTTTTTGTTGCAGATAAATCTGAGATTTTTATTGGGAAGAATTTCATTACTTCTGCTTCTTTGTGACGGCAGTCGATATTTTGTTCAGATTTATGGCACGTTTAGCTAAAAACCCACAAGGGAACGGTGCCGGCCGCGATTTTTAGGATATAATTTTAAACGTTTCTATCTGCCCGACTGCAAGATATTGCACGCCAAATGGACATTGGCATTCACTCACTGGTAGGTTACGTGCTTTAAAGAGTATTTAGATGCCGTCCACATACTCATCATGAGAAACTCTATCGGATGGTGCTTTTGCCAGGCAGTTCATTTCGACTAAAAATGATGTAGAGCAAAAGGCTCTACCTGAAACACGCAGTTTTCCTGCACATGAACCACAGAACATTCCGTACCAACTCTCACCCCCCGAGTTCTTTGGGACGTGCACATGGGCGGGTGCACAATTTCCGAAGTGTCAATGTTCCTTGGAACGTGTACCTGTTGCCGTGCTCAGCAAGGTGGCTCAAATTCTAAAATAATTTAGGCAAAACCCGAGCAGAGGTGGGAGTGCGTGATGTGTGCACCTCATGGGACGTCGGTATCTTTTGCTAAAATTTGTTCTCCTGGTTATGTTCGTAGGTTTTCAATGTACGACAACGGGCATCTCTGCTGGAAGAAGGCCAGAGTGAAATACGTTGATTGAGGTTTCCCACTCCCAAATACGGTTCAGGCAACCTATCTTTCAGTGTGAAAATTAGCCTTCAATTCGAGAGATCCTGGTGGGTCCGTATGAGGGCACGCGGTTACTAGTGAGTATTATTATCATTTGAATTTCGCCTGCTTTACGGGGGTTCCTAAATGAATAATGTGACCAGCCACCGAATTTCAGGTTGTGACAAGCATTCCACACAAACAGTATAGCAGCCATTCCAGGCTATTCTGAATGCCACAAAACCAATAATGAAGTTATGGTGTTTCTTGAAGAAATGTACCTCTTGACTAAACGGGGTGCTTGACAAGTTAGAATGCCGTAGCTGGTAAACACAGTCTAATTTTTTGTGACTGTGGCAGCTAACAAACACAGTCTACGTTTGCGCTCTGGGTAAGCAGGAACTGGGTGATATCCATGTTGTTGTCGAATATCTTAGGAAAGCCCGAAAAAATGATCGCTGGACCTAGCATATTTGGGGTGATCGTTGGTCCGCTCTTTCCCTGGGCCCCTATCCCCAAATTCTTTTAAGTACACGACAGGCGGCAGAGACGCCAGGGCGACGTTTAGAGCCGCTGCGTGAACCCCCGTTTCTTTATCGGAACGTGCCCATAGGCCTACTGTGTTTTCTTGATAGAGAAAAGGAAATACCATCAATTCTCGAAAGGGTGCAGGTGTCATTTGAATATTCGTGGTTGGTGTTGACCAGCTTACAGATGCACGCAGGAGAACTGTTGTCGGTTTTGACAAAACACACATTTATAACACACACACGGAGGACTCTAAATCACATCGCTGAAGCAATACCTGGCGCAAGCCCAATTGAAATAAATTTCTTACTAAACATAAGGAAACACAATCAATCAAACACAAAAGTGGCCTCAATAAAGCTCCTGTACGATCTAATCCAATAACCCCGGTCCCCACATTAGTAATAAATCGTCATGTCTTAGGTAAGGTCTCTAAAACTACCATCTACTTTGGCACTACAAACTCTCTCTACTGTACTGGCCTATCCCGGTCGATGGCGTTCGCGTGTCGCTCCCTTGAGTGGCCGTGACGCGCTGGTAGCTGTAGCCTCGTTGTGATGCCGGTGCCGCGGCGCTCGGTCGTAGTGTCCACGGCGTTTGCACCGTGCATACCAAACTGGTTTATTGGTGGCTACCCCCGTGGTAGCCGCTGCCGCTGGAGGACGCAGGCTGGCCTCGGAACAAAGGTAGACCTTGTAGCTGTGAAAGCGAAGGTAGAGGGAGCGTGGATGCTTGACGCAGGTGCCCGACTACCGCCCCTGGGGCTACAAAGAAGCAGGTTCGTTGACGCCGCATCTGATGCGAGGTCGGGCCGCTCTTGTGGGATACTTCGTAAGAATAATGGGTAGCCTGGCCGCGTCGCCCTGGCTGGCTCCTTTGATTTCATCTGCTCTTTCCATCTCAAGGTGCCTTACATCGCCTTTTTCTTTGTGCTCCCCGCTTTTAACCACTCTGGCTTTTATCGCGGCACACTCCGATGGCGTCCACCTGGCTCGTTCCTTTAAGCTCACATGCTTCTTAAGCCCAAATGTCTCTTGCCTCCCCTTCTCCAGGTGCTTCCTGCTTTTAAACCCTGTGATCTTTATCGTGACCCATTTTGGTTGGCTATCGGCCTGCTTTAGTCAATATTTGGGAACCATGCTGCTTGCCTACTTCGGGGGGTTCTGGAATTGCATGTCCCGGGCGCTACCGTATTTCGCCATCCTGCCGCGGTGTTTCGGTGCGGCGTTTGATTATTGGTGTGGTCTTGGCGTGTACTCCATATTTCCGTTTCTTCTTTTGTTCTATTTTCTACGAGGCGTTTTGATGCATTCCATCTCACGGGTGTCCTTGACACATGAGAGTTGGTATAGGCCAAGGCAGATGCTGCATGCGTTGTGCTGAAGATTCTCCTCTTCAAGACAGCCATGCCAGGACCTGGGCAAACAATCAGCCTCTTGGTATTGTGCCCTGCCAAATCCAATCATTTTTCCGCTCCAAGCAAGCGTCGTCTGCATGTCGTCCCTCAGAATTTGCGAGGTTGTGAGGGACAATTTTGGCAGGGACAAGTTTAACAGGCATTATTATGTTGAGCCCATGTCGTACATACTTACGAATCATGGTAGCAGGATGTGCAATGCGCGATCTTCTGGGAATAGATTGAGCCTCCGCATATTCTTTCAAATAGTATGGAAGGTTTTAGGGCAAAGCGTAAATGTTTTGTAGGCCCACTCGAATAAGGCAATATGACTCAGTGTCGTTGGACCCTAATTGGAGGCCTTCTAGTGGAATAATATGTGCCTAATTCTGTCGCACTGCCTCGTAAATCGAAACCAAGTGAGTTTTAAGGCTGCTATAGTTGCAGTTGTGACTTCCAGATCTGCAATGCCAGTTTAACTCAGCAGTTCTGTGACATGACGTTTATTATTATTTCTACACTGACTTTGCCAGTTCTCAATTTTTTGGCTCTGTGGGCGTGACCTTTATTACTTCCTAAGAAGTGTTTTGGAGAATAAAAATTACATTGAGAAGCAATAAATTTTTACTTTGCCCATGAATTCTAATTTCAAAATATACAGCTGTTGCCCAGCTTCGGGCAAGTGATTACCTGGAGGGAAGCAACCGACACTTTGGTGTGGCCCTCTCCCAGGGACCCATCAGCAAATCGGGTGCGATTTTTGATAAGACAGAAAAAATACAGAAAGCGCGAGGTGCGAACCGACTGAGAGCACCCTGGCGCCAAGCAATGTCCTGTCTTTTACTCCCCAGGAGACACACGGGGCGGCCCACCGTCCTGAGCTTGACCGGCTTTTGAGGCCTCTTATCTTGACCTCTAAACACAACCCCACCAAGGGTTACAACTTATGCACGGGGGAACAAGTACTCAGTGTCGAGATTCACCTTCAGTGCCGAGATTCACTTGGCTTTTAAGTAGAAAAAATGTTTAATGACTAATGTGTGATTATGTTGGTACTTCTAATCAATAGCATAAAGTACATTCACCGTATGAAGCGTTATAGCACGATTTTGTCAGATTCTACAAAACAAGTTGCCTTAACTATAGTGGCCTGAGCTCTGCACAGCAAGCCATCTCTTTTGTGAGGCTCACTAAATAAAAATTTCGGTTGGATAAATAGTTCACTTACAAATGCAAATATACCCGAATATTTTAATGAAGGTATGAAACGTCGTTAACCACTTTCTTTATTCCCTGCAGATGTCGTAATATTGTCTCATTCTTTCTCATAGTTTAATTATACATCTACAATTATGCGACATTTAAAATATATGCTTTGTAGTGCACAGTATGATATTGTTTCACTAGCTAATTATTTCAAAAGCTTTTTGACAGGTGGCTATTCAACAGGTTTGTCTATGCTAAAATGAGCACAATATGACAAGTTCAAATTAGCGCGAAAAAGGAAAAATAATCAAGAAAAGTTATCTTGAAAATCTATAAAATGCAGTTCTTAGTAGTACTTGACGTAACTCCTTAAACAAGGAAAGCTGACCGTCCAGAATTTTTTGCCCAACAAAAAAATATTGTCACACGTGGAAAATGCCTTCTGTAAAAGAACAAATATTTCCGAAAAACTTCGCGACAACCACGTTTCAGTCTTAGAAAACCATCTTTCCCAATTAATGAGCAGATATTTTTAAAACGGTGAATCAATTCATAATATTATCATTACAAAATATGCACCGGAATATCCTATATTACTCTTTCTTTATAGTACGTTTACGCTGCCTATTTTCATTCTTTATCGTAGATTGAAAAAGTAGTAGAGAACGTTTCGCTGATAGGGTATTGTCTTTTTGGTGAAATGAAGCATGTTTACGCTGCACTTGAACATTCAGCAAAATTTGCGAGGTTACGGGATTAGCACCGTAGTACGCGCCTAGAAACCAGCTTGAGTTCAATTCACAACCACACAAAAATATTGTTTAATGCATCCATGACGTTTAATATATTTTTTGTATGCATCGATTAGCTTATCTAAAACATTCTTTGTTCGTGGATTTGGCTCGTGTAAACATAAGTCACAAATTTGTACCAACTTCCTTTCGCGAAGCTACAACAGTATTCTACCCGTTGCAATACTTTATTTTCTTTCCTTAAGCTTCTCGCAGAAGTACAAAAGCCACTGGTAAGTAGTGCCTCCATGTTCTCTGCCCCTTGCTGTTTTAGAAGAAGATCTGCAAAAGGCTGCCAAGTAATTGAAACGACAAAAAATTTGCAATTTGGCACCACAAAATTTTTCCGGTTTGTAAACTGGATTTTAGAACCCCTTCATCAACTGATTGTAATTTCTACCATGCTTGGTTTACTACAATTTACTCAATACGCTATAACTGCACTACCAGCAATCGCTGGTCCTGTGTCAAAGCATACTGCCTTTTACTTCAAAAAGTAACAAACTGTATGTACTTAAATAGTATTAGCCACAGCATTGGTGGTACACTTTTGCATCAGAGCAATCACATGAATAACCTGAAAATTTCGTGTCTCTCGAAAACCCCTGATAAAACTAAAACGTAATGTGTATTCAAATTAAATGTTTTACTCGACACAAAGCGATTATCATTGTCACTATATACAAAACTGGCGTTGGTGTTCTTTACAGGTCGTACGAGTAGGGAGTTCCGTTGTATGTGGGGCCGCAAGATACTGAAGGTAGAATGAATAATGCAGAAATACGTCCTATCTTCATAAAGTAGTGTTTGAATGTCTTAATAGTCATTGTTTGAGTAATTTTATATTAAAGAATGTTTTGTATTTGTTATAAGTGCTCACAAGCAGAGCTTACTTTTCAGGGATCGCCGACTGGGTAGGTGGGAAATAGAAATAATGCGAACAAGCAGCGTAGAAAAGCTATTCACAAAAAGATACCAATATTGTTTTAAAATAACTTGGCTATTTCCGTTCAATTTGATACTCTAAAGAGAATCTCAAGCTTGGTTGTTTATTATTATGTAAACCACAATTTACGTTCAAATTCTACCGTTCAGTGCTGGGCAGGGCCGAAACATTTTGATTTCACGCTTGGAATTCTGGTGATAAAGCTCACAATTTTATTCTGTTAAGCTTTGCTTTATTGTTCCTTCTGCATTACGATCTTTAAGGGGAATTTACAAGTATAACAATGTTTACCCGTTTTTTTATTTGAATCATAACAAAGAACAGATGAGAAATACTCTATCGTGTAGCGTTCATTGATGGCAGACTTCGTTTTCAGTGCGCTGTACACATTGGGTGGGGTTGCGGGAAATTTGTACCGCCATAGGTCAAACCAACACTAATAAAATGTTACGCAGGTTAAAAAATCCAAAAATAAGACTTGTATTTTTAAAAAAAATCACTAAACAAGCACCGTCATTCGTTAAAAATGTTTTGCTAATGATCCACACATGTTATTTAAACGTAAAATGCACACATTGCAACAATGTGCTGTTGTTTTTTTTTCAGCGAGTTCCCCTACGTCGACAGGTTCAGGTAAGTAATGCGTATCTTTGTTGCATAATCTTCCTTCAATGACGCTGGAAATACTGGTATATAAACAAAAACGTGAGCACACAAAAAACTTGCGACAAAGTGTGAAATCACGACGGCTGTGATATAATAATACAGTTCAATGTGTGAGGAAAGGAAACTAACGGAATATAATTTATGATTCTTTTTAACGAGCATTGCGGCGAAATCAGACGCTCTGTTTGTTGATTGCACAATAGTAGCGATTATCCTATGAACGCCTACCTATGGTAGCTGGGGTTCTGTTCTCTCCAAAAACATTGCGACAATGAATATTGAAGAACAGCTAATTTTTGGCTACATGCAAACTGCTGTTGACACAAAATAGACAGCAAAACAAAGTTTCTAAACAAGAACCTTTGTACCCGAACACAGCTTGAAACCCTTCAATTGGGAAGTACGTAGGTCATAGTCTTCAGCTAACATATTTACTTTTATTTATTTATTTTACTTATTTTTTTTTGTACCTCAAAAGCCCAGAGTAGGGGTATTAGATGAGGGGTAGGCAGATACATTAACTGATAAGGTGATCGATGAAATCCTTGAATTTAGAAGGGTCGGAGTGCTGGATGGCGTCGTTGGGCAAGCTGCTACAGCCTTTGGCTGTTTACAACCTTACAGCCTTTGGAGGATAAGCAGCTTTTCCATGGCTAGTGCGGAATGACGCCCAGTTGGCGGATGTAGTAGCAGATGAAGGAGGCGATGCGTGGTAGAATTTATGAAAAAGGCAAAGACGAGAGGTTTTTTGTCGTGAAGATATTGTTTTACGGTTGGCGCGGCGTTTGAGGGCAGATACGCCAGTGTAATATGAATAGTCGGAGTAACTGAATCTAGTCGCACAGTTTTGAACGGTTTCAAGTGTGGACTTATGATTAGATTGAAGGGGGTCCCAAATTGCGCACGCGTACTCTAGCTTGGGCCGGACTAGTGTAATGTAAGCTTTGATCTTTAGTGAAGAGAAGCAAGTTTTAAATTTCGACGAATGTAGCCGAGTGCATGGATAGCGTTGTTAGAAACATGTAAAATATCCGATGACCAAGAAAGATCGGAATTTAGATTGATGCCTAGGTATTTATAGGTGCTAACAGAAACAATTGTGGAACCGCAAATGGAATATGTAAATGTTTTGTTCGACTGCTTGCAATAAAATGAGTTTAATATGGTTTTTTTAACGTTCAGGCGCATTAGCCATGTTTCGCACCATGTTTCAATGAGGTGTAGGTCGGACTGAAGGATTGCGGAATCGGAAGGATGACGTATAGGGCGGTAACGAACGCAATCATCTGTGAATAATCTGATATTAGACTGAATGTTAGTAGGAAGGTGAATTTTTAAATCAAGAATAGCAGAGGGCCGAGGAAAGAGCCCTACGGAACTACGGAGAGAATGGGGGACATATCTCAAGTAATGTTGTTGGCATAAACAAACTGTTGGAGGTTAGTCAAAAAGTCAGGGATTCAATCAAAAATCTGAAGCTTTACGTTAGGCGGGATAGTTTTAAAAGCAAGCGTTTGTGTGAAACTTTATAAAAGCCTTTTCAAACTCTAGAAAAAGGGCATCTACGGTGTGTTAGTATCCAGGCTAGAGCTGATAACATTCACAAATAGCGCGAGTTGCGTGTCACAGGAAAGCCCTTTCTGGAAGCCGTGTTGGTGAGAGTGAAAAAATTTATTGGCAGTTAGGAATTTTACAATGTGGACCTAGATTATATGTTCCATAATTTTCGAACAAACACAAGAAAGGAAATGGGACGGTATTTAGTATTCAAATTTGAAGTACCTCATTTCGCCCCTGGGATAACTCTTCCCACCTTCCCGTCCAGCGGCACCACACCACACACAACAGACTCCTGAAAACTGGGCGCCGAAATGATACTTGAGACATGTTTTGTGTTTTGAGTATTTTTAAATTGATTCCGTCTATGCCAGAGGAAGAGGACCGTGGCAATAATTTTATAACATTGAAAATTTCATTACGATCAAACACAAATGATGGCATGATGTCTGGATCGAAGAAAGGCGTGTAAGGTAACTCACTCACAGGTTCCCTGTTAAAGACAGAGCAGAAGGTTTTGTTTAGATTTTCGGCGACATGGTGTGCTGGCTCAGGGTGGTTATGATCTTCGGTTAGCAACAGCTAAGTCGGGTAGTTACGGTATAAAGTCTTCCAAAATCGTTTTGGGTTATTACGTAACATTTCTGGTAATATGGCAGAAAAAACGACCGTTTAGCCTTTTGGGATTGCGCCGTGAACATCTTCCGCCCCACGATATTTCGCCCAAGCATGCGGGTTGTCAGACAGTTTGGCGACAAGAATTGTCGTTTCTTTTTATTGCTCAGACGTTTAGACGACGAGTTGAACCAGGGAGAAGATAATTTTTCTTTTACGGTAATGGTGGGGACGTGTTTATGGGTTAACTCCTGGATTTTATTTTTAAAAACGGACCAGTTGCATTCAAAAGAGCGCTGCAAGAAATCAACAACGAATCACTCACAGAATATTGTTAGCTCCTCATTGATAGTCTGGTATGTTCCTTTATCGTAAAGAGTGATGACTTTTTTTTAATTTTTTTTTGCTGGTGAAGTAACTCAAGAATATTTGAAGCCTGGATTACTGCGCGGTCACTTAGGCCAAATAAGTGGGTAAGTGGTGATATGTTATCAGCGTTCGAAGTTAAAAGGAGGTCCAAAATTTCTGAAGAATTGCAAGATTCTCAAATTGGCGTTGCAACAAGTTGTATTCAGCCAAAAGGCAGACACTTGTCGACAAAATCGCGTCCTAGGCTGCATTTTGATGTTGTTCGGGTGAGGTCGGAAATTGCTGGGAAATTGAAGTCGCCGATTATAAGTAAGTGTGCACTGGGATTTGATACGGATAGTAAGTTTAGGGCGCAATCAATTCTGTGATGAATGAAGAATGAGCGTCATTGTGGCAGTAACATACACCAATAATTAAGGGTGGAAAATAACTTTTGCATCTTATAAATAATAGCTCAAGTGTGGAGGGGATATTAACACGGCTGCACTGGAATCATTGTTGTGTTGCTATCAAAACACCGCAACCTCATTTGGTCTCGCTTGTCGAGTCCAAAGGGATCGTGATGTGGAAAGCAAGATATAAGTTCTGTATCGGAAATTGAGAAATTGAGCCACAGTTCTGCTAGTACGATTAGGTCGGATTCCGTGATATCGATAAGAGAACGAAGATAATCGCGTGTAGGCAGAAGGCTCTGGTATTTAGTGTATATTACCGCTAAACATTTACCGATGGAATTTTCTTGGGAAGATTTGGAAACTGGTGGCTATTGTAGTCGGGGAACTACGTTTTGAGCACGGTGATCAAAGATGTAAGTGGTATTGTCGATAGAAAGGTTGTCATGGTGGAGTTTTAAAGGTTTGTGTTGAGACTTGCCAAATTCAATCAAACGTTTTTGCGAAAAGCGGGTGTTAGGTGAGCAGTCCTGGCCAATGCTGTAGCCTGAATTCTTCAATTTTGTGGCATTCCAGAAGACGTTTTATTTATCATTATAGTGTGCGCAATGCACGACAATAGCGCGTTCCTTGTTTGGTTGAAACCGACCTATTATGTGTGCCCGCTTCACACTTCTTGGATCGAGGGATACTTGAAGCGTTTTATTACATAGCGTCAGTACCAATTGCTCGGATTGTGACCATGTTTTCTTCTCATCATCATCGAAGCCAAAAAACAGAAGGTTAGAGCGGTGAGCGGGATCTTCAGAACGGTCAAACATGTCAGTTAGAGTATCAATTACATTGGTCTTGTGCGCGGCGAGTGTCTCCATGTCATCAACCTGGGTTTTAAGTGGGGCAAGTGTTGAGCAGTCATTCTCTATTTTTGGTAGCCTGGAGATAATGTTGTCGAAGGTTTTTTTCATGTTGGGAGAGCGCAGTGCAAAAAGATTGCATTTCGTTCACTTAAAGTTGAAACGCAAATCAACTATGCGGTAAAAATCATGACTGCATACTTAGAATATATGCCTGCTTGCTAAACTTGCACCTTTTATGCCCTCGGCCAATTTTACCAAGTGCGCCAAAAATTGTTTTTTTGTGTGAATTGCAAAGTTTGAATTCTTTCACTTCACACATTTTGTATTTTTGTATATTCCACGGGATATTTTTTATTTAAATAATGTCTAGAAGGCCATAAGAAGCAGCCAGAACCAAATAACAAATTTGTCTAGCGTCGTCTTCGAAGAAATCTTCACAGCCAAGAAGTTATTTTCTGAAATCTTAAGAAACCTGCGTTGCCTAACACATGTACGGCGACATGGCCATGAACATTTCTCCATCGCCGGAATAAACGTTTTCAGAAAATTTGCCAGAAAGAGGTTTTCTGTTGTTGCAGTAGTGAGCTTGAATGGAAACATTTTTCAGAAAACTTATGACACTGCAGTTTACCAAGTTGTTCTGAAATTTAGTCCTCCTAAAACATTTTCGTTTTCCGGAACAACAATTTCTAAGTCATATTCAGCCTCTTAGCAGTTAGGATATTACGAGCATTGCTTGCCGAAAGGTACACGTCAGAACACCAGAAGAAACAAGCAAAAAAGTTCATACGACATTTCTTGGGCACTGAGTAATTTTCTTAAGATCAGAGGTAGACAATCTGTCTTCGGTGAGTAGGCACACTGTGTTCTCACCGCTGTAAGCGGTTATATTCAGATACGGCGGCTTACATAATATAGTATCCACTCACGGTATCTCGTTAGAAAAGGAGCCCCTGTTACGCAGATAAAATCTAAAGCCAACATAGTGAGAATCATTCCGCAGATGGTATATCCACGCATACAGGCAGTAACGCAACATTCACGAAATTTCACGTGCTCCAGAGCAACACAAATTTCAGCGGCTAAGACGTTGTGCCGCTACGCTCATGAACGTGGGTTCAATTCCCAGCGGCGGAGGCCGCTTTTCTGATGAAGGGAAACATCGAGAACCCCCGTATTTTTATATTTCGATGCGTGGTCAAAATAATCCGGATGTCTACACCACGACACCCCTCATCGCATGTGTAGCATCGGCGCGGTAAATCCTATAATCAATCATGCAGCGCAAAGCTCCAAACACCAGCGGCGTACCAAACCACGATGCAAAAAATAGTTCAGTGCTGACACTGCGTCCAGCATAGCGGCCATATCTTTATTGGTGCTCCTGCGTTTTTTTCTTACGCAGGTAAATGGCACTGCTGTCTGGGATCTAACCCCACCCTGCAAACGCTGTGCTAGCTTGGCTTTGGGGGCTTATCTGTGATGCAATACCACCTTTAGGACGCGCGTGTTTTCCTCGATTGTGTCGCCGGCACTCGCAGGCAGCCTAACCGCAGCACAAAGCTTCATTGGCTGTAGCGTTTTAGTGAAGAAAGCTTGCAGTTATATTTAAATTCAATTGTTCTACGCACTGTGAACCCAAACGAGTGGCTGGAATACCATGGATGGTGAGCATACTTGCTAGCAATTCACTTGCCACTATTTTCATTGAGCGTTGTTGTATTCTGTCGTTACTTCATATACAGCTCGGAATCCGCGTACTACCAAGCTCATCTCGTATCTTGTGTGGACGCCTATTCGGTGCCAAAGCGATTAGGCTCGCTGGGCGATGGTGTTGACGCTCTCGGCAAGGGGGGCCGAATTGACGAACTCCAGGCATTTGTATTTGATGAAGGTACACGAACAGTCTATATACAATTATTTACATTCAAAGAACTGGATACTTCAGTATCAAAAAGGAAAAACTTCAAACATCACTTAAACGCTATAGCTCCGAGTGCGCACAAGTCACTCTAGAGCATCAACTCAATGTAACTATCCTATGCTCGAAGCGTGCACAAACTGCTCAAGAAACAACTCCCGGGACTCTGTTTCCACTGCAGGACCAGGAGGATCCCGTCGGAACCACGGAAGGTTCCGACGGGATCCTCAAGTTTACCTCTCGCTTAGGGGGCCCACAAATCTCAACCTAGCTCCAGAGGTCGAGGTTTCTTGTCTCGCCGAGAACTACCAAGCTGGGAGCTCAGACAAGAACGCTCTTTAATGGCCAAGTTCGGCCTTATAACACCTCGGTATTACTCTCTCTCTCGGGAACGCCCCTCTGGCATCCGTTCACGCATAAGGGAGGGCCCAAACTCCCATAGACAGCTGTCACTCAGCCATCCGAAGAATATTCGATTATGCGCCACCACCTTCGGGTCAAAAGCCTGTGCGCAGGCGAGCAAGCACGCTGCAGCGAGTACACATGACTTCGAAGGGTGAGGGTGAAAAGCGGTGGCTACCGAAAAACAGCCCTTCCTACTGTGAAGCGCGACAAAGGCATCTCGCCGGAACGCCGCCGCTTCCGTGCGGTCAGACGACGATAATTCCCCTTCGTTGTCCGCGACGTTCACAGTCCTCAGAACTTGGCGGGGCCGTCTGCATTCTTAAAGAAAATTATCCCCGCGGCATTCCCTCCATTCAGACAAGCCGTCTCCCGAATTCGCCGCAGAGAATTGACGACGGCCACAGCGTAGTGCGGTAAGTGCTGTGCCTGTAGACCGAGCGGCGGGAATCTCTCCTTTCACGCGCAAATCCGGGGAGATTGCCCAGCGACCTGGAGAGTTGCCCTTACAGAGCTCAACGACCATAGCTTGACCAGGGCTCCAGCGGCAACCGTAGGAGGCTTCTACCCATCACCTGGTGCAGTTTGAGTACGGGCGCTCGGTGTCCGCGGTGTCCCCAATACCGTCATCCTAAAAACACAAGCTCCTCCCTGCAACGCAACATAGAGATCTGTAATGTTCCAGTGGCACCTCCACAAATTCGCGCTTAGCAGCCAAACTTCTTCATAATTTAACTTTTCAGAGGGCGCCTGTATTAATATTTACGTCAGTGCGTGTGTCAGCGAATTACCCAATTAAAGTATCGCTATTAGCGGGTATGTGTGATTGAAAAACGTGGCTTGCTATTAACAACACACTTTCAGTGTTTATAACGTTACCCGGAACCCAAAAATCTCGGAATAGAAGGTTAGTGCGATACTCAAGTAACCATCAACTTCATTCTTATAACTACCAAGCAATGCTACACATATTCTATCTCGTACGACGGGTAGCGTTCGACGATGTTTGGCCTTTGAACTTCGAACGCGCTGATTGACATGATGTTCCGCTCCTACATACCAGCGTTGGCTGGTATCTCTTTCGCGGGGAGATCTTGGCGTAAGAGAGTAAATGTTTTCAAAATGTCCAAGATTACTGTGGGCCTCACGTTGACTTTGCACAAGGGTCAGGTGAACGTGGTTGTAAAAACTTGCAGAGGTCAATGTTCACAATAGTAAGCGTCTAGTGTAGAAAGAAAATGAAACATGTAACTTCCACGCTTTGTAACACTTTGATATCTCTTTTCTTGTAGCCCGTACTACTACTGCTACAATCACTGGTAAGTAAATGTTCTATTCGCCCGCACGATCGGTGTGCGAGATTCCTCTCTAATTATTACTGTATGAAACTCTATTCGAGCTCTGGGGCCTCACTGGCCACCAAAGTAAAGTAAGTCAAGAAAGTTCCGCTGTACACTAATGAACGCTACGCCGCATGGTAAAATCAAAACCCCTCGAAAACGTGATCGGTCTAACAGAAGGTCCGCACCGGTGTCTCATTTGCGTCCTCCCAACTTTCACATTCCCGAAACCTGAGAGCAGCCCCGCATCTTGTTCTTCTAGTCTTTTGAAAGACAACAGCCCCTTCCTTTGCTGTCGGCCGTCTTCATCTCGCATTCCTAAGATAGGATTGTCGGGGTCTCCTACAAAGTAAAAAAAAACAAAGAACTGCAGAACTGCTCACTGAGTACGCCACCCAGCATCAGCCGAAAATCTTGCTGAGCGTGAGCCAAATCACCGATCTTGACATCACAGAAACGCCCCACCCTCATCATTAGCAGCTCTCAGGGCATGATCTCAGATCCTGATCTTATGAACAAAACCGAAGCCGATCAGCTTGAAGGCGTTAAAATTTAGTGTGTAGAACCAATAAGCCACTTACCGGCATCCATAGAAAACATAAAAGTTTATATAAGACATCTCATGTTAACCTAGATTTTATTCGATCGGTTCGGCCTTATATACCAAACCAGCGATTTTGTTTAAGACCCCAGCGCTTACCTCATCCAACTAGCTCCTGCCGTGGCTGACTTGCGGGCTCAAGGTACGCCAAACCATGACCCTCCGTCTGAAAACTGCAATTTACAGGGCTTCACTTGCACCAACTGCCTGAGTCCCCAGCAGAGATTCAAACGAACTTGTGACGATTTTAAATTAGGGAAAAAAATACTAAACGTAAATGTCACGGGGAATAGCACCTTCACACGCGTGCTAAAGGGTCTCGATTATGTTCGCAAGGTGAGGTGCGCTGATGGAGCTCGCTGGAGGGCAGAGAGTGCGTGGTTTCAGAGCCTCCCTGTCAGTAAGAGAGATCTTGGCCCACTTGCTCGAACAGAAGGTCTTATTGGCAGTGTTCTTGAGAGTGTAGCCTTACTCATGGACTTCAATAAGCCCGCAAAAAAAATTCAGAGTAGCGCGCTTTCCCGAAAGCCCACGGCTAGTGTACAGAGCTATCTTTTTTAACACTATACGGACAGCGGGTACCTATATGTGCACGGTACCCGCATACCACAATTATGCAAAGCAAGGTCACAGAACGTTCTGCTTGATACACATTTAGCGTGCACACAGCAAGGAACCTGAACGGAGCTCTGACGAGCACTACCGTATAGATTTATCCCTCCGCCATTCAACACATTGCCCGGGAAGACAGAACTAATGTTTGGGAGCTGTTTGGCTCCTGTGTACCTGTGAATAGACAATGTTCCCAATGCAGACAGCCTCGGGCATTCTTGGGATTGGTTCAAAACAAAGTAAAATAGCGTTGACACATCTATTGTCTTGATTAGACACACATCTATTGTCTTGATTAGATGCGTTTCTTGGGAGACCGCTACAAAATTTAATCCGGGTATTATACTAAAGAATGTAACAGTACGTTCTTGTCTATCAAGTAAATATGAAAATTTCATAAATAAGTTAACAGTCCAAGAAGCCCTTTTTACAGAAATATATTACAAAAAGAAATGTTTTCTTGTTGACCGAGTTATCAGTCTTGCAAAAAAATTGATTTAAATCATATGTATTTAGCAGTAAACTTGCCAGAAATAGGACGTTTTGCTTATTTTGTAACCTTCGCGTTTCAATTTTGCGTCACCAGAAATTATAAAATGAAACGCTTGCTGAAACATTTTCTTTCCCTGGAGTTCTGTCTGCTGAAGTTCCACAAATCAAGGACAGTATCTTAGATGGTCATACTGCAAGTTTAGTTGCTGAAATATCAGAAATGAGAGACATTTCTTTAATGAGGTGATGTCTCTTTTTTTCTTGGTATGCATATAAGAGTTTCCCAAGACGTGAAAGGCTGATCTGGCTAGTGTTAAGCAGACAATGCACATCATTACATGATTGGAGAATTACCTAGCACTAAAACCAGTCCCGCAAACGATAAGCTTGTTTTAAAAAGCATCGTTATTCAAACACTCTGGGTGGGAAATACAGTTGTAGAAGCATAGCAAGTGTTGTATTCCTGTAAGAACTTAGCTACCTATAGTAAATATATTTTATGCTTTTATAGAGCTGCTGCTCTCTTCTTTTTAGTTCCTAAAACCAGTACAGCATCTATGAGTAAGTGACAAGTCTCTTATCTCTTTTTATGTACATTGACACTTGCAATGCTACCTGTGGAAATAACGGCACTAACACATCGTATTTGTGCTAACAAAAAAAGGGTTTAGTGAAACTGAAAAACGTTTTTCAAAACTCTTTTGCGTAGTATTTTGAGCTACCTCTTAGAAAACTCAGTGAAAAATTTTGTTTAACATCGAAATCAATAGAATTCGTATTTTTATTGTTTCACATTCAAAAAGCATCAGTTTCGCCTCGGCTCATTTTTACCTATGACAGCCAATGTAATTTGGAAGATGTTGCGAATATTTATTTTTTTCGTAGCTAGATTAGTCTACCGGCTAGGAGAAGACCTCGAGAATTAACAGTAGCAATTGATTTGAGTTATATACAGTCAAACCCGTTTATAGCGAACTGCAATGTGCACCGAGATTTGTTCGATATATCCAATAGTTCGATATAGCCGAACACGCCTCTAAAGAGCTTATTGTTACGAGTTTGCATTGCGCGGTAGCCACCCCCCCTACTCAACTCCACAATCCCCGCATGCAGAAACGAACACAGTAAAGTAGCCATTAACCATACCCTAATTAATCCATTTATTGCAATTAATAAAACTTATTTCCGCATTAACTGCCTACTTTGCAAAAAAAGCGGTGATTTGTTTTTACTTTCGTTTTGGAGGCTACAACTAGCATAGCATTCTCTACACGAAACATTGCTTGCAGCAGTAGGAGTCTGCCTTTTCCAAAATCGAAGAAGCACATCGACTGCGGAGCACATCGACTGCCGAAAGCGCTTCACTATAAGCATTGGACGGCTTTCACTCGCGGCATCATCGGTAACGTTGGCGAGCTCTTCCCACAGTTCACCGATGCTGCTGTCTTGGTCCGGACTCGCTGACTGGGCGGGTTGCGTGGTAAGTCCCACGTATCGGAAATAGTTACGGAAAGTGTCGGCCGTCATGTCGCTCCGTGCAAGGCGCAATGTCCCAGTCGCGGCTCTTGCTCCGTGGTCGCGGCCACTCCACATCTCCATCGCCGCTCCGAGACCATGCATTTCGGCGGCCATTGTAGGCGCGCGTAGTTCGATATATCTGATGTGAACTTCGTTATAAGGAATATGTTTACCATGTATTTCCGTAATTGAATTATTTTTGTTCGATATATAGCATAATTCGCTGTATGTTGGTTCGTTATAGCCGGGTTTGACTGTATATGAAAATTCGTTTTAGAACTTTTAATGCATACGTTATTTTGTCTGATAATGTTTTTACAAGAAAAAAATTATGGTGGTTTTACTCATGCTGCATAGCAACTGTGGTCTGACTTGAAGAAACGTTTCCTTGACTTTTCCGAGAAATTGTTCTCCATACTCCCGCAATTATGTCGAAATCTCACAGTTATGTCTATATGAAAATTTATCTACCTATTCAAGTAATAGTGCGAAAAGGTACTACGTCACAGTATGGCGAAAACACATTCCTGTGGGCAACCAACTACGCAAAAAGGCTATTTCCATTACAAGTGAAGGAAGAATGCAATGTTATTTTGCTTGAGCAAGTATCTAGTCAAAAAGCATAATGCAATGCCTTCTTAAAGCCCTTTGTTATCATTTACGCCGGCGCTAATAAAATAGTTTACACCCTAAAACTCTAAATTTTTATTTTTCACTTCTGTACAATATGATAATCTTATCGAGAAAACAAACTCAGATGCTGCATAGTTAAAAAATTAACAAAATTAAGATTTGAAATTCTCCGCATCGTAGCACGCAGCTCGCGACAATATTCCTGCACCTCACCGGAAATGACCGTTGAATTGGTGGTAATTGGTTTTCAAATATCTACGAATGAAGCCTGTTGTTCGGCAAAAGCTAAAAAGTAGCTTTAATGTGTAATTTTTAAAATCAACAAAAACAAGCAATCAAAGCTGGCCTATGTTGATTTTTTTTCCTTCGTCCAGTTTCTTTAAACACTTTAAAAACTTGCAAATTATACATTGTTATTCTTTTTCTTTGCCCCTTAAGCCTACAGCATTCGCACGACACAAACACGTAAGTAAAGCGCTACCTTTCTGTATTTTGGAATGATACTCCCCAATTCAATCTTTTTACGTTTCCTAAATAAACGTAATCCCTGAGGCAAGAAAACAAAAATGTTTTGCCCTAAGAAAACAAAAAAACAAATATTCGTAATTACGAGTGACCCAAAAGCCACGTAAAATTTCCTAACTCAGTGGAAATAAAATATCTTTAGAACTAGCCGCAAAATAAATGACATTTGTTACTACATGGGTAGGGTGGAGTTACTTCCATATTGAATTGGGGTTGATAGCAAAATAACTGCAACAAGGCCTATGGAAATAATATTTATTTTGTGCCATTCCCTACACTTTGAGCAATTTCCACTAAAATTGAAATACATACCAGTTGTGATGTTTGAATATCGCTCTTTAAAGAGTTTACAAAAATCTTTTATTCATGTGTTTCTCACTGTTGTGAGGCCCTGAAAACAGTTTTTTACGAAATGAGAGACACATTCTGGCCGGTTTACAATGAAATATCATATTTGTGGTTGACTTTAAAACAACGTAAGCAAGGCGCCTCGAGTGACATAGCAAACACTGGGCGCTATACGCTGTGCCAAAAAACTGGCAATTTGAATCACTATCCGCTGGGTATTTATTGTTATAGATAATCTTATGCTCCAATTAGTGAACCACTTTGCGCGTTAGACGTACTGCAAAACAAAATCTTTAGATAATGATGATGATTTGATTTTATTGGCGCAAGGCCGACATGGGCAAAGAGCGCCAAACACAAAGTGATTTGATGAGGAGAGAACAAGAAACAAAATCAGTTAAAAGCTATGAGCACGGCTGGTGTAAAGGGCCAGGGTGAAGAACAAGAGTGGTTAAAAATATATAAGGTGGCTGGTGTATAGGACCAGGGGTAAAACTATGGGTGGTATGAGATGAGTTGTAAAAAGTGAACTTCTGATAGCAACTGAAAGGTGCGTTGAACAGAAAACATGGCATCATAAATTCTGTGCTGTAAAAAAAACATAAATTCTGTGCTATAGAATGAAAGCCACCACCGCAACTTTACGTAATTTTCGGGTGAACTTACTGGCACTCTACCTACAATAAAGTCGGTGTTGTTACAACGCAGGGCGTTGTATTGAAGGTTTCGCTCTTCACTAAGGCATAATAATGTGCTATATGGTCACACACCAAGTTATGCACATAATATACAATATTATACAACTTTCACCGGGTACCAACAGTCTGCCCCGTCCGGGTTAACACTCGCAACCATGCCGTTTACTGTATTTCCAGAAAACGTCTGCAAAAATTGAATTTAGCATCACTACTGAAATGTATCAGAAATGGGACAGTGTGAATGTGTCTAAAAGGTGCGTACTTTCTCCTAGCCATACATCAGTTACACTTCGTTTTCTAAAGCTTTGCCAAAAATAGAGTACAGCATCATGCCATATCACCGCTAAACTGCTGTCATGCTAGAGAAGCCAAGGCACTATATCAATAGGTTATATAAATGTGCAATGCCAACCGCGGCTTATCGCCTCGAACGCTTTGGGGCTATGGGGAAACACTCTCGGATAATATTCTTTCATACTTGCGCAGAAACACTTCTTCTTTTGAAAACAAACCTGTTAACAAGAAAAAACATTGTACAGCGAAACATTCAATGACACTGAAAAAGCGGTAACACAGAATCCCTACCATGTTTCCCGCAATGGTTCCGTAATAGAAATTATGAGCCTTAATAAAGTAAAGAAAAATTGCTGTATTTTTCTTTACATCAGCACATCTCCCCGCCTTAAGCGAGTGCCTCTAGGAATTGTTTACTACCTCCATAGTTTTAGCACAGTCGAAAGCATTCCTCTTTCTCCATATCCTGAAATGTTAAAAAAATGTGTTACCTAAAAGTCTTGTTACTTACGCTATATATACGATACCTTATTTCTACAGCTTTGACTGAGGTATCACCTAGTTATTTTTGAATTACAGCGAAATCAACGAAAAAGCGCCCTGGCAGTAAGTAGTGCATTTTTCAAGCCATAGTTCTGTTTCAATACAATTTTAAACCCGAGTCTTTAGTACACATTCTCACTAAAACCCCAAAAAGCTTATTCAACTTTTTCGACACCTTATTTAGCTGGTTATAGATTAAAGACCTTATCTTACATGCGAAAATTACCATTGGGCCGTTTTAGGAACACTAGTTTAAAGTTGGCTCAAGTTGCTCTGAACCAAACTGAACAAAAAATCTTCCCACCACCAAAAAAAATAAAGCAAGTACGTAATGTGCTCAGACGATACGAATTATGTAAGTGAGGGTATAAAATAAATTTGTTTGTACATACAATGGTCGAAGGCATCCCAGAACGCCAAGGACCAAGGGCTAGTGGCAAGGCGTCCTGCAGCTTAAGTAGATGAGTTGATGACGAGTATGATAATACCAATATTGTATTTTTTATACCGGCGAATTCAAAAGTCGTTAAATAGGATTTCTGGTAAGGCTGTCTTGCGTAAATGTGAAACGTATATTTCCCCAAGCTTCGTAATATTCGCGTAAGTGTTCTTTAATGTTCTCACATACTCTACGATTGGGCCTAACTTATTCACAGGAACACTTTTGGCGTAGCTGTTGTACTATTTAATAGTTTATTCGTTAAAGATCTCCAATAATAACTCTAGATGGGGTAGTGGGGCTTCCCGTCGGTGCACCTTGGTACCAGACTGAAATTCAAAAGTATAACAATAGTTCTATGATGTACATAATTATATTGCAAATTTATATAGTACAAAGCTTTGGTTTTGATATACACCTAAAGTTTACCTGTTGTACTTATGGTGAGCGGATAGCCCTGCTAACACCTTTCACGCTTGGCCCATGCTGAGAAAATTTAAGCGTAGCTATCTAAATATCACACACGATCTTTTTTTAACAGTTTGCAAAGAAACGAAGTGCCTCAAATACTGCAAAAAAACATATCCGCAGTTACCAGTGGGGCAAGGGAAGTGCATCGGACCCTTCACCTGTGATTGTATACTTGGTGAGTACAAGGCTTTTGTACAATTAAAAAATTATTTGTTGGTTTACCCATGCAGTTATAAACAGCAAAGGAATTCAGCTCTTTTCTTTAATAAGTGAGAACTTCAGCTGAAATTGAACAGATAGATGACGACCACACGGAATAAATAATATTTCAGCCCATCACTTATCATCCTGCCTTCATAAGAAATAACAAAATTTTCTTCTTGGACGCCAACGCGTTACAGAAAAGACCTTCATAACAGCAGTCAGACGTCCTTTTCGATGACCACAGTCTCTATACATCCGTGAATATTAAAGCCAAAAAGATAGTTTGTGTTTTTCGTAGCATGGTGTCAAGATAACATTCACGCTCTTCATGCCCTTTAAGAGTACAATTATCAGGGCTCGCAGGAAGAACAACCCATGGAGAGCACTCAGTTAAGTCAATTGTGAAAACTTGTCAATACATTGTGGAACTTATTTCACTCTAGTGCATCTTGAAAACGCCACAAGAATGTGTTGAGAAATAACGTATCTTTTAATGTGCAGAAAACCAGTATCCGTCATTTTTGAGTAAATGTTACCTGGTCTTCGGTGCTGGGATAGGGGGCTCAGAGCTCAGGCGTTTGCGGCAGAGTTTGTTATGTGAGCTTCCTCTGTATTGGTAATGTTTGCTGATGCAAAATGCCTATATACAAAAAGCCCATGTTCTACTTGTACTCAAATTGTATTTGTTTTCGGTGGCAAGATGAAAGGGCAAAATCTGTGACCATTTTTTTCTCTTTTTTACAGATGTAGTTACCACGTCCACCGCCGCCCGTGAGTATGACACTACGTCATTTTTGAATGAATGGATGAACGAACGAACGAACGAACGAATAAAAAATGAAGGAATGGATGAATTTATTCATTTAGAAAACGTGAACCGGCTGTTATTGGGGTACAGGAAGGGTGAAATTTCATTTGGGCCGAATGAAAAAGTTCCGTTTCCTCCAAATGATGGGCGAGTGGGTTAGTGGCCATCCGGTCCGGCACTTTGCGAGTTGTGGGCGTTATCTTATGCTGGTATGCTTTCTTGGGTGGATAGTGCACTGGAAATACAACGGTATCTTCGGGACTCGCATATCCGTTCTCGAAGTTTCGTATATTGTTCACCCCTGTCAGCCCTGGAATGCTTATTTCCAGCAAAAATACTTTCGGTGTGGTTTTTGAACAGTTTTGGACCAAAGAAGCGCAGATACAAGACATTGGTCTGGTAGTTTAAGTGTTTATTAATTTAGAACCGATACAAATACATCGCCCGTTAAGCAATAAATCTTTTTTTTTCGAGTGCAACGAAATTATTCCTGCTTTCCTAAAACGTATGACACCCTGACCCTAGACAAAACAAAAGCCGGTAAGGATTGTTTTTACAGTTTTATGGGCATTTTGACAAACCCGGCTTTCACTTTCACTCCACACCTTGTCATCATAACTTGCGTCTACGGGAGCGTATTCTTTTTATAGCCTCCAGCCCCACACAAATTTAATGATGGCAACGTGCCAATAAACACTTGAGGTTCTACGGTGCACTCGACGGGCCCCGGAATCTGGTCTTCTCGCAAAAGACTGGCGCCAAACCCCCCAATCAAACATAACGAATTAGCTTCTGAAGACCGCTGAAGAAGCAACCTCCAAGCCTAAAGCAACAAACAGTGTTTGTACAAAGTCTCCTCCATGCCAGACCCAGACCGTTGTGTTTGCTTCAACGCAGTAATGAAAACGCCATTCCTTAATACGCTGAGCCGATTCCGCGCCTAAGCCTTCCAATCAATAGATCGACACAAGCGCAAGCGGGCCACCATTCTAGGTGGCGTTCCCAAAGCTCTGTGCAACAGCAACGCCACCTTGAATTCCCAATTTAATTCTTTTGGGAAGCTGCATGGCATTTTTGATATTCTTGTAAAGAAAGAAGCATGGTTTAGAGATATTGACGAATATATTGAGGAACTTCTTGACGATGATAACTTAGAGCTGGAGTGAGAAGCTTTGGAAGCATATTACGCTGTGATATGTGCGGCCACATTTACATTAAACCTGGCATGACTTATCAAAGAACCTCAGCGTCTACAAATGGGAAACCCTCCATTGAGCAACGCAGTGATTAAGTGCACCTCGTGAAGACTGAAGCCCAACCGTAAACCTTCCTGCAATTGAAGTAGAAAAATACAATGGAACAGTTCAAGGGTGGTAGTCCTTTTGGCATCCGAATAAGGCAACCATACATCAAAACCCGCCGTTTTAATCAAGCGTCAAATTGAAATATCTAAAGGCAACCTCATCAAGAAGGTGCCAGATCAGCTCAGTACACTCTCCCTGACTGAAATGAATCACCAGAAAATGTTTACCTACTCAAGGAACGCTTTGAAAGAAAGGATCTTGCTAATAGATACCACATGGCTCGCCTGTTACAGCTGCAAACTGTAAGAGGCGAGCAAGATGTCGAATCACTGCGATGCCTCTACGTCGAAGTTGTTAAGAACGTCAGTCGTTTCGATGCACTGGGCATGGAGCACGATGAGCCTATTTCTCTGCTTAGAGTGAATGTTAAGAAGCGGCTGCCTCACGAGTTCGTAGTTCGGTATGGTGAGCATAACCAAGATGAAACTAAAACTCGCAACACATAATCAGCGCTTCTGCACTTCCTGAATCGAGAAGTTCCTTCTACGGAAGAGGCTGTTAAAATCCTTTCGGACAAATTACATCGCCAAAATAAATCCCACGACAACGCACAGCACCAGAACTTATCGTCAGCTTCCGCCCTAACCGCAAATTCCCGGAGAGCCAAAGAACCAACTGTGTGTGACAACAGCATATCATTTGACCATAAAAAGACCTAAAACGAAGTCGACGATGCTTGAAGCACAACCAAAAAAGTTAAACGCCCCACAAACTTTCTAAACTCAAGATTTCTGTGTTGTGAAAACTGTCATATCTGACAGTACAGGTTCATGTGTGAGTCGAATGATACGCATCTTTTAGCTAGTAATACCAAGACGTCCTTCCCCACAAAAGTAATTCTATTGGCCACCACTGTGGCACAAGCGTCTGATATCATTCTTTTAACAACAGCTAGGGTTTGTGGACGCGGCTGCACACAATTTCAACTTATCGTTTACTTTCTAGACGGTGACAGCCAAAGATCATTCATAACAGAGGGCAAGGTAAATACCCTCAGGGGTAAGGTTGTCGCAAAACGTATTCTAAGCCCTTTTGGGACTGGTGGTTTCAACTGACGCCAAAAAAGTCCTTCTAACGCCTTGTGAACGAAAGCCAAAATTATACGTATTTGGAGGGAATTGCTGTCAATGATTACTGTTGCGATATACATCGCCATTCTTACATTTTAGCTGAGTTGGACGCTACAAAAAAGAAGCTAATTAGAATACAAAATTACGACGTCGAGTCTGAAAAAAAATTCAGGTCCGACTTTTGTTCTCAAGCTGGTAAATCTGTAAATATATGCACTACGAAGCTCATTTCTCGCTTGTATGCTCATGTGGTCATATTATTTACACAAAACAAGCAAAACATTTTTCCGCCATAGGCACCGTTTTTATTTACCAGATGCCCTAATTCTATGTTCCATTTTAATCAGTAATCACTTGCACTACCACCTCACTTTTTCGTTTGTGAGCGTATGGGAGCCTTAAAATTTAGTAAAACTCCAAGAAAACATAGTTGTGCTTCAAAAAAAAAACAGGGCTTTAAAGGTTGCGTGGCAAACCTTGCAAACCTTCGGTGGAATGTCTTTGTTGATGCAAACCCTGCCACCTCCAAAGCTGCTTATTACGAACCGGCACAACAATGCCACCTTAGTCGAAGCTTTCGATGTACAAACGACCTTTAGTTAACTGCTCTCGCGGTCCCTACAGTTTGTGTGGAAGACAACATTGGTGATCTTTGCCTCACTGATGATGCTTGCGTGTTAAGCGACAGCACTATCAAAGTACTAATAGAGGTCAGCTTCTACTGGAAAGTAAACACCGGCGAGGTTCAACGGCTAAAAAGTGGGTTAACGGCAGTTGAAACATCCTTTGGGTAGACGTTTCAAATGCCAGGGAAAAACACCTGGGAATGCCTTGTAGTAGCAGCTAACGGTGGGCGTGAAGATTTGACGAAGCCTGACAAGTTTTCCTACGGTAGAGTGGGCGCAATTAACCAAACGAAAAGCGACGACGAAGCGCAGCTGGAGAACATGACCTCTACGTTACCCTGCGCAAGGCAACCGTCCAAGCCTTCTCTGAGTAAGGAAGGAAGATGGCTGTGTAGAAGTATTTAACAGGGCGATAGCACATGGTCAAGCAACATGTTATATCTGCGAAGAAAGAGAGAGTGTAGGACATGGCAAGTCAATCAGGTAGCAGTAGCTCTGCAACGGCCGGAAGGCATATCGATGTTTTAGATTGTCGGGAGCTCACGCCGATCGCCAACTTGTCAAATATCTTAGCTCACAACAGAGTGACGTATAATGCTCACAGCTTGCATAAAGAGTGCACGGAACCTCCGCTTACGACAAGAAACCAGTTCAAACGGCTACCCCAGCAACCGTTCATCACAAGTGTTTTCAGCTCCAGTAGCAACTCCACAAGGAGCGCCATTTCTGAGCTAAGCAGATAGGATGTCGTACCTAAGTCTCTGGCTCAATTTTCCAAGCCCCCTGAGAATCAGCACAGAATACCCATCAAATGCAAAAACTGTCACTCTGCTCCTGATTTACACCTTCCTGATTTATATCCCGCCTGATTTACAGCTATTCCGTTCTAACATCAAGGCGCTGCTAGATCAGCTTCCGTAACCCTTCATCCTTATAGGCGACTTGAATGCGCATATTCTTAGGGGGTTCCTCGCGCCCGAATGCCCGAGGTGGCGTCGCCGAAAAATTTCTAACACGTACGAGAGCATGCCTATTCAACAAAAGAAGCCTACATACCATAATCTAGGACACAACACTCACTCACACCTTGACCTAACTATTGGCTCCGCAGAACTCTTTCCATCTGTTGAGTGGGTTGCTAGCACTCACCTATATGGTAGTGGTGACTTCCCTACCTCACTAACATATATAGGTAACAGCCGAGGCAGTCGGTCTTCCCATAACAGGCCTAATGAATCAAAAGCCAACTGGAATGCATTTACAGACACATCTAAATTACACCACACCTCAATAACACACCTAAATGTAGAGCAGGCTACGCAACTCGTCCCGGCCCGCATCCTCGACGCTGCCAAAAATCCATTCGCCCAGCCTCCGGTGAACGCGCAACCCAAGGAGGCCCTGGTGGAGCGAGAACTGCAAGCGAGCGTGAGTGGCCCGAGCAAAGCGGATAACCTCATCTTGTTTAAACGGGCAAATGCTGTTCGTACGCATGTGCGTCGTGAGGCGAAAGGGGAGATTTGGTGTCCCTTTTTTACAACCATTAACTTATACACAGACCCACAACGTATGAACAAGAATACGTAAATCAAAGAGAAAACATACACAAAGCCTGCCCCTGGTCTGAACAACAGGGGACACACTCGAAGACCAGGCTAATCCAATTGCACAACACTTCCAAGCCGTGTCTAGTTCTGCATACAACACAAACACTTTTCTGGAACGTAAAACCGCATCTAAAAGGAAGTCTCTCCACATATGAAAAGAAGTCCCTGCGTGACAACAACAAATCACAGACTTCTTAAAACTCCCCGTTTTTCCTACATGAGCTGAGAGCTGCACTGAGCATATGCGCCTTCAAGTTCCAAGCAAAAACAACATAACGTACACCATGACACAACACTTACAGACAGACACACTTGAAATACTTCTTCATTTATACAAGAAAATGTGCCTTTTGGGGCACCTTCCTAAGTTTGTAAGGGAGGCCATAGTAGTGGTTTTCCTGACGGCATAAAAGGAACCGTTGTCCCCATCAAGTTACTGTCCAATCGCCCCTAGAAGTGGCTTGTAGGAACGGTGGGCGTGACCCTTTCCAATCGGCAATAGCGCAGGTCATGTGACGCGGCTACGAGCACTTGTTAGTCCTGCCGACGCCAGCCTCTGTTGCAAGGTATGTGTTTGAGCTCTTGTTTTATTAGCAAACAAAGTGGGTCTCGAAAGACGCCTCTAAAAACAGACTTGTGGCTTTACTGTGGACATATTGTTCACCAGTGACGGCACTATTATTTCTTCCCCTTCGCCGTAATCATGCAGCTTTGGCTCCGTCTTATCACATTGTCTTTTCATACAACACAAATCTTTGGTCTCATCATTTGATTCTCGTTTTCAGCTATGACACTGCTACCAAGTGAGTAATACGTGATTTCCCAGATTCGAGCGTGTTGCTCTATTAGGGTTCCAGCTATTTTGAAATCCCTGGTTAAAAACTTCTCCTCCCATTATATCTATGCAACCTTCCTCACACAAATTGTATGCAGTGCGGCAAACACCTCAAGATAGCAAACATCATTGTGTTTTCAAAGCCGAAGCAGCACCTCTCGAATTACGCACGGAGAGCGTTATGCTAACGTATATTAACTTTTGGGGGTATACTTTACTTCCCTGAAATATACAGACAAAAGACTTACTGTTTTAAAGGTTTTTATATAAATGTCTAATAGTTTCCAAAAGGAACAATTGGAAAACAAACAAAACGAAGCAATCTTGTGGTAATGCTCCCCCTCGTTCTAGTCAAGAACGCGCAGTACCGCTTTCACAAACGCCTGTCGACTGCTTTTTCGGCGTCGGTGTGCAGGGTTACGTTTCTGTATATTTTCTATGTGAGTGAAAACTACAGCTGAAACCTCCCCAACCTCCGCATGTCGTCGAAGTGCAAGGCGTAACTTAGCGGAGGCTGTTTAAAATATGTGCTTCAAGGCTAAATTAACAAAAGAAGGCGAAATCCGGAATACAGAGCGGAGAACATCGCCAAGCGATTGAACAAGCTGGCGGCGCAATTTCAAATTTTTGTCGACTCATTTAAGCCATAACGGCCTGTATAGGCCGCAGCCCAACAACTGAAAAACAGGTGGAAGCCTTCCGCGAGCAGAAGGTGGGTGCAGATTTGAAATACAACTGTGTGGAGCAGCCAGACGACCAAGCCCTTAAAAAACCGGTACTAAAAAATCTGCCTTATGAGCTTAGTGGCAGGATGGGCTTTCGCATTCGAAAGCTCTTTCCTTGTTATGGGGAATTGGTGTGATGAAAACCTCTTCGCTTTACGCTCTCTTGATATAGTACCACACTCCAATGTGTGGATGTTTTTAGATAAAGAAGAAAACCGTACAAACATTCAAAGTATTGCAGCCAAACCTGATCTAGGCATAAAAAAGAATACGGAAGCCGGGAGCATTGGGCTGCAGACTGTTTCTTAGAAAACAGCAAAATAAGAAAATAACAGACGCTTTCCTAACGAAAAGATAGTTAGAACATGAAGCTGCCTCTACCATGTCTGAACGGGGACATCTGATAGAATTCGGCTTCAAAGAGCGAGGGACTCAGGATTCCGACCTCAGGAATCCTATCGGTTGCGACTCAAGGTTTGCTTTCATTTATCATGGCGATTATTTTGTTTAACCTATTGTGTAAAGTCGCCTTCCTGCATTGCTGTCAGAATGAACATTGAACGTAATCAATGAGGGCTTGCTGCGCATTAATATATACCAGGAAAAAGTGAGAGCCGTGAATGAAAGGTGTGAAAGTGCAGCAGCGAAACAAACTTCAGCGGATGCCACAACTTCGATTTAATTTCCTTACGATTATTTTCTCGCCATCATTCTTCATCTTTTTCAGTGAACCATTAAAGTACATCCGTATAGTAGCCAAAAATATTTTCGCTGTCAAATGCATGTCCTTATCAATATTTGGCTGATACAGCGCCCGAGTCTCTTGAAGGTGGTTGAATGCCTCCACCTAATTTAGTGCCATACGTAAATGTTTTCGAATTCTTAGATTAAAAAACGTGCCATGTTTTATATGACATTTGACAGGGAATTAGTACAAGTGGAGCAATCATAAACAGCAGTAATAAAACAGCTTTGGAAAAACAAATTTCTGTGGAAGAGAGAAGCCTAATGTGACAACATTTTCGAAGGGAAGGTTTTCCGAGAAAGAATGTAACTCAAGCATAAGTAATTACAACTCGAGAATGCAAACAGACATGTAAGACACATTTAGGTATACAAAACAATGAACAATTTAAAAACTACGACAAACTATCTTTTACGCAGTAATAGGTCCTTTACATGACAGCGAAACATACGAACAAGGCATCTGTTTAAACCGAAACATTTTTTTGTGCAATTACTTCTTAGTGACAGCTTCCTTCATTTGGAAAGTGTAGCAGTAACTCGCTAAGTTGCAGCGAAGCTATATTTAGCAACATTTTCTCCCGTAATCTGACCCGTTTTGCAGTGTCTATATACCCACTTACCCGAATTAAAGGGCAGTTCAAATGAGGCTACACACAGGTAACAATCTGGCCTACCTAAATCCTAGCAACCATACTCGGTGCCGTACAAAAACAGTAATATATTATGAGTTTCTTGAAACAGTACAGCGTAATTCATGGAGATCTCTCTTTTATATAGAAGGATTCAAGTACTAACACCAAATACGTTTATCAATATTTCTTAGAGTTTTACGCTCTCTCACCTATGTTTTATGTATCTCTCGGCTCAATTAAAACTAGTGCCAGGTTTTACAGCCCAATTTATATTACCAGCTACGACAAAAAGGCTTTCAGACATTTTTAGAGCATATTGTTTACCATAAGCACTTGGTATTCCTGAGTAGTTAATCGTCTTTAAAAATACCTAAGCTAATATCGCACCAGCATATATATTTTGTCTAGCGCTGCCTCCAACTATTCTAACACTTTAGTCAGAAACTTTCACTGCACGTACCGCAGTGTTAGGTCAACAAAAAAGCTATGGCACAGGCATTTATTTTGTACACATAAAGGCAGAGCGTAATGCTTTCCACTACAACATACCATTGTTCCAATCTCCCTTCGGTTGGAGAAAGCAATTTAATTGATATGGTATTGAGTGTGGAATTACGTTTCTTGGCCAATTTGAACTCCTCCTATTTTGCTGTTAGTGACTAGCAAAATCTAGGTCATCTGATGAAAAGCTGTTTACAGAAACCACAACATTCTTCGACTTTTGCGATTAACGACTGATACAAATACCTACACGGAAATACCAATCAAGACCTCAAATTCGGCTTACTGAGGCTGCCCCAAATCAATATTTTCCACATAGAGTGATGTAAATTTCTTGTAATGCTTGGTTTACCGTTTTCATTAAACCCAGGTTGCCAAGATGAAACATGCCATAAGTTTTGCGAAGAGAAGTTAACAAAAGCTGCACTCAAAAACTGGTTATGCGAGAATCAATATCGCTGCGTTTGCAACCCATGGCCGGGTGAGTAGTCGTATCCTTTATACTTCATTTACATCTATAGTTATCAAAGACCATATTTGTCACAGTGGTATCGAAGAACCAAAAACTTAATGCCTGCGCCAAACTTCCTTCCATATTCCACAATAGGCGTAACGTGCTAGTTGTGCCAAGAGATTCTATTTTAACTTTATGGCTTCTGCTATATCGTGTGAGGTCAGCTCGCATATAAAAGAATATTTTAGTTCGCACGCACCTCTGGAGCTGTGGTTAAGCCTAGCCTCACGACGACCGGAAAAACGACCAAAGTGAACATTATTTTCTTGTTGCGATTGCGGGAATTGACGCAATCCAAAGTTGGGTGACGTTGAATAGATTCCCCCTATACTATATTCGCAACGACGACTTTGTCCATCTTCCTGTGCGATTCTATTGCCACGGGATAACGGTCAAGAAACTCAAACCCATACCACTGTCTCTACACACCCATGCTGTAAAACAACAAATCCTTGCTCCCAATGAAAACGCGCCTTCCAAGAAATTACCCATCCACCCCAGTTTGGTGCAATAAACACAACATAATTGAAGTTCTCTTTCTTGTGTACCAAGTCATCTAACTTTCTTGACTGGATTACACCCTGATACACTGCATTTTTCTCAGATACAGGAATGCGAAGAAAAAAAGAATGGCTTTGTAAACTAATTTTGGGATCTTAGCGCGTAAAGGTGAACAAAAAAGCAAAAGTGCCTTTTTAACCGAATAGTGCTTCAACAGGAAAACGAAATAATGACACAAGCTATGCGAATATTTTAAAATTAACCCCATTTTTAGTGCACAAAAACCTCTTTACACTAATAAAACACCTCTTGAAAGCCTGAAATGCTAACTCTAAAATTTACCGTTCTCATGCTCCAAAAATTCAGAAACATGAGTAGCGCAATCCCTTATAGGCGCACCAAACAGTGCACTGCATTTGGATTTCCTGACTTTTCCTACGCTTCACGGGAAGTTCGCAGTGATGATCGATTTTACTGGAAAAAGAATCTTAGGCAAAAGTGTATCGAAGGAGACGTTTCGAGTTTACAATATTTTTTGTAAGGTATGCTTGCAACGCCACTTATTTTGTCCGGAAATATGTTATAGCTGTGCTGCTTGCCGCAACTCACATCTTCTAGTGAATATAACCTGCTTTTACCCAGTGTTCATAGGATCGTCCTAGCTAGCGTGTTTGCGTGTAGGTGAGTTATTCAATTTTAATTTCTCTACAAGAAGCATATTTGTAATTCCTTTCTGGGAAGCTGTGCATCAACGAGTGCACAGGTTAAATTGGGGTCACCGAATCACTGCGCTAATGCGTATAAAATGCGAATTCAGCTATGTATTGACCTTATTAGTATGGTATTCAAAAATAGGCTGGCCGGAATGACCTCTTCCGTGAATTATGTCACCTCTCACCTCTAGTTTGAAAACCATTTGCTTTCGTTTCATCAATGAGCCACCACATTGTGATACAACGTGTTCAAAAGCATGTTTGTTTAAAATGAGCAATAAAGAAAGATTGATAGAACAAAGGAAATAAATTTTAATGAGTGGACGCAATTCATATTGTGTCAGCAAAGGTTTCACATGCACCAAACTACCATATATATGATTCATCGTCACAGCATACCCACATTCAGATTTCAGACAGGCGGCAAGCCTAATGTGCGTTGACGTGACAACATGTGTAAATGACGCCTGTTAAAAGTGGCAAGTTCGGCTACGGTGAGTGTTGAGTTGACGATATTCTTGACACTTCACCATATGCCAAAGATTTGATGAGAAGTTCAACTGTATTATTTTGTTTAACAAATTAGCAAAATTTGCATGACCAACGAAAAACTTCAAAGTGACACACGCTTCAAAGACAAAGAAGTGTTCCTCAAACCTTTCTATTAGCAATAAATAAAGGTGCACGTATTACCTCACACTTAATTTCTCAGATGTGCACTGTTATAGAAAACGGCCCTTATTCAACTGATCAAGAATTTTTGGAACTGCATAGGCCTTATTTCCTCGCTCTCGTTCAATTTATATCTGTGATGATTCAGCCTTGCCCCGGTTTGAGACGCCCATTACACGGTGCTTTTTGCACAGTCGTGCTTTTTTGCTCAAGAGCCTTTCGTTACACAGTGGTTAGGTTTGCGGTTACCGTGGAAAGTTTAGGTGAGCCACTAGAAGGTTATGTTGTGAGCCACAATCGACGTTTCGCGGCCGTCAATGCAATTTAATCACTACTTTCTGCCTAATCGGCGCCTCGCTAACGGTGCGTCCCAATCTGTGCTGCCGATTGTTCAAGGGCGCACCAGGGACAGATGTAGGCTCCCTCACAATGCAAGACCCGAGGCTTTGCCAACAATTACATTCACTGGGCAGTGTGATTGCGTGCATAAGAGTGCGGTGATAATACCGTGCATTGATATATTGTCACGACTGACACTTGGTACTTCCAACGCTGAAGGCTATAAAGAAGGTTTAAGAGGTCTCAACTGCAAGCTGCAGCCCAGGCTCCGTCAGGACAAGCCATTTTTGTTGTTGTTTTTGTTGTTGTTGTTGTTGTTCCTTGATATTATTGGCGCATACCCAATCAGGGGATCACCCAAACATCAGTCGTTAATTCGAATGAGATTACTGCCTAGGTGGATGATTCAAAGAAATTTAGAAAAATTTGGAAGCTTTTTTTTTCTTGTGTTGGAGTAATTGAGTTTGGAATTTGGTCAATATTGAAACAAAAAAAGGAAATAAATAAATAAATAACGAAATAAAGAAAAATAAGAAGAACAAGGAGAAGCAAAAGAGGAAGAAGAAAGGGAGAAGAGGAGGAGAATAATTAAAAAAATCAGAAATGGATGCTTTTGGAGGGCTCAGGTGAGGTGCCAGAATAAGATGCGAATTAGGTTATAAATCTTTTGGAATTTTCTATGAAGCGCAGAAGAGCAGAACAAACATCTCGGCGGCAATATCCCGTTTCTGAGGCCCCAAATGATATAAGAGCCGGCGCTGATAATGCCAACCCCAGGCGATGAAGCGGCACTTCAAGGAGCTGACGTCTGAGGCTTGAAAATCGTCGACATGACCAAAGGAAATGGTCGACAGACTCTTCTTCATTACAGTAACTGCACATGGCAGACTGCGCCAGACGAGACCTGTGGAGGTATCTATTCAACTGGGGCACACGACATCGAAGGCTCGTTACAATCACCTCCAGGTCGCGTGAGGGGCACCAATTCGGATTCCAGGAGAATTTTAGATGGAGAAATCTTGCAATGACAATAAGACTGATTCGTGCTGCCCTTGCAGCTTCAACAATCGGCGAAATCTTACGGCGGCTAATAAAGGCGTTGTCTCAATGACATTGACAACAGGCGCGGAGAGTGCTACCCTTGCCAGTGAATCTGCGGTCTCAATAAAGGTGATTCCCGCATGCCCAGGGACCCAAAGAAGGTCAACTTCAGTAATATGAGGTGGCAGAAGGAAGCCATTCTTCGAGTGCTATCGTCTTCTTTCCTCACTGGCTGCTGATGATAGTAGCGACATATCTTCCCTGACTTCGTGATGATGATAGCAGCGGCATTACTCCCACCTTGAGAGGGCATCGACACGACGCCATGGACCACAAAACGACATTGTTCAACGCGGATCAACCTCTGAAAGAAGGAACACGGCCAGTTGGGTACGTGGGTGCGTAGTTCATGATTCAACGTTCGCAGTAAAGCTTGAGCCGTGCGACGTACACTACTTCGGACGTTGGCCTTCGGCAGGAGGCTTTGCGTGCTGTGTCAGGATTGACTTCATAAGTGAGGTCCCCAAAGCGTGGAAGTATTTTATAAGGCCAGAAGTACCGCTTTAAAAGCTTCTCGCTCACACCACGGCGATGTACGGGTGTCGAAAACCAAACTCTATCACCAGTGGTGAAAGGTATACTAGTCGACGGACAGTGTACCCGTCAGCTTAGACGGATTCTTCATGCTGAATCCTGATTCTCACAAGTTGCCATGCTTCCTTTGGACGCTGTGAGACTACATCCGGATCCTCGTGGGTAAGATCGAAGGGTAAGTGGGGCAGCATTGCGTTGAGCATGGTATTTACGTGTCGGCCGTTTAATGAATAGAAAGGAGGAAACCTCATTGTTTCTTGGATCGCGTGGTTGCACAGAAAGTTCACAAGCGGAAGCACTTTGTCCTATGTTCGGAGCTCGACATCTGCGTTCATGGCGATCATATCTCGCATTGTCTTAAAGAGGAGCTCTGCAAGTCCATTTTTTGGGGTATGGCACGCCGTTTTTCGATGGTGGCAGTGTTACTCAATCGAAGTAAGTCCTCTGTTAGTTTAGACGTCAACGCAGAGCCGCTGTCAGTGATTAACACTTTGGGAGCCCCATGCCGCCAAACAATTGCTTCAATAAAAATGTCGCTATTTTAGCGCTTGTTCCGAGCATCAGCGACCTAGTCTTTGTGTAGCAAGGGAATGGGCCGCGAATATCCATGCCAATTTGTTCGAAAGCTGTTAAGTGGGGTTCGGATACGATGTAGAAATCCGGCCGGCTTGGTTGGCGGCTTGCCCTGTCTCTGGCATTCTCGGCATGTTTGCGTGTAGTGACGGAGTGATCTCGGGAGCAGAGGCGAGTGGTATTTTTTTCGTATCCAGGGTAGTGTGTGACTGTATCTCAGATGATCGGCGTTGGGGGGGTCAAGTTTTTGCAGGAGTAGCCCTACCAGCAAGACGTCCGAATGGGTCCCTCAGGTTAGCAAGCCAGCACAGTGAAGGATGATCACGGACTACACGTAACGGACGACAATACATGTAGGAACGAAACTTTGTAACTGCCCAAATAACTGCAAGGCACTCCTTTTCGGTAGTCGTATAGTTCTCTTTCGCTTTGGTTAGCATATGGCTTGCGCAAGTGATGACTCTTTCAGCGCCATCCTACGTTGGGGTAAACACTGCACGAAGTCACGGCCTACTTGCATTGGTATGGACATCAGTTTCAGCCTCCTGGTCAAGAAATCTAAGTCTGGCATCGTTAGAGCTGATTTCAATTCGTAAAATGCGTGGCGTTGTTCGTCATGCAGTTGACCTGCACCTACTCTTTTGTAAGGAAAGTCAGGGAGGCCACTACATAGGAGAAGTTGTTGACGAAGCGGCAATATTAGGCGGACATACCAGGACCATTCGCAATGCCGACGTCTTACATGGTGTTGGGTAGAGCAAAATGCGGCTGTTTTCACTGGGCAAGCATTTACACCTGCGCTGTTAGCAATATGACCTAGGAACTGAAAGCTCATCGTACGTGAACCAGCATTTATTTAATTTTGCCCAAGGCCGGCGGTTTCGAGAGCCTTCAGTAATTCTCTAAGTCGTCGTAAGTGTTCGTCGAATGTACTTGCAAAGACGAAGGCGTCACCGAGATACGATGAAAGTCTGCCGTTTGAGGCCGCTGAGAAGGGTCTCCACAACGCGCTGGATACTCCTGATGCCGTGCATAGCACGAAAGGCATCACTATGATCTTATAGAATCCCCCTGGGGTAATAAAGGCAGTCTTTTCTCGTTACCGCTCGTCTACCTGAATCTGCCAATACCCACCCTCATGTCCATTGACTAGAAAAAACGGGCGTGGCAGAGCCGATCGAGATTGTCATATGTGCATGAAGCGGATACATGTCCTTTGTTATTTTATTTAACCGACGATGGTCTACGCGAAACCGCTGTGCCCCATCGTTTTTCTTTAAAACCCCACTGGATCAGCCTAGGGACTTCTGGGCGGTGGATGATGTCGTCCTTCAGCATGCTTTTTTTTTACCTGGGTTTGTATTGTCTGTCGTTCTTAGGGCGAAACTCGGTACGGTGGATGCCGAGTTGGACGCGTGGCTTCATCAGTCAAAATGCTGTGCTTAGCAACGGTGGTTCGACAACTTCCAGATGACGTAGCGAAACATCGACAAAATTTGCCCAGCAGTGAAAGCTACTAACCCATATGTTGAGTTTTCAGTTTACGTTGAGTTTCAAAATTGATACCATTTTCGGTCAAGACGATGTACCGTTGTTAGACAACACGTCAGCAGCTGAGATTTCGGGCGATGCTTTCCACGTGGCCTACGGCCATGCCCTTGGTCAGGTGCTGCGACTCATTTTCAAAATTTGTGCCCACAACTTCTGCGCATACATTTTAAAGTCGCCGTAGGCCTCTAGGACCCAGATTCCTTTTTCCAGAAGAAGCTGGGTACTTTCTTTTAGGAGTGCTTCCCCGTAAGGGAACGTGTCCACTTGCACCAGTAAGAAAACGCTGGCCAGCGGAGGCACCTTAACATGCTCTTCCAACACACTGGCCGAAGGGAATCTTGGTGGGGGAGGTTCCGTGGTGCCTCCGGCATCCAGAGCGTGAGGCAGTCGGAGACCAGGTCAATTACGACACTATGCTCGTAGAGGCAATCTATACCTAGAATGATGTCTCGCGAGCATATCTCCAGAATGACAAACCCCAGTAGACATGGCTCTCTGTGGACCTCGACGCGGGCATTACACCAACCAACAGGCGTGACCAGGTTTCCCCAGGGCATAACTATATCCGGCCCATATCACGCTGTGCTCACTTTTCGTAGGTGACGTAAAAGCCTACGACTCCAAATGAGTAGTCAGCGTCAGTGTCAATGAGCGCCATCGCGTTGTAGCCGTATATAATGACAGACAGTTTGTTCAACGGCGCCGCAGTACGCATAAAAGGCTTGCTGGCGTCGGAGTGGGAGCGTCGTGGCGTTTGTGGAGGTTCTTCGTGGCTTTCTTTATCTGCAACACCACCTTCAGGTCTTGCCGTGCTTAGTTTTTCGGTCGGGGCAGGGGTCCAAGGCTTCCTCGGCGAGACGAGCGAAGAGGCGAAGGTGAGCGAAGGGGTGACGGCGAACGGTGTCCACGAGGATTTGAGGCGGTGAGCCTCAAACGTTTCCTTCGATTTCGCGGGGTTTCTGGCGGTAATGTGGGAAAAGGGTTGCTTGTACAGAACCGGGGAAGTCCAAGCTCAGAAGAGGGACAGCGGACAAAGGCTTGGTATGGCTGTCCACAGTGGAAGGAGAGTGGTCGGTTACCCGGTGCTCGCCAGACATCTGTTTTCCGTGCGCGACACTACTGTGGATTCGGTGGTGGAATATTCGGCAGCTCACCAGCAACTTGCTGTGGTGGCAGATTTCAGTGAAGAGTGGCGACTGACAGAGTGGCTGGGAAGCCGGCACGACGTAAGTTACAGGAGGCACGTTCGGGGCCAACGTCCACCAGAATTCTGGATGCAAAGGTCCTCAGCACTTCTTCTCTGACAACGTCTGCAACTGATATTGAAGGAGGCCGTCGGCGTTTTCTAAACAGCCTTTGTAGCTCCTCTTGGAGCTCACCGCGGATGATCTCGTGGAGGCAGCTATCGGTGCTCTTCGGGTCGGGGCGAGATGCAGTATTTGAAGCTGAAATTGGAGGGGCAGCCACTAGCCTCTAGTAATGGTTACTCCCCGCTGCTAGCACCTGTTCAATGTTCCTGGTTTCCGTCACAAACTCATCCACGGTCGTCGGAAGGTTGCGAAGGAGCCCTCAAAAATGTTATTCCTCAGGCCTCTCATCAGGGCCCTCACCAGGCCAGCGGATCCACTCATGTGCGAGACGAGCGTTTTCACGAAGCTCGTCACACTTTCCGTAGCCCTTCAGTCCAAGTATTTGGAAGATCTTCGGCCTTTTGACATCGAAAGTGGATAGCGTAGGATCGCCGAATGTCCTCCTTGCAGGTCTCCAATGATGTGAGAGCCGCCTCGTGATTGACAAACCGGTTACCGGCAGTTTTCTCCAAAGCGAATTAGATACCCTTGCCGAAGTGGTCTGCTGTCCAATGATTGTGGCGTTCTACACGCTCGTCGTGCTCAATTCAGTCTACTATGCCCTTGACGTCATCGCCATATAACGCGGCAGGAATACCGGGCGCGATTGGCCAGAACACAATCTCAGACCCAAACGCTTCACTTGGGTGCGAATGCCACATTATGCTAACTGCACGTGTCACCTGCGTCCCTTTAGGAACCGCGGTCAACTGTCCGCATTCGAGTGCTTGGCCGTGGAGAGGTCGACTGGTGCAAACACCGAGATCTTCGAGGAAGCCTCGCCGGGCCGGACTCTGTATCGGGCTGAGCTTACAGTCATTGAGGGGGAACTCAGCATAAATTGGGAGTACCCGGCTACTCCACCACAAAATGTCACGAATAACACTTGGGACTTCCAATGATGCAGGCCAAAAAGAAGTATTAAAAGGTTTAAACTCAAAGTTGCAGCCCAGATTCTGTGAGAAAATGCGCTTGTTCGAGCGTTCTCGTCTTGTTCCCACACTTGCTGATGATGATAGTAGCGGCAATACAAGCAAAAACTGCTTTGAAAGATCTTGCAAGTGCCACATAACGCCCAAAAACGCAGTGTGTATGCTTGTTCGCCTTCAAAAAATTGCGGAAGGTTCCTCCTTCCAATCTAGATTTGACGTAACTACCACTCAGTGATGCAACTACTCTCGCCACTCTTACGCAACTACTCGTCAAGAGTAATGAAAGGAGACACCATTATAACTGTTTAGAAAATACACACCCGCCTATAAATAAATCTGCGCAGCATCACCCCATAACCGAAAAAAATATACTGCCTTATTTTTGTTCGAAACAAATTTTAGGTGACTCAGCATGAGATGCAGTTTTACTGGCAGGAGAAATGACTATTACCTGCCGACTTTACACACGCCCAGGACGAGCGAGGCGGAGGACCAAATGGCAGAACCTTCGCATGATTGGCACTCGGTTACCAAAAAAAGACAGCGAACATGTACTAAACGGAAGCGAGGCAGATTTCGGACTCGGCCTGCATCACATTCAATATCAGCAGCCGTTGCACGTTGCACACCAAGAGCAGTCGTCGCATATACGCGGCCACCTGCAAAAATTTCCAGGAACGGTACTCGATATGGAAATAATCGATATAACTTACAGTTATCAGAAAAAGCACTGAAAGAACAAGTGCTTGCGCACTTCAACTTAAAAGAGTAGTTTATTCTTGGCAGGAAGTCCGTATTTTACGAATGCAACGGCTGACAATTTGGTTCATGGAATACAACACAACACCAATCGTCTGAATTCGTATCACATCGCGACTTTGCAATATCGGAGCAAGAGCATGGCTAGTGGGTGTATATGGCCAGCACCGACGTCACTGTCCATGGTTATCTTTTGAGTAAGAGCACAATAAATTCCTCAAGCTCTTTCTGTTGGATGGGTTCAGAGATGTACCTCTATTCAGCGCAATAATAGCTGCGCTCAACTGGGTAAACGAATATGTAAATTTGGGAAATCAATTACACGAAACGAATATTCGAAATTATCTACATAACAACAACAGACTCCTGGAAATGTGATTCAGAAGACGAAAGCCCGGCCGGTACACTCTGTACAGGGATGACGTTTCAGCCGCTTAGTTCATACTTTTTGGTGGCATGTAGAACAGGGATAGAGCAAAACGAGTGGAGCAAAAAGTAAACAGCCCTTCTAATTTCCAAAGTCCCAACAAGACATGTCTTTCAATGAGGCTCTTTGTACGAACGAATTTATGGTCGCCTCGTTCATTCGGAGAACCCACGATTTTGAAATACTGAGAAAACAGATTAGGACAAGATAAAAACTAGTTATGTGTTACACGAAGTAGATGCTGGTGTAAGCTCCATCCAAGTGAGCTTTTTTCATTAGCGTCCATGTGCCGACCCCTTAGCTACTGCCAATTTTATTAGAAGAAACTGCTGGAGCTCTGTCAATGCAGGTAGCTTTTCTAAAAGATTTCGTAATTTTTACACAGCGGCTGTCCACTGTGCGCTCTACAAGAAAGCCACTTGGTCTAGTAGTATTTGTGTAGAAAGCAATAACGGATATCTTAGACAGAGTGAGCTGGAATCTATGAAGCTAATTGACGTCATCATCACCTCCCTCTTCTTTGGCGAAGATGAAGTTTTCTCCCACTCTCTGAGCTAACGTCAGCTCTCTCCACACACGCAGTGTCCTGCTCTGTATTTTTGCCCACTCTGTGTAGGTATCGAAACGGCAGGTTTTCTGCGGCGTAGGCCGTCTGTTTCTCACATTAGAATATTGGAGTACACTTCTTACCAAACCTTCAAAAATAATGTTTTCAGTATTACTACCTTCCGCGAATTTTACTTTCTGTGCATAGAGCACCAAAGTGAGACAGTTAGAACCTCATTTATAAACTGCCCAGAAGAGTTTGGCGGGTCTAGTGACAAAAGCACCTGACAACAGCAGCTTTGGGCTAGATTCTGCCAGTGAGTTGATTTTTCGGGGGCTTTTTATACATGTTTCCGGAGAATCCGCTTGGAATATATTCACCTGACACTAACGTAGATAAGCTGCCACTTTCCAGCGCGATTATGTCTATTAAACTCAATATAAGCACCAAAGCGTCACCAGCCTTCTAAAAACAAACTTGAAGTTGTTACAAATTTAACCGGCATCGTTATTAAAAACATTATCACGATAACTGCACCTGTCACATCGCCCACCTGCTCGAATGCGAGCCCAGTAAATTTACCCGTACTGTCTCTCATTATCATTCCATTTTGCAATAATTATCTATAATAATTTCTTAACAAGTGAATATAATGCCGTGTTTTGGGGTAATTACATTCAACATCATCAGCGCTACCTACTATATCTCCACCGAAAACCAAGATCCCTCCGTTTGGATTCACGCATTCGCCAGGTGCGCTGAAAAGACGGAGGTACATTTTTTGCATTCAGCAAGCCACCTTAAATAAAGCAGAAAATTGAACACCATCGTTGAATAAAATTAGCGATCGAAGCAAGCTACATAAATTTACAGTTGTGGTCTATCACCATTCCTTATGAGAGTTCTACGGTTGTACAAGGTGCATGCTTGCACCACCCCTAGGGTTTTTCACACTATTGCCGAGAACTGTGACAAATTGGCATCCACGAGAAACGTATGGTGTTTAAAGTTTGCCCCATCAGCAATATTCAAGCAGAACCTTATGTTTGATGCTTTTTGGATAGAAAAACAGCTGCATAAGTTTTCTGGGCGTCGTCCTCGAGTTATTATACATCAGTTACTTTTCTTTTTTTCCTTTGTATCCAAATGGAGCAACTAAGAACTTCTTTCTCATGCAGGAATCGTTATGTCTGTTCAAAAAACCGACGTGATTGAAATTATACTATGACATTTTTATTTCAGCGGTGATAAAATGCCTTTTTGGGTTATCCCTTGATTGAGTTATGCTGAAACGTGCAGTGTAATAACAAACGTTTGCACAAATTTAAAGGCGAAGCACCTTAAGGTCGAGGCTGCTCCATCCGGCGTCCGGCGTCCGTGGTCACGGCGCAGCATCGTGCAAATGAAAATATCTGTGAAGAAAAGGTTCACATAAGGTTAACAAGAACAAAATGAAAACTTCACAAAACGTTACAGAGAGAGATGAAAAGCGATAGAAAGAGAGTGCTCCTGAAAAGCCGTGCTGCGCTTGCGCGAAGTGCGTTGGATAGGATTGGATTGGATAAATTGAATAGTATTGCACTGGATTAGACTGGAAATCGTCTTAGCAGCAGTCAACACTCTCACGGGTGATTTACGGTAAAAACGCTCCCCAGTGCTTCGCCAACTCGTCATGACTGACTTCGTGGAAATGCGTGAATTTTTTCATGGTTTCTGCTTAGCGTTTAAATTTTTAAGAGTTCTAACAAACAACTTTTCAGAAAATGATTCAGCACGTGCCTCATATATACGCGTGCTGTTGTTCTTAAAACCTAGTTTATGTGATGTTTGTACTTAAAACGGCCTAATAACTGTTTCTCCCCAAGATTGCACGCCGAAATCTTGTTTGGACAACTGCAAGAAGCATCGGCCTGGTTCAAAGGTGGTGGCGGCAAAATGCAATGGCCCCAACTCCTGCACTTGCAACTACGGTGAGTTAATAGAAAAATGTAGACCAATTTTAATTGTTTGACCAAGAGGTTCATAAAGGAGGTAGGTTCGTCAAACAATTTTATATTTTGACGAAACTTCTCTTTGAGATGTAAAATATTGAAAGTGAGAAAACCCTAGTTGTGTTTTCGTCATTTTTATATTCAGCCCTATATTTATAGAGTATTGGGAGTGATGGTATGCTTATAAATTGCGCGTTGCTGGTTAGATCAATAACAGTATGAAAGGAAACATTCAGTTTTATATCTGATATGAGAGGAGGACGTTCAATACACATAAAGCCGCTAAAAATAGAAGGAATAAAGGTTCAATATATTAACTTGGTGCAGTCATAAGGATGTTCTTCTAGCTGTGTATATACAACTTTCTTGCGTTGTCACACAAATTCCAAAATATTCTTGAATTTCTTGCTTCTGGTGCGACGCTCGCTGAGTTTTAGCTTCGCATGTTATATTTGATTTAGAAATACACAAAATGATCAACGAAGGCTTGTATTTCGCCAGAATCAACAGTACGGTTATAACTTTCAGGGACAATTACGCAAAGATAAGTAATCGAATGAGCTCACTAAAGTTTTATGTCTCTCCGGAGCTTTGTTTCTGCAGCCACACAGCGTGCTGTTTACCCGCCAAAGGAATAATATAAATGAGGGACACAAGCGTCCCATGAAAACGTTTTCATATATTTCTACATCGTCAAAGTGAATGTGAAAGGATACACGTTGCAAATAAATGCTTCAACAACGCTTCTCCACAACGCCATGAATCCTGGTAAATCCCTTTCACCAAGCTTTTTAAACTTCACCTGGGTTCTACATAAAACCTCACACATGAAAATCATTTTTTATAAACTTTTTTGCCTACCACAATTCTACTCATCTTTTGTGGAAGACATAGTTATTCATTCTTGAAAATGCATTTCCCCAGCGCGGTATGCTAGGGAATACAAAAATGTTACATACTTATTTGTTTTAAACGCGTGGTTGTTGGTCTTGAGGGCTCGGTAATTTGGGATTTCTATGTAAGCTGGCATTACTACAAATTTACAATCTTTAAGCATTCACTGGTCAAAAAATAGTCAGACCGTCTTTTTCATGAGATATTCGTTGCATGCTCTGTCACACAATAGAATGACCATCCTGATTCTTCTGCAGGCAACGTCCCTTCCGAAATCCACTCGAACTCGAAATAACGGGCAAAACTTGCATGTTTTAATTGTGCTCTTTTGTCCTTTTTTGGGCTCAAATGTTTGAAAAACACGAAAAAAAGAAGTCATGACACTTATTTATTTATTTATTTATTTATTTATTTATTTATTTATTTATTTATTTATTTATTTATTTATTTATTTAGTTATTTATTATATCTTACAGGCCCATTGAAGAGCATTGAGTAAGGGCGTTACATTTTTGAAAGAACATTAAAAAATATAGTGGGGAAAAAGAAGAAAAGATGAGTGCACAATATAAAGTTTGCGTAATCAGCTTGGAGACGTAAATGAAGCACATCATACACGTTTCTAACACACAATTATCACAAACGCACAGGGTTTTTGTGGAATCAAAAACATCAGAAAACACTTAAATACAAGGCGGAAACACCCACAAACAGTAACAATATTATTCTGGCAATTCATCATTACACAATTACTAAGAAAAATGTCGGTGCAGATTTTCGGTAAAGCTATCTTGACTAAGTATGGATGCAATTTGGTCAGGAAGATGATTCCAGTGCATGATTGCTCGAGGCAATGCCGATAAATTGAAAGCAAGCGTCTTGCCAAAAATGCGCGTGAAACTATTACTATTATGAAGGCGTCGTGACGTACGTACTCGAGCGTTAAGAGGAATCGGGTTAGGTCTAACGCGAACTATGTGTTTATTAAAAAGGCATAATAGCGCGACAGTGCGACGGGTACCTAGCGGTTGAAGTGATAACTTTTGTTTGATTTGGGCAACGCTAAGATGACGGTCATACTTGCGTGTAATAAATCTGGCGGCTCTGTTTTGAATAGATTCCACCTGGACGATTAGGTAGCTTTGGTGAGGGGACCAGATTGCCTACGCGAATTCTAGCTGTGGACGAATAAAGGTTAGATACGCATGTTTGCGGATAAGGGCTGCTACACATCGTAAATTTCGTCGCAGATAACCCTGTGATTTAGAAGCCTTCGCGTGGCGGAAATGTGGGTACTCCAGGAGAGATTAGGTGTTAGATGAACACCCTGATATATATAGGAAGCGGCTTCCGAAACTGCACTGTGGTTTATGGAATAAAGAAAATCTGAATTATCGTGTTTCCGACTAAAAGATATTACTTTGTATTTACTCAAATTAAGTGACATTTGCCGTGTATTTTACCAATCGTAGATTATGTTTAAGTCATTTTGTAAGGAAAGGTGGTCGTTAAGGCTAGTAATCGTACGATATTTAATACAATCGTCAGCAAAGAGTCGTATTCATGATGAAATGTTGAGGGGCAGGTCATTTAAGTAGATCAGGAAGAGTAACGGGCCCACGACGCTGCCCTGCGGAACTCCAGAAGTAACATCAGCGAGGTGCGAAGAAAAGTTGTTGACCACGGTAAATTGTTGGCGCATAGACAGAAAGGTCCGAATCCATGATAAAGTTAGAGAATTCAGGCAAAGGGCTGATAATTTTGAAATGAGGCGGGAATAAGCAACACGGTCGAACGCTTTTGAAAAATCTAGGAAAATGCAGTCTGTTTGTTGGTTAGCATTCATGTTTGAGTGTAGGTCAGTTGTAAATTCTAGCAGTTGTGTATCACATGACAGGCCTTTTCTGAAACCATCCTGATGGACGAAAAAAAAGTTGTTGGATTCGAGGTGGCTATAGACGTTAGATGCAATATTGGGCTCCAGTAATTTACAGCATGTGCACGTCAAAGAAATCGAGCGATAATTTTCGGGTGCTTGTTTCTTATTGGACTTGAAATTGGGAACAACCTTGGCAATTTTCCAGTCGGCAGGTAACTAACCTGCTGTCAATGATTTACTGAAAATATGGAACAGAATTTGACTAGAGATGTGCACAGTGTTCTTTAATATTTTTGAGTTGATGTTATCGACATCAGATTAAGTGGAGACTTTAAGACTGCCGATTAGTGAAGCGATGCCTTCCGGAGTAATATTATTTGGCTGTATAGATCTGTAATCGGATTCGGGAACCATGGGCATGGTGGAATGATCTTCCTGAGTGAATACCGACGAGAAGAAATGGTTGAATGCATGCGTACACGCATGTTCCTGAAGGGGAGCACCGTTGTCACCATGTAATACAATCTCATTATTAGAACGATTGTTTGAAATTGTCTACGATTGTTTGAAATTGTCTTCCAAAACTTTCTGGGGTTATTTTTAACAGCGAAGGTAAATACGCAGAAAAGTATTTTTGTTTGGCACTGTGTACTGCAGAGTTAAACGTTCTCAGAAATTTCTTATATTTGGCGCATGACGACGCACTGCAAGTCGATTAGCACTCTTATACAATCGTTTCTTCTTGTTTCGCATGTTTCTGAGTTGTCTGTTGGACCACGGATTAGATTGATCATTTTTATTTGTTATTAAAGGCACGTGTTTGTCAACCAGTTCGGCTATGTTGTTCTTGAAGAGCACCCAGCTGTCATCTACAGACCGGGAACTGAATGAGGCTAGGAAAGATTCATTGCAGAATTCCTCCTATTCTGCGTTCATTTCCCTGTAATTACCTATTTTATAATCGCGCATTTTTAATGATGCCACCGGGATATTTTAAAGGAGTGCGAAATGTAATCTAAAGGAGCTTGTGATCGTTGAACCTATCAATGTGTGGTACGGATCCTATGCTTTCCGGTGCAGTGGTTAATACAAGATATAAGATGTTAGACCCTCGAGTGTGTTCGTCTATAACTTGAACAAGATTGAAGTCTAGGTTTAAGGTAATGAATTCGGTTGAAGTGCTACAGGGCGCTGAGAGGAGCGGCCAATCAATGAGAGGGAAAGTAAAGTCCCCGAAAAGGTAGACTATCAATTAATACTGAACTCAACACGTTTGTCACGTTGAACCATGTAATCTTTTGGTTTCTATCTTGTTTCTGTTTCGTTATTCTGGGGATACCACGTGGGCACTAGTCGACATTGTAAATTTGCGCCGGCGGAGCACATAGAGCAGTCTCTGTGACGGTTAATGCGAACACCGCCGACCTTGAGCCTTAAAGCAGAAGCTCTACTCAACCAATGCGAGATTATTTCCCCTAAAGATATATAACGGCATGCTTTTTTGTTTTCAGTAATATGGCGGCGGAAGGGCCCACGCTCTGTGTACCAGGCGCAGAGTTTTAGAAACTTCTCAATACAAGCAATAAACTCAGTTGCCTTCCATCCTCTTACAATCCCTATTGCACCGATTTCTTTGAAAGCCCCCATAAAATTATCGCCTTCCAGCGATAAACCCAATGAAAGATATTAACCCCCTGAAACACTTTAAACGTTTAATGGTGCTGGGTTTTTGCTAAATGAGGTAAGAGCGTTGCCCAATCAGGTTAGTGGTCACGGTGTTGACGCCTTCAAAACGTCAGTGGACAGTGCAACAAATAAAACAAAGCACACATCCGGTAGTCTCTTTTTTGGGGGGATGAACAAAAACCGGAGAACAAAGCTGCTTAACCAAGAATAAATCACAGATGATAGACTGTCAGAAGAGCCACAATTAGCGCTAAATGTAGGCCACATTGCTCTTCGTAAAGAGGCAGTCTGCAAGACGCAGACAATTACATCTAGTTTGTGATTCAGCACGAAGGTGAATATGACCTACCAAGAAATACGAAATGAAACATGTCGAAGAACTACCTGTAAACACGAGCTATCATGTTGGCTGACAGACATGTGCCCGATCTATGGGCATCTGCTTCTAATTTTGGTCGTTATCATGTAAAAACAAAATTCAGTGCCTTTTATTTAGAGCATCAGTCGTTGCAGTCTCCACAATAACACCCGACTTTGCTTCTGAAAGCAGACTTGCCAAAACGTGGGCAAAAAGCATAACCTTCGACAACAGCTACGCATGCCAAAATGATGTCGGAATGCAGCAGCCAACACTTGGGCTACTCTCAACAAGGTCCGACATTTCAAACACGATAGCAATATTTTACAAGCATTTAATAGAGAACTTCACAGTTTCTGAAGCGCGTTACCCAGATGCTTTCGCTCGCCGTGGACGAAGATGCCGTTAACCTGTAGATCGGGTGGTGTTTCGTTAGTACGACGACACCATGCAGGCTTGCTGGCTTGTGCTTTTACTCAACCAATTTAGACCGACCACTTGCAGATCTTGATGAGGTACAGTGGCTTAGGTATCCTTCGTGTTGAAGAGTCCTTTTGCCAAGCCGGTGGTGAGTGGGGTCACAATAACATCTTTCGTGAATGCTTTCACTCCATACTGCTCGAATTCATTGGAATCTTGTGCATATGAGCCTTCACTGAACCTCAACGTGATGGCCCCGAAACATTGTCTGCTTTCAAGGTACGCAAACGTTTTTCGGGAAGATTGCGCTAACCTCAAGTTGCACTCAAAATAGTCGTTTCGAATACCCGAATTTCTCTACTGCGGAAGTTTTCGATTATAACAATCATGACCCAACTTATCGCCATGCTTTGTAAGCCACGAGACGCCAAGCAACGAAAGTCTGACAGTAAGAACATTTTTTTCAACGAATCGCTCTATTGAAGCCAGCTCAAACGAGGGGAACAAAAAGAGCTCCTGCATACCACACATGCGATATTAAAATTGTAATGACGGTTGGAAATATAATGTAGGATACCTTCTTGAGGTACTTATAATACTTTGCGACGTATAAGATTACAAAAGGAGCACTGTCTGCTTTAAGAAAGAGAGGCGATTTTTTATTAACTCAGAGCCTTGAATATCTGGCTAAGTAGCTTAGGGAACGCCTTGCTTAAACTGCCGACGCAAAATGCAAAAATCCTGGTTATTAGAACGAACCGATTATTTTTGTTTTTTGAAAATTTAGGGGTCTTGTGGAGACATAAACATACATAGTAAAATTTGCCACAGCACCTTGGTAATATAATTGGTCAATTGAACACTACATTCAAATAAAATCTTTAAAACGTTGCAACACACGGATAGTCATAATTACAGAACTGCATATAAAATGCCTCTACGATGTCAAAAATGTAGTCATTAAACATTTTCGGACGCTATTCCGCCATTTGCGTGTTATTCTAGAGTGTAGGAACTTTATAATTGTCACTGCTCTGCAGATTCTATTATCATTATTGTGTTCGTCATCCTCATTAGCAGCTCTAGCTTGACCTCGTTTATCTTGGTTGCATCGCCATTTTGTAAATAAAAGGGCAATCTTAACACTGGTACGTCGCGATCGTTGATCTCTGTTTATTTCACAATTTGGGCCCGATAAACCCCACATCAATTCCCTGCTGCTATTCGGAGTCTTTCGAACTTTGGCCTTTGGAAGGAGGAAACCAACGATGCCAACAATAAACCCTGGGGATGGATAAAGCAACTGTGGTGCTATACAAATCCGAACGAAGCAATGAATGGACGAGACGACAATGACTCGTCATCTGCGACGATTTTCCCCGATAGCTTTAGGCTGTGATTTTCTACACGGTGAGGACAACGCCGCAGCTGATGGCGCATTGTTAGATGCAGTAACTTTGAATCTCGAATGCAGTACTCCTGAGACTACAATGCGTCTTCATGAAGAGAAGGGGAAACAAGAAAAGGTGCGGTTAATCACTCCAAAGCTATGCAGAGACTCCAAAGCAGTCTTAGAATTCTCAGTAATGAAAAGTGATACATAGGATGGGTTAAAGAGTTTTCTTCAGCAGCTACGAAAAACTGCAGTTTGAGAGGAATTTTTGAGGAAGAAAATTGAACCTTTGGTCAACATTCAGTAATTAGACGAATAATTTCCAACCAACCTTGATTATAAAGACAATGCTACTCATGTCATGAGCAGATTATACTATCAATTCAAAGACAGCAAAGCGAACACCACAAAGCCGTGCCTGGTAACCGAGGCATTGAATTTAACAAAAAATTTAATAAATTTATAGCCTTCAAGGAAACCCTACTACAACCACTCTTATTTAGAAACCTCTGATGAACAAGTCTTCTTGACGTCGCCTTCGTCAGATCTCCAAAAGAAAGCAGAGCATGAGAATTCGAGACCATTGCCTGCGCTTGCCCTTCAAACTCAAGACGCCTTAATCTCAAACGTTTTTAAAGCGCCCGCCGAGATGCCCAGAAACAATACAGGCGGCTGTTCGCGGAATCCTACTACACCGGGAGAATCACAATATGGTGAATAACTCGAGTGGGAGTCCATCAATGTGCCTCTTGGAGAACTGAAACGGCCAGTATATGCACAAGTGTCTATAGCGAACAACAAGGTGACGTCACAAACTTAAGAACGCGATCCTAATTGTTTCGTGAGACATGCTAGGAAGACTGCCGTGGAACGAACTCACATGCAATAGAACATATATAGTACGCGGCAGGCAGCATTCCAACAGCCTGAATGCATCTCGCAAGGATAACTGGATTGCCAAAGTACGGAGCTTGGGAAAGGAGCGGACGCCTCTGGGACACTTTTTACAGGCCGCGGAGGAAATACGTGATGACCTCACATGAGAGTTCAGAAGCGCCGAAGATGTCTTCGAATATTAGCCAGGGTGCGACTACTTCGCCGACACTGCCGGAATGTGCTCAGAAAAACGGGCCTTCGTAGCTTCGCCTTCCGACGGCCTCAGAGGACCTGACAAGGACGAAGTAAAGACATCTACTGGATGCGGACTGACTACGGTTTTTTGGGGGCCGGGGCAAATGTAGATAGTGTATAATATTCATCGCGGCTTCATGCCGGGCACCCAAGATGCCCGTAATCACACGGGAGCCGCTTAAGCTCAAGCTGCATCCTTTTGGTTGCATCGCCGTTTTGTAAACGTACACCATCGTATCATCGGGACGTCGTGGCCCTTGGGAGTCTCCTCTTATTTTAAACAAACAGCTCATTATGCAGATTTATGTTTTCACCACAAAACCAAATATATGATCTTATGTCTAGCGCATACCGACACGTTCGCTTTGTAGATGACTCCGGTATATTTCCGGGACATTTATAAATAGGAGCAGACAGACTCTTACATAAGTAACCAGTTGCGGATAGCATGACTTGCAGCTCCATATCTAACCATCGATTGAAGGAAACCAGCGCTTAGTGTAAGGTTCAGAAAAATGCATATCAAGTTTCAGAAATATTTCTAACCGAACGGTCAATAAATAATGCGCCTGAACTTATGCCTTCATGAACACTACTAGCGGGAGTTCTATTACTGATATAACACATGTAATCTATATGGCCCTACAAGGAACGGGGAGTAGATCAAATTCAGATGCTCTGAAGGAGGTGTGCCGAGTTGTTCGGAGATTTTAAACTGAGATTAACATATTTTTTATCGTCTTTACCTACGCGAATGTTCTTTAGTAATGGGCAAATAATCAAACGGGTGTAATTCCTATTCGTAATAAATTTTGTGTTCAGACATACAAAATTCCAGTTTTAAAAAGGGCAAAACAAGAACTGGTTGTTGCTTCCAAAGCTCTTAAGTTTGTTTATATTGCGTGATGAGAAACTTTTAGACGCTTTGAAGTGCCCAAGTTTTTTTGTGGCACATATATATTTAGAGTCAGAGTCAGAGTCAGAGTCAGTGTTTATTTCAACATTGAATATGCTGATATACTAAGGGCACAGGCAAAAAGCCAACTTGGGCTTGACGGGGCCTGTGTCCCTTATACAGTTTAAACAGCGGTTGCGATGGACATTCATGTACAGTAGCCATACAATTTGGCAGAGTAATGCAAAGAAGATAAAAGGGAACTTTTTTTACAACAGCAGTTTTATGGTACAATTAGCCATAATTGTACTCAACGGAAACAGGCGCAAGTAAGTTCGGATAAAAAACAATTCTCTGGCACACTTAGTCATATTACATACATTGAACTAAAAACATAACGAGTTCGAGATAAAAAACAATTAAAAGATATTAAAAGCAATTTCCTGGCATGCTTAGACCTATAAAATATATTAAACCAAACCAAACAGGCATAGGTACATTCCAGTAAAACAGCCAGTGACAGGGTAACGCAAAGTCGAACAAAATTTCTCAATGTCTCTAGCAATAACAGTAATCATCATCACAATAGACAGGACTATACAATAAATAGGAGGTTTTTCAAGCCCGAAAGGAATTCAATGTGCTCGGTAGGGTATATTTAAGCATTTGTCGACCGTAGTTGGTGCGTGTGTAGGGAATACTCCATGTGTGCGTGCAGCGAGTATCGTAGACACGCGGACGGTTTGTTAATCCAGCGAGCTGGGTTAAGTATCGGTCGTTGTTTTTGATATATAGTTTGTATCGCGTGAGCAATACTAAATTGTACAAGTCATGTATATGAATCATGTTTAATTTCTGGAAAATGAGGGCTGTGTGCTCATCGTATGTTGCATTTTCAATTGCCCTAGCGGCCTTTTTTTAAAGTTTATGGATCTTATTCAGATTTATAATGGTTGTGGTGCCCAATACAATAAAACAATACCGTAATGTTGAGCAGAAAAGATAATTATATAGTAGTAATTTTATATTTTGGGGTATCAAGAAGCGCAAGCGGCACAACACGCCAACACTACGAGAGAGTTTTGAATAGATGGCGTCAACATGAGCATTCCAGAACATGTGTTCGTGAAAGACAACCCCAAGATTTTTTACTGTTTTAACCAGCTCCACATTACATGCCCCAATTGTTAAACGAAGCTCCAAGTCAATTGTTTTGTTTTTGGGTCGAAATAACACTGCTTTCGTTTTAGAAACGTTTATGCTTAATGAATTACTTATACTCCACGTATTTAAATGCCTTAGAGCGGTGTTCGCCTTTATTTCAAGTTCATGTAATGTTGGTTCTTGGAAATATAGACTGGTATCGTCAGCATATACAATTATCTTACAGCCTTTGTCAATGTTTACGATATCATTTATGTATAAATTAAAAAGCAGTGGCCCGAGGATGCTCCCTTGCGGTACACCACCTAGTAAAGTCTTAAAAGTTGATCTATAGTTGTTTATGATTACTTGCTGTTTCCGTTCAAACAAATAACTCTTTATAAGGGAAAGAAACGTACCTCGAAAACCATAATTGTCAAGTTTTAAGAAAAGAGTTTTGTGATTCATTCAATTGAATGCTTTCGAGTAATCAATGAATACTCCCAAAGTATAAGTTCATTTCTCGAAAGATTCTAGAATTATCTCCTTCTGTAATAATAATGCTGTTTCAGTAGATCGATTTTTCATAAACCCGAATTGGAAAGGGGTTATAATCGTATGTTTTTTTATAAAAGCTGACATTCTTTTATGAATCAACTTTTCGATCAATTTAGAAAATATTGGCAATACTGATATAGGTCTATAGTTATACATGTCATGGATATCCCCACGCTTATAAATTACGGAAACTTTCGCTAATTGCAACCTTTTTGGGAATTTCCCGCCTGAGAAAGATAAATTTGCGATGTGAACTAACACTGTAGCTATAATCCCTGCAGTATTCTTAACAGGTTTTGTTTGTAAGTCTTCGATGTCACAACAGTTGCTATTTTTAACGTAGAAAATACCTCTCTGATTTCTGCCTCATCTGTCGGATATAAAAATGCACTTTCTCGCAATTTGGGAGGTAAAAATTGTGTGCAGTTTGGGGAATGAGTACTATTTGTGATAGAGATAAAGTAATCATTGAACGCATTGGTCACTTCATTTCCGGTTATTTGTTTTCCGTTTAAGGTAATTTCTGGCGCGGCAGTAGTTTGGTTCGAGGACCGATTAAGGAGAACATTTAGGCGCTTCCAGATAGCTTCAGAACTGCGAGTAGTCTCATTATTAAAGAGGTTTTGAAAATAGTACTGTTTACTTCTTTGTATGAGTCTATTTGTTTGATTTCTACATTTTTTAAAGACTTTGAGATCTTCAGCAGTTCTGGTCGCTATAAAGCGTTGGTAGAGGGAGTCTTTTTTTTTTAATCGCTTTTAGGCAATCGCTAGTTATCCAAGGTTTCCTGGCCTTGCGAGGCTTAACTTTTGTAATATACGGAAAACATTGTTTATAAATATTCTTATATTTCTCGGTGAATGTGTCGTATGCCTGATCAGGGTCTTTGCAATGCAAAACGTCGTCCCAGTCACTATCGGCCAATCTGCTTGCAAACGATTCGGTGGTAGTGCTATTTATGTCCCGATATTTTATTTCATTTACTTTCTGCTTCGGGATTTGCCATTTTTTGTCTCTCATCGCAAAAACAATCGGCAGATGGTCACTAATGTGTGCCGCCAGTGCTCCTGAACCCGAATAAAAGTTAATGTTTGGATCAAACCGCTGGTAGGGCACGTTTTCTGTGAAAGAGCTACAGTTCAATTTACCGCTTGTGCCTCTACAGTGCTTCGATATGACGACATGGATATGACTAGAGTGCTTGGATATGATCACATTATTCCCAAGCGAGTACCCAAAAGAAAACAAGTCATTCGTATTACCTTACTGCTTGGACACAAATGTGTGACCGCTATGCCGAGCTACTTGCTGACTAGCAGCTTTCCCACTGGTACTTACACTACCCCTGGCTTTATTCCGTAAATTTGCATGCACTTACACTGCAAAGCTTGAATATTGTTTTCTACCTTAATAAGATCCACATAAGAAGGGGTCAGTGCTTTTTGAAACATTTGTGAACTACACCAATATAATAGCTTCGATATCTGGGGCGTTTAAGACACCCTAGGCACTGCGCCAAATATCTCTTTTCTGAATCGATAAGCAGAGTTGTAAGTACACCTGTAATTTTTGGGTATATCCCGAAAGCCATCTGTTTCCGAGAACACTTGTTAGCTCCTTTATGCCTGCGTCTGGACTCGCAAATAGTAATAATACCCAAGAGCTTCAGCAAAAAATCTTTAAAGTGCGTTTTTACAAAAGAGAAACGAAAAAAAGATTGTTCTGTTATGCTGATAAACAAAAATGTGAAAATTCCAAGAACGTTGCTTCTTTGAGCAATGAGCAAAAGAAGAGCGCTGGCGAGGGGAACAAGTAATAAACTACACAACACATACCATACCACAGTGCCCACGTTATGTGCTCTTTCCTTAGTCTCGTCGCTTGCGCGAATTTCCAGTACATACAATCAGCCCTTCAGCAAACCCTTCGATCATAAGATGAGAGAATTGACGTTATGGGAGAAGGTGCCGTATTCAAAAATGTAACGTCTCTTAAAAGTGTCGATGACGCATCCAGTAAACGTAGGATGAAATATCGGATGCAGGAAGCGTGTCAACGAAAATGGCGAAGGAAGATAGCTGTTTAAGAAAACTTGTAATACGGTTAATATATTCGATACCACAGGACGCAAGCGTTCAAGTTAGTGAATATGCCGTAGTAGTAACTTCAATATTTTCATTATCGAAAGTGATTAAAATAAAGAAATGACAGCAGTACGCTGTTCACAGAGTAATGAACGTCCCTTAAAACACCAGCAAGAATGGTCAATAGCTAGCCCCTATAAAATAAACGTTGCTGTAGATCAACTTTGGAACAATACCCATTATTGCCTAATAAATGTAAGTATCAAAGTGTGCTATTCAGTTTTTTAAACATATTTATCGCGTGTTTATACATCAAGAGTTCCACGCAAGCCCAAATCCAAGCTTTACTCATAGTATGAAGAAATTAACAAATCACGAGCCAGTTTATTCTGCGCAAGTGGTTGACCAGAAAATCAAATTTTTACAAACATTTTTCACCGAAAGCACAAGCGCTTGAAGGAAGTAGTGTTGAAATTAGCCGCTACTTCGTGCATTTAATTTTGGTATATTGTCCCAATCTAGGCATCTATGGCGATGAATCAGGGTGCGGCACCTTTGGCGAAGAGAGACGTTGCTACTCTTCGAAGCAAACGTGTTTGACGTTCCCTCAGTCTGGGGTTCTGGAATCTAAGCGGCCTGTCCTTTACGACGACAGGATACCAGTGAATTTTAACTAAAGGGAAAGCCAAATAAAGGCGAGTGAGCAGGCAAGCCAACCGACAACATGAACACACGCTAACTCCAAGTCATGTAGAATGCCTCCCGTCTCAATGAGAAATGTGCAACCACTAGGGCGCGCCAAATAAAAACAACAGTGACACGCGAATGTCTCGTCTTGTTGTATATCACGACCTTGAACTGCAAGCAATAAAACACACGAATACCGACGGAAAAAGAACGCATGACTAATTTCCATCAGAACAAGTACCTGATTTTGGGCACACGGAGATTTTGCGGAAACCAAAAACCAATGAAGGCCTAGACATAAAAAGGTTCGCTATAAAATAGCAAAATTCGCTATGTGCTTACCTTTCTCCACAATTATTTGCCCACTATTTTCCTGAATCTTTATGCAGTGGGAACGAAACAACCCCCTAAAACATTCTTACGACGGTGGTTATCCTCCCTTGATCACGTATCTTGCTTTAGAAGTATTATCCCCAATACAATGAAGTTCATAATACTCTCATCCAAACTGTAGTTTAATTAACTAAGCTTGATCGCAGACGTCAACTAACGTGTTTAGCTTTATGAAAACAGTTTGCTAAAGGCATTTTGTAAACAAATAAATGTTTTTTTTTGTTTCTGGCCAACAGAGGACTCTACTACTCCTAATTGGGAACGTGAGTATTGTTTTTAACCGGCACTTTGAGCGACATAAAAGAGCATTCTATGGCCTCAAGTTGTGTTTTCTGAACACACGTTAGGTTTTGTTTGCTATCGAACTTTTTTCTTCAGTAACCAGAATAGAGAATCGCATGGCGGACTAGTATAGCACAAGATTTTTCCATGTCTCCTTGGACATGAAAAATTGTTTTGCGAGCACAGATAGCCTGACCTGGTAGGTAATATTGTTCTACATTGCGAGACGTCTCCCATCTTCAAACTTCGCCGCATAAGACCACATTTCGGCCACCAGGTGAATGGAACACAGAATTGTGCTTGTTATCAAACTTTGTTATCTCACTTACAACATCTTATCTGCGTAACATATCTCTCCCGCGCATCGTCTTTTTTATGCTCGGGCTCAGGAGGCCCGCGCCCGTAAAAAAACCGTTTGGTTTCAATGTACTGTCCTGTTATCAATGTTTGTTTGTGGTGCCAGTAAACGCTTCTTATGTCGACAGGCTCCCGTTGAATGCTCCAGTATTACCAGTGACAAATTAGTACGTCCGGCAAGAACGTTTGGTGCCCTGTTTGTATTCCGTCCACCGAACCAAGACTGATTTCTTTGTGTGCTTTGAGCAATTCTTTTTAAAGTATTCTTGCACTGCAAGGTGTAAAGCTCTGCCGACGGGATAACAACCACAGTCAGAGTACTCTGATTGCGTTCTTGAGTAATTATAAGCTGCTTCTCACCACGCTGGTGTCCTAGACGTTAAGCTTCCCACCTGATAAGGGTAGAAGGGCAAGTCCTATCTTTGTTAGAACTGGGCTCTTTCGTCGATGCCTTCTCTAACGATGTTTCCATCTAATTTTCGCCCTAGATACTTCAACACCGACACATCTAGCGTCTCCCGTTTGTTGTGCCACGAATACCGGATCAGGGAATCCGCAGTTGTGGCTCAGTTGCATAGGCGTTGTGGTGCTGAGCCCGAGAAGGCGGGTTCAATACGGGCCGCAGTGGCTGCTTTTCTGACTTAGGCGAAAAGCAAAAATGCCCTTGTGCATATTCTGCGCACCGATAAATTCCAAATGGTCGACATTTTTCTGGAGTCGTCCCCGATGGCGCTCCTAATACCCCAGGTATAGCTTCGGGATGTGAAACCCCAAATTTTATTATTCCACACAATATCAGTACAACCACTTTAACGTTTCAGCATCGAGTCACTGCAGCCATAAATATTTGCTGATAACGTAAAGAAGAAATAAACTGTAGTTGTCACATGGAAGTTGGTAGCGCTAACGATTTCTGGCGAAGGAGGACCCCATTTACCCTTTTGTGTTAACTACGGGCGCTTGACTCGTTCATAATACACATCTGTTCAACACCCGATTGAATAGGTTGAAAACTGTTTCGAGGATTGGAACATCAACAGAATTTTTGGCAGATTCATGTTCAGCCAAAACAGAAAGAAAACTGGTTTCGTTTTTACGAACGGTGTTTTCGAGTTTAGTGTCATATCCTTTGGACTCTAACGTCACCATCTTCCTGGAGTCAGTGTATATTGTATGGAGTTTCTGTTATAATTGTTATTATTCACCTGACAGCACGTGCTGTGGGCCTTATTAGGTACGCAAAAATACCACTTTGATGCCATGTTTTGTCATCACTTTGTTGTGCCATTAGAGAACAAACAGCCAACGAACCACAAAAAAACAGAAGATGATTGGCAAATCTCCCGTAACCTAATGAGTTCCCCCATGCCCTTTAAACCATAGGGACGAAAGATCACGCAAAGGTTGTATTTCCCGCGCCCCCCAACACCTACAGTTTGTGAAATTACGCGAACCTCTGCGGGAAAATGCCCGTTTACGACAAGAAAGGCCCAAGATACACGCAGTGGACCACCAATGTGGCGTATAAATTGTCAACGCCAGCACGTTTGTTTAAATGGACCGAAAGAGCAGATACTTGAAGAAAGGGGAAGATAGGTACGCGTGGCAAATTTATCAAACGTCTTTTGTGCTTGTCTATGGGTTGTGCCTTGGGCGTTCTCCCACGCGATAAATGAAGTAGGGAAGCACCGAAGGTATTCTTTCTGCGCCCCACAAGGCTTACAATACGTGCCATAAAGTTACCCGTGGGAACGAACGCCATAGTTCAAAAAGAAACACCTCACAGCATACATTACCTGCAGCAAGAATGTAGAATGTAAAATTCCTTTGACGTCTACGTTTATTTGCATCGGCTGCACCACCCGATAGTTGAAGAATGGTGCATTAAAGCACGCGCCCTGGTAAGCAGGCGGACGTGACTGTGGTTATCTCAAAACACTTCTAGCATCCTCGCTCCGGAAACATAGGTGCAAGCGAAATGAACCTTAGTTAAAACAAAACCAACCAAAATTGAATCGTAATGACCGAAGCACCGTAAGGAATACACTTCTGCCAAAATAAAATGCAATGTCCGTAATAAAAAGAAAATTCTCCACCGAAAAAAACACCTTTTTTATTTTGCTGAGATTTTTCCATGGGAACATGGTGTGTATACATTATTGTAGAACATCCTTAGGCAATTACGGGCCATGTTTACCTTTCTTCAGTGGCTGGCTGCTCTTGCGTGAGCGAATCAGGGGTGGCTTACCCAAGCCGTGACTGAAGGTGCGATGCCCGAATACAGTTAGAAAACGCTGCCTAAAGTAGGCATAATTCCAACAGCCACGCTGATTGTCTTCTATTGTGGCTTGGGTGTTGCGCGACACATCTGCGCGCATGGCTGAGCTACCTGGCAACGGCGATCGAGAGCAGCACCCGAAAAGGGGAGTCCTGTCGAAATTTCCAATCTATATTTTTTACTATAAGTTCAAACATGAACAATGTAAACACATTATTCCTGGCCAATCTCCCCGAGTGGGTACAAGCCACACATATTAAGGGTCTCATTTGTCTTTGCCCCAAAACTATTAGGCGCTCATCATCACCTACAGCGAAAGCCAGGCAAAACAATCTTCGCTTGAAAAGCAAGCTTCGACAATACATAGCAGAAATTATGTGGACAGACGAAGCTGTAGAAGGCAGCATCCACCTTTATCTGTGGCCTCGTCGAGGATTTTTGCAGATGAACCTATTATATACATATCATTGCCTCCGACACAGTTTATAGCAGACATCTCTGTTTCTTTCAGTAACAAATCGGTATTCAATCATGGGCGTGTCGAGATTTTTTTGATTTTCTAATGTTCGTCTTAGTTCACACTGAACACCATCTAATTCTCTTTATAACATTTGGATTGTATTCAGCGTATCCAATGCGGATAAAACGCGCCTAAGGATGGTTCTGGAAGCCATACTGCTTAACAATACGCAGTGTCGGTGAACATCCGGCGTCGCTGCTAGGATCTTGCATCTGAACGTTGGCGTTGTACAGGATCCTGAAAAAAAATACAGCTATCAAAAGCCTTATCGCACCGCAGCCAGAGGAAGAGGTCAGTGCTTCGTGTGTCTTGGATCTTACTTCCGCCGCTTTGTTCTTCACTTTGCTGATCTGCCATCTCCTGTGATCAGCCTCTTAAAAACAACGTCCTTTGTACAAGTACACCCATGTAAAGCCCCGATTTGCCAGAATAAATTCGTCTTACAATGTTATGTCCCCTTCTTCAGTTTGATCCTACCACAACCAATAGCATACGAGCAGACTCCTGCGGTATGAAACTTAAGATACCCAAACGCAGACTTATAACAACCCTGAGCATAACCTCACTTCTACCGGCCAGTGCCTCAGCAAGTGTGAGAGCTACAACACAGGACGTTGCAGGGGTGCTTGGCTGTAAGCTTTGCAAACACATAAACTTTGTGCGTACATCATCGGTGGGTTTTTAGGCGTTACTGAGCGCAGCATCTAGCATGGCTTATTACCTGCCGCGAACTTCACGTATGAAAGAAGGTAGATGTCGGACGACTTCAAGGATGCGACTTTATCATTGCTTACAACAGTATGTGTGCGACTGTGGATGCTTATGGCAGGTGCCGTATTCTCTAAGAGTAGACCGGCCATAAAACACGAACTTTGACAGGTGTGGACGAAGCGCTTGTAGAGTTTTCGACTTTCCGGTGGGAGAAGCGGAACGACACAAGCTTCTGCCACCTTTTCCCTAGGCCATGAATCACCACTTCCTCGTCGCTACTGCTTTCACAAAGTAATTTACATTGAATATCTACAAGCTTGTGGTGCACGACCCCTCCTCTTTGTACTGACCGGCCTACGTGCTTCCCTCTTACTTCAGGCCACAATGATGTCATTGGGCGGTTAGTCCGACGCCGTATCATCACCAAATAACTGGCTTTACAGAGAGTAGAAACAGGGCCTCCGTAAAACTTTTATGGGCGAACCTCCTCTTGCTCGGGCCCTGTCCCATCCCTTGTTGCTGCCGTGTACATACCACTGATGATGATTCTGGCAGGATGCCCCTAGGGATTGACCAACCAAAGATTGGACGAAGTGGTCGAAACGTTCAAGCGTTCGTTGCTACCCAACAAGGAGGAGAGAAAGAAGGCGAGGGTGTCGTTCATGGTCTGCGAGCTCAAAACATGTACCGGGGGTACGCGACACAAGACGCTCTGCAGAAGGCGAAGGCCAAGCTATCTAAAATGTCACACACCGAATTCGCCAACTTACCCATGGAGATTCTCATCATCCCAACCAAGCCCTACATTATCACCACAAACATCGGCGTCGTCGACGGGTTTCTCAGCGGAGCGGTGGGAAGTCTCAAGCTTTGCGAGTGTGGAGTGGTGGTCTTGACGCGGCGGCGCCCGGATTCGATCCCACGACTCTCTGGCCGCGACGGGAGGTACGTGGCGCTCTTCCCACTGCGCTACAAACCCAGACGCGAGCATGGCTACGAACGCGCCTTATGTCCTTCACTCATAAAGATGGGGCGTGCCGTCAAGAAGACCTATAAAAACGTGTCGAGTCCTTATATGATGTGTGGGCGAATGTTTCAAGGTTTTACCTTGAGCATTTAGCTTCGCCCCTCTCATCATCATTCACTTCGTGGAAATTGCGGGATGTTTTTTACGGTGCGCCGACTCTTGTCCCAGCACCTCAGATGTGGTTTTTCCATTTTTTTAGTCGCGTTCAATGCCTCACAGCGCAAGATGACAGTCCACATCCCCTTCGCTTCTATTCTCGAGCTCGAACCTCCTTGCTTTGTGGATAATATTAAACCCTCCTTTTCTATTCACCGTCTCGTGCCAGAATCCGTTGGCTTTAAAAGGGAATTGTGATGCAACTAGTCTTCCAACCCATGCCCCCAGTACCGAACGAAACTGTTTTATAAATGTCGACCCCGTGCGGTATCTTACGTCAGGAATGCCTTGGTGCTGTTGTGAGTGCAGACATGCGCACGAGCGGTAAAGCAACATTCATCTGCAAATTCTGGAAACGTAGTCCCAAAGTGCCTTGGAGTAATCAGTTGCCGGTACGCTGTGTATAGTCGAGTGGCGCTATGTGATCTCAACCAATCCCTTTCGATAGCGTCTTCAGCAGAAAAGAATAGACACATGACAGGTAAGAGCCACTATGGTTCCGGTACACGTGCTCCCAATTTGACATGTCTGCTTCCTTCTGCAAGCAACTTCTGTCGTCACTGAAGATAACTTCCTTCACACAGTAATAGCGTGAACTTGTGCAGTGTGAACAAACAGCCTTGATAGTTACGGTGTAACAACCTACAAAATTTCTATAAAAAATTTTAAAAACAATTCGCCCCTCTAGGTCTCTTGAAGACAAACCAGAATGTTTTAGCTGGCATTCTACCCGCCATGCGCTTTGGGGTGGTCGTATATTTGTTGTGGACCGCCGTTACCCGACGTAGAAACGGGTGGTTTACCTCCGTCATAAAAACACTTTTCATGGTAAGACATTGCACGAGTAAATATAAGAGGCCTGACTAAAACGTAATACAGTAAACTCTGCTCTATGAACGTCGGTTTAGAGAATATTTCAAGATACGGAACTCTTAGAAAATTCATGGCGGGTTTCTTGGGAATGCAATGCAATTTTTTTTTCAGTTAGAGGATTGTGGGGATAGCAAATATTTAGGTTAAGCAAACATGATAAGTGGACCCTGGTCACTTTTGAAATCACTTCAACGAAGTTTCACCCTCTGCTGCGTTGCTGCAGCCAATGCCCATCGCCGTGACTGGCGCAACATAGTTGGCGCAATTGCCGGCGGATAAAATTAGGGTTAGATGAACGGTAGCAGCACAGCAACGCTTGCCCTTACAGCGTACAGCGGTCGTGCTGGAGCGCAAAACTACCGAAATGTGCGCGTTTTGGCTGGTATATGTTGTGTGAAAGAGATTACACGAACCACAACCTCTCGACACCTCCAATACTTGATGCCCTTCAGGAGCATCAGAACACCATAAAAGTTCAGCACGATGCATTGTAGCACATTTCGTTTGGTATGAAAAAATCTATGGTTTTATGGTGATATTTATTTATTTATACACATACATATATACAATATATGAAGTTCAGAATCAATGCATATATATATATATATATATATATATATATATATATATATATATATATATATATATATATATATATATATATATATATATATATATATATATATATATATATATATATACATATATATATATATATATATATATATATATATATATATATATATATTTATATATATATATATATATATATGTGTGTGTGTGTGTGTGTGTGTCATAGCTCGAGTTTAACATATTTATCCACGTGCGCTGTGCGCCTTAGGGCTGTTTCAGATTTTCTAAAGTGGATGCTCAGTTTAGTGAACTTTCAGTTAGGGGAACTACTCCCTTGGGTCCCTTCAAGTTCACTCAAGTGAGAGTTAACGGGAGACTGTCAGCTTCCCTTGTCGCGTTACGACGCTACATTTCGAACACTAATGTGAAAGTTCAAAAGGTTAGCACTATTTTGTGTGTACCCTTGGTAGAGCCTAACACGATAAAAACCTGCCGCTTTTTCTGGACGGTTTTTGAGCATTAAGTACAGCATACCTTTCAGGCGTACGATTATCATCCTCGGTTATTGTTTTATTGTGCTATAGTTTTGTATCATCATCCTGTGATTTATTGGGAACCCTGTAATTTTATTCGAATCGATGAACGTTTGCTACAACGCAATGCTTAAAACTCCAGGTTTTTTGTTCTCTAGTGCACATAATCCTTGCCGCTACTAAGATCACTTTTGTGGGCAAACACGTTTTAACTTCAAATTACGCTTTCTCTCTGCCCTACAGAGGAACACACTATGTCAAAGCGGACACGTAAGTAGTCTTTTTCTTTTTTGAACAATAGAGAAGTACATATCATCGTGTTGTTCAAAGGTTCTTTTTTGGAAGCGAGACACCTTAAGTTGACGCCGCCATTGACGGGTTAATAATAACCTAGAAGAGCATTCCTTGTGTATTTTTAAATACTAAAGTAGTGCAACTTGCAAATGTCCGTTCTATATCAAGAGCGCCCCTTGTTTCAAACTTGACAATTTTTATAGTACTATTGTTTAGGTACAGTCTGGACATCATTGACTGCTATGGCTTCTTTTAGTGTTTCGAGCACGTCTTTTTATCTCCAGGGAAGAATTTTGTTTATTCTAAGCACCGTATGTTAACTGACAAGAGCACTTCTTGCTTTTGTTTCCTTTGGCTATAATTCGGGCCTGGAAAGAAGAGGCGTTTGAGATGACAACCGAGTATTGTTCCAAAACCAAAGCGCCAATTTAAGTTGTAAACTTGAGCTTACGTCTAAGGTTTGTCTTCAGTACTTGTCCCCCTGTGCTCGTACAAAAACCACTGTGGCCATCACTTTGCGAACCCCCACAATTGGGAACGCTGGCTAATAAAATCGTAGCCTGGATGAATTGTTGTTCTTACGATAATAAATTGTTATTGTAATACAAAAAACAGCTCGTCCACCCTCAGCCTAATTAGGACTTGATCATTCCCTATGCCAATATTTTATTTTGTTTTTTCAGCTTTCAAACAGCTCCCAAATCGTTTTCGGCTATGTTTGTTTGCGAATGAAAGTGTGTAAACCCGTCTTTAGAAAGCGCTTTACAAGATTTTCATTCCTTTGCCTAGGCAGCAGTAGGGAATTTTTTCGCATTGTGTTTTGATTTATACTTGACTACGGGAATAACTTCCCAAATTTTTTCTGGGGAGAATTCAAAATATGCTACAAAATCGTTACCCACTGCTTCAAGTCTGTGAAATTAGACGAAGCTGAGCTGAAACAATATTTTTAACATGCCTAAGAACCGAGCTCGTGACTGATGTCGGATCGCGACAAGCCATTCATCGGGCCCATTCCAAATCAGTAGATAGTCTGGAACTGGGGAATTACATTTTTAGTTTTTGATGAATGGGGCCACCTATATTAACGGAGGCGTAGTTTCCGCACGTGGAACACTGGGAAAGTGGTAAGGTTTTCATTGATATTTAGGTATAATTGGGTTATCTGGATGGAAGAAAATATATTAGTCATTGTGGAGCACTTAAAAAACTTTTACGGTCAATTGGGATAAATTTAGGATAGTTACAGTGACAATTCAATCGCATAGGTAACAGAGAGGAACCCATTTTAACATCAACATACATATTATTTATTCTACGCTTGTACACCTATTTCTAATAAAACTAAGATAATATAAATCTTTGTCGCCCAAGCGGCAAAATTCAGAGTAGTTATTACTACGCCATGCTGCACCATGGCGTTTTACGCCAAGATAATACGTGTAGTCTTTCTCGCTGCTAAACGCATAGCTGCTCCTCCACATACACACGACCACCTGCACGAAATTTTTACGATATTTCTAATATTTTTTTCTGTGACAGGAGGAGTACACACGGTTTGTGCTGTATAGGCGCCAAGCAGTTCTTGTCCTGGCCAAAAATGTTCTTCAGGTCCTGTAGCTTTTCACACCATATTGTGCTATGCATTCCACTGTTGAATTTACCAATCATGTTTTGCAACCTATACTGCTTAGCGTACTTGATACTAGCAAATACCTTTTGAGCAGACAAACTCAGCTAAACCAAATTTGATCATACTAAATTTGAAACATTGTCATCCAAATTACTATAGAAAGATAGAACGTTAGATGAAGTGTTTAGCCGACGACTTTTGTTAAAAGCGCTCAACAAAAGCGCTCGCGTGTTGCAAAAACAAACTTTGCCTAAATGATAACGCTGATTTGCTTTGTTTTAACACAAACCGCATCTAGTTGTCTGATTAATAATGTTTGTGGCGTTGCACTGTGTGCTGTTATTTCCAAAGCGACAACATTTGTAAATCTCGTGTCCCCTCTTCTCGAACCAACTAAAATCAATAGAGATTCCAAAATTATTTTTTACATTTTTGTGTACAAAAACCTTCTAAAATCAGCACTACAAAACATACATCCCGTGAAAGAGCCGGAAAAATTTTTAACGCATATTACCGAATACCGTAAAATTTTTGTGTTCCCCGTAATACCAAACTGTTGTTTCGGTAAACTAAAGAGCAAATTTTATAGTCTTGTGCGACGTACCGTCTGCGTCTGAGTAATATACCTGGAGCACACAACCGTGTAATCCCCATACTTTGCCAATTTGAATTAGGATAACTGATTATTTCGGGTAAAGATACTTTTCTGGATACTAATTCGAACTTCTTAGTTAGTCCGCTGTTTCTTTTAACAAATTATTGCTCAAATGGCAACGTGTGCTACTGTGGAAGGTTAACCTGTTTGCTTGATGGTTTCGCCTCTAATGGTTTCCTGCGTTTCCCCTTCCAATATCACCCAATAGTACATTTGTTTGCTTTTCGTCGCCGGCTTTTGTTCTTTTTAAAGTACGCACAGGGAACTCACTCTCCGCAGACCGGTTTATTGGTCTATTTATGTTGTTTTCTGCTTCCCAAAACGACCACGTTGTTTGGCCTTAGCAGCCCAAGAAGTCAAAACAAAGGTTCTCACGTGAACGGTCTGGCTAAAATACCAGCAGTGGTAATATTTTCACAAAGACCAGTAATTTTTTGAATCTTGCAAAGTGGTCTTACGTTAACTCTATGCTTTTTTGTCATGAATTAGGTTTTTGGTTTCATTTAGTATGATTTTGGTGCGGTTTGTTGCATATCAGTACGTTTATTTATATTTTTGCAGCGAAGCAGAGGTGCCGGTCTGGTACATATATAATGCAACATTGCTTCCGACAGCGCATTTGTGAGACGGCTTTATAACTTCGCATTACCAAGACAAATGTCAAAGAGAAACTTCACTTGGGCAACTACCCACGAAAGAAGGAAAGAAGCAAACTTTATTAAGAAAGGATGGCCCGAAGTCGCAAGGGAAGGGGAGGGCAAGAATGAGGCTAATAATGCCCAGCCATCGAGGAGGCACAGAAAAAGCTCCAGAGTGCTTTCAATGTACCTTTGACGTGTCAAGAGGGCCGTATCTACTCGTTGTAAGAGTGAAACCACGCCGGTCGTGTTGAGCGCGAAGTACGGGAAGGCCGGGACAAGACCAGACGGGGTGCAGAAGGTCAGGTTTGGATGTGCCATGGCATGCGTAGAAGAGCATATAGCGATCGAAGACCGAAGGGAAAGAACTGGATGCATAAAGAATAATGCTTTATGATAATATACCACAATATTTATTGTGGCCGCATGACCACATCAACAGCGCCAACACTGAGAGCTCGCGCCAGCACCCCAAACCTAGTGCTGTCGCTAGAAAATCAGACGGCAACTATTTAACTGATACACAACCCAAGACAGCTGTGAATGTCACAGAAATGCCAACAAAAGATTATTCAAATTTCAGGAGTACATATCTACCATTCTGTAGGAGACCGCCTTCCTCACTTTTAGAAGCAGTGCACCACTGAGATTGAATTGAGCATGTTTTGGAAAGCATGTTTGGAAATATTGAGCATGTTTTGGAAAGAATTCCTTTATTTATTGCAGCACCTTAGAGATGTCGACCAAGGTTTTGCTGAAATAACTAAGTACTATTTTCTAAAAGCTTTTCCAGTAAGTTTTCCCAACCGCTACTTCATGAAGCCAATCCGAATTCAAGAGTTGCTTTATCTTTCAACGAAGTGTGCCAAAAACATTTCACTAACTATCCGCTAGTTAACAATTCCAGGTAGCGTTTTCTTATAGGCGTCATTATAACAAATGTAGTGAAGTTCCCCTGCTTTGTTTTATTGTACCAAATGAAGTCACAAAAAAACACGCCTCAACCGTAAGGCTAAACTTTCATTCGCCGGAAAATGTTGGTTGCCTTAAAATTCGGTTATCTGGGCGTCTGTAGTCTTTGCTTTAGAAAATACGTTTTACACAATAGTGAACGTCCTTGAAAAAGTTTTTGGCTTTTAAGTTGTGTCCCACAACCGCATTTCAGGTGGATTTAAACTTTCCCTCTCAAAATCGTACTTGACTTTGCTTATGTTTTGTAAATTAGCTGAAAAAATTGGGTTTTATAAACTCTGTCTACTCTTCTATTTCAGGTTGTGATGACAAAAAATGCCACCAATTTTGTGAAGAAGAACTTGGAAGAAAAAACGTGAAGAACTCGGCTTGCATTGCCAACAAATGCCAATGCAATCCCTGGCCAGGTAGATACCGATTGGTATATTCACTACACAATGCAAGTAACGAAGAGGCGTATTGAAGGTCTATTGCAGGTTTTAAAATTTTAAGTAAATATTGCGCATTTCAAACAGATAAACATTTTAGCGGTTTCCTAACGCATAAAAAAGAATTATAACACAATTTCCATCTGTAAACACTGATAGTTCCTAAATAATCTAAATATAGCGGTCTCTACATGCGTCGACATCTACGCGGTCTCGTGTTTCATGCGGCTTCCTTTTTTCTTGAACGCAGTATATCAGACAATGGTGTTTTGAATGATATTGGGTTGCTTTTAACATAAACAAATGCATTTAAATAACGAAAGGTGCCTTGAAGCGCTGCCCTAATTTTGTTAAAACGTACAACCGTCGTGCCGGAGTTTGTGGTGCTTCCGCCTGAGTTATATTTTTATAACGACACGAGCAGGGGTGAAGAAAACAATGGCGAGGTTACGATTTACCCTATTGATACAACCGGTAGTACGGGCAACCCTAGGCAAGTCTTTTGGGCATATTTGATTTCATGCCGTAGCTGTACATCACGGGCTAAATTTGGTTTTTTAAACGGTCAATTTTCGTATTTCTGCAGACTGTACCAAGCATTGGTGCGAAGCAAAGTGCATGGACGAAAAACCCAAGATTGAATTGTTGTCCGCTAAATGTATTGGACCTAAGGAGTGCCATTGTGACTACGGTGAGTATTATAACACTTAACACATAGTGAAATTTCTATCCGAATAATTGTGGCTCTGACTGCACAGAACAAGCGAAGGGCAGCAAGCTTATAGCCAGACAAAGGACACCTTCCTTACGTACTTGTGTAAGGCATCAGGCCATGGCTGGCAAAAAACGGTTACAGACTAAAGTGGAACGAAGCAGTTAATCGATGCTCTTTCATGAAGAAAATATAACAATAAAAATAAACTACTTAAAATTTTCCTCCTCTAAAAGTGTCACATTATATATTACCTTTCTCGCCTACCATGCTGAAAGAAAATTTTATACCAATGCAGTCTCGTACGCAAACTACATGCTTAGCTGTATAGTCATTTTGATATTGCAATGCCTTGGTGTCGATAATATCAAGCAGACAAGCTTTTAAGAATGGGTACTGTACACTTTAGTAAAGTGAAGTCTTCATTGCGCTATGTAAACAAAATAATTGGCAGACGTTGACGACGAAGACACACTGTTGTGCTCGTAGGACACCGTCTGCTCCACACCCATCGCGACTGAGTGCCAGGCTACATTACGGAGCAAGAAACCGGAAGCTGCCGATGGACAACGTAACCAGCAACTGCTCTTGTCTGGGCAGGTAAAGGCCAGCGTGCACAATAAACAAAGGAAACATCCTCTTCCACGCACGATTGCGTTTCTGAAGCTATTAAATGGCGTTCTAGTGGGTCTTGCAGCTTTTATGTTCGAACGCTTCATGGATACCAAAATCCAAAGTATAGTGACAAATCCGCATCTGCAATTTTCATAATAAAAATTTCAGGAAGGACAATCGAAAGGCACAATAAGCACTTTGTCCTAGGAATGAACCTTAGCAATATGTCATCTTCCTATACTTTACCAAGTCTTATTATTTGCAGGCCAAACTCTAGTCAAGATATTTCTTCTCGATAAAATAGAATTCGTCCTTACCCTCCCCTAACACCCAAAAAATGCTTTTCAGCAAACGGTCACCATGGTTTTCCCCGGACGCGCGGCGGCAACAAACACACTTCTATTCTGCGTACACCGTAATCTGAGTCTCAGCCTATTTAACAGAAAGTCTTGCTAACTTACACGCCTCTTATGCGGCACGTTGATCACAGTAATCTGCAGAGATCAACACCGAAGCAAGCGTTCCTCAAACAGCAGATAGATAGATAGATAGAAACTTTATTGCTCATGGGATGGTGGGGCGAATCAGCCGCCTCAGTCCAGGCAGCCGCTGAGGGCCCTGATAATGTGGGCCGCCAGTTCCCAAACTTCTATGCCCAAGCATGGCAAATCATCAGTGGCCAATGTGTCCAAGATTTGCAATACTTCGGCCGCCATTATTGGCTCGTGTTCGGGACAGGTGACAGGCCATCAATTGGCCAAGCTCTGGAAGGTCAATATTGTACAATGCTTGGCAAAGCATGTTACCATGATAATGCCTATGCCTAGAACCCATGCTATTTTCATGTGCATATGTGGCTTTCTGGCCAGTCCTTATGGCCAATGCCTATTCTATGAGTAGCCAGACGGCCCAATTTTTGCTGTATGCGTACGAATATACAGAAAATTATATATTCACACGCACAATTTTTTTTTGTACAGTGACATGTATAAAACAAAAATAAAGCCGCAAGGCACAATAAAAGAACTTTGGGAAACAATTACGTGACTTCCAAAAAAATTGAGCAACATAACAAACAAAGTCCCTTTGCTTAGTTTTTTTATTATGCACATCAAGTTTACAATGAGAAACCGGACTTAACAGTGGCAAGATACGTCATGTTTGCACACGCGAGGCACTCGGCATGTGCTTGGCCAATAACTGCTTTTCTGGGTGTGCTAAAGCTAACCGTCCGATGGACTTTCCGTGTGACGCAACTTCAGGTCACCGTTCCCTTGGCGCTCAATCAATCTCAACTGAGTTACAGATGAGTGGCTGATAGCTCGGAAGCCAATGCGCACCCATGGCGTTTCCAATCATTGGTAATTGGCCTCTTCTGCTTGGGTCTGGGATGCTCATCTTCTGAAGTTCAAGGATAGAGCACAGCACAGAGTAGCATACACGAACCTAACGTTTCAGAGCACCAGACGAGCTACATGGTCACGGAAATAGAATTCGTTGGGGTGATGTTTGCTATTTAAAAGTTTTTCTATATCTATACCGACACTATAGAAAACTCCTTAGACGATCATTTTTACGGGGGCTGGTCGGTATTCATGATTTATCTCACAAGCTTCATATTCAGCGTCCATTACAGCTTTCCACATTACACGTATAGACTTTGTTGATCAGACCTGCATGTCGAGATTCCTCGCTTCAATAGCAATACATTTGACGGCTACTGTGGTCTCATTTTTTCTATCGTGCAGACATGTTGATATTGGCATAAGAAAAGAAAAACGGCCATTGGAACACCTTTTCGTAACGGGGAACGCTGCGCTATTTCTCCACCTTGCTGGTAAAACAAAAAGACGCATTCAACAAAAAAATTCGTCTCAATTGGGTTCCGCTCTTAGTGAAGGTTCCGGGGAATCTCCACTTCACGATCCTCCCTCCGATGTACAAGACCCCACATGTTGTAATGGTAGTTTTTCCAGCACAGTTCCCGCCGCGAAAGAATTTTCAACAGCACGTCACCAGCTATGTTTCGTGTTAGCGATATAAGCAACCAACAACGTTATTTTTAGAAGGCGAGAGCATGACAGAATCCCGTCTCGCTGGAGGGTACATTCGAAACAAAAAAGAGATGCTGGCTAGTCTAAACAACAGTGCACTGACGTTCCCGTGTCCAGCACAGAAGCATTGTTCACAATATATTTTCAACAAGCCTTCCCTGGTGGCAGCTAAGACTTCAGTAGCTTTTTTTGACTGGTTGGCGTCCTTTTAAAAGCCCCAGGGTTTTGGAATGAGCGGCGCTGTCGCCGTAACCAAGTGAACGATGGCAAGCGAAACAAAAAAGGAACGATGAAAGAAAGCAAAGAAGGAGAGTGTCGCCAAATTGGGGAGGGAGGGAGGTTCACCTGGGCGGCGCGAGCCAGCGCTCTCCGAAAATGTGCGGTGGGGGAGTGCAGGGGACAGTAGGTTGTGCCCGCACGAGGCGCTGGGCGGCGCCACCCTTGGCGAAAACGGGAGGGGGCGTGCGCGGTCCTACGTTGCGCGTTCGCTTAGGACGTAGTTCGCAGAACCTTCCTGAAACGCATTCGTGACGCCGACGCAGAGGCTCATCATTGTTACGTTGGAGAGAACTCCCGAGCGAGTGCTGCCATGGCGCACTGCTGCTGCGGCCAAACACAACGTTAGAGAATATCATATTCGCCAGCCACTTTTTTGTTTTCAACATTATTTTTAGCCACACTGTAATCTGTAAACCCCACACAGCAACGCTTAAAAAAGGTGCCTTCGATTTGGTCCCCACATTCCCATATACACAATATGGAGACCATTACATGATTTAAACAGGCAAGCTGTATTGCATGGTAAGGAGAAACTGACTATATTTTTGCATACCAGTTTTTAGCATACCAGTTGCATACCAGCCAATTTTTTGCATCCCAGTAGTTGGCGACGTGAGAAAACCGCCCTACTGTTAGCCACTACGAGATTAAATTGACACAACACCTGGCTGATGAGGTCCTACTTTTTTGCAAAACCGACATTTGTAGTTCATTATCCTTTAATTGGCAAAAATAACGGGCCAACCGAGACCACAATTTAAGACTATCATCACGCTATCTACGTGTGCCGCATTCGACAGGAAGAACTTGTATGCCGTGGTTTCCTTTCGGTACTAGGCGTGCCCCTTTCTTTTTTATACACGAACCAGTTCTCTAGAACTTCATCGAAAGCCCGACTCCTTTTTGCCGTCACGACACTTTAGGCGTAGCTAACTTCTCTGCATTCCTGAGTAAGCATGCCGCTAGCCTCGCCTTTTCGCACACGCAATATTCGAAATATGGCACATCTCTATGAAGAAAATGCTGCCGTCACATTCAGCCAACCAGTATTGGTATAGCTCTGTACACCTTTTCGGAAGCGGGTTCTATTTTCTAATTTTTTACACATTATACACCGGTCCTTCCAGCGAGCCCAAGCGCCTAAATGAGGTAACGATGTCCTCATCTACGTAACTTCTCGTGTAAGTTGTTGAATCCTCACTAAAACGGTTCCCGTTCTCCATATAAAAAGATACATTTATAATAATCTATCAGGCAAACCTAACACTTCCTGACAACGACATTTCTTTTTACTACGTATGAGAGGTTTTTCCGACGCAGCTGAAGAAAGTATTTGGCATCGCGTGGTAAAGGTTAAAAAAAGCGCGAAAAAGCTGCTTCAAGTTGTGGGGTCGCCTACGTAAGGCTAACCTGTGAAGCGAACTTCACCTGCTAGCGTTTACGCAATCGTCCCGCCGTATAACTTGGCGGCTCTCACGCGACTCCCAACCCGCCGTGCGCAAAGTCGCGCGTGGCTCAGGGTTCGGGCGAAAAAGGACACCACGGACTCGCAACAAACAATAAACAGGTTTATTATAGCTAATATCGTTGCGCGTGCAAACAGACCAGCAGCCACAGCAGGGAGGATAGTCCTGTCCTACTGCAGCGTTCTCGCAAGGGAAGACAAAGGGTTTGGCTTACCCAGTGAAGGTCGCGGGGGCGGGTGGTCTCCGAGGTCGGGGCAGGGAGGTCCTTCCTCCAAGAGGTCGATGAGTCGAAAGAGAGCAGGCCCTCCCTCGCAACCTCCGACCTCGGCTCTTGCCGAGGACCGGTTCTTCCCCAACCTCCTCCCAGAGCTACGAGCGCGCCCTCCGAGGCGTCGCGGAGGAAACGGGAACCGAGACCCGAAACGGGTTGTTACCGGGGTGGTTGGCAATGTACCGCGCAGCGCATTGCTGCGAGAAGGTTGCCCCCGTGCCTGCCGCGTCAGCCGGCTTGGCCATGGCCGCCGGCGTGCGCTCGAAGTGGGGAGAGGGGGCAGGGCGCGAGTGCGCTCCCCACAAAGTTAACGCAAGGGAACGCCTGTTTGCCCTGGAAGGAATAATAAACTGAGGTCCTCAAGATTAGTATCGCGGCCAAGACTACCCCCCCCCTTCCCCCCACGGGCCTCCTCCTTTCACACCTGTTATCTAGAACACTTATCTACAATAATATGCAAAAATCCGCACTTCTCATCTAAAACAATATACAGCAAAAATAATAAATTTCAACATGGCCGTTGGTTGCGTATTCACAGTGGCATTCAGGATAAACTTTTCTATCCTGTTTTTATCTGACGAAGATAACTTCAATTGCGCTAGACAAAAATTAATTTGTAAGTACCTTCCTTGATATGACAGTAAGGAGTGTGTCAGCTCTTGCCAACAGAGAGTTATTAGGGGAAGTTTGCGCCCACTGGTCGCTTAATTCACAGCAACGAGTAAAAAGATATTGAACATAAACAATACAAAAAGCCACGTATAGAAAGAAGCAGTTCTCTTTATATTTCATGTAGTCTTGTCAGTTACATTTCTTTTATATTGTTTTGTGTTGTGCGAACACATCCCTGAGGAGTGTGTCATTCACTTCAACCTCCAATATGGTCGGACAGCTCAATTCATTCCCTAAATTTTAGCTTTGGTGTGTTCGACAGTCTTGTTAACCCTGGCTCTTTGAGGTGCTACCTCTATTAAAATCACTACTTTAACGTGTTTATAAACAAGCCATATTACGAACTTGTACTTGACCAAGTAAATAAAATAAATTGGAAAATCACGATTCAAGCATAGTTATCTGAATGAAGTGAATTCATTATGACTTGTGTGATGTTTTGTTTCAGATGGACCACACAAAAACCGTGACGGTAAGTCTGCGCTTTCTTTATTTGTTCTGTCACTTACTCCTACATTGCCTCCACAAAAGCAGGCATCGACGAGTATACAACTTCTCCTGTGATGTCTGAAACATCGCCATTCTTCTTTTCAGTACCAGATTACGTACGACAGTACAAGACCTTTTTGTGCCTGTCAAGAAAACGCAAGATATATTGACGTGTTCATGTTCTAAAAGACATGTACATATGTAAATGTATTACTGTATTAATGAATGGCGGTACGCAAGTGGAAGCAAAATGATGTTGACGCAATTAGGGTTTACAGTATAGATGTCTGCCACGAGAAGTAACCAGCGCCTTTATGTATAGGCTTGTGTTCCTGTAGATCTATTGAAAGGCTAAAAACTATTGCATACAGCCTTAATCTTGTTGACACCACTCGAGAAGACTCCAAGGCAAAATACCTAATCGGTCGCTCACTGCATTTTATGTCAGAAAAAAAACTTTCAGCTTTTTGTAAACTTTTACTAGTGCGCTCACATTTCGCGCTTCGCACTCAATGTCAGCAGACGCACGCTAACGCGCTTCATTGCCAACAATGCAGCATATATAATTACAGATACAAAGAACCGTTCGCCGAAGAGTGCGTATGACAATTGCACTTCTCCATTACCTGTCAAGCAACAGTTATTGCCGTATTATAGCTGCGAATCCTGAACAGTTTGCCCAGAGGACTACAACTTTCTCACAGATACATGCCAAATTTCGAAAAAGTGTTAATGGCACGCAAGACACTCTTCCTTATCGCGGTTTGAGTACGAAGCGCCTGCCTTTAAATCAGCAGAAAAGCACCCGCAAGTGACAAACGTGAACTTCGAAAGCTAACCTCTTGACCGCATAAGATGGCTTTTTTCAAATACGTCGAGGGTTAAATGAAAAGCTTGAAACCAGCTACCGGTACAGCATGCCTTGAGGTGCTGCAGCTTCGAGGGTACTTTCCACCATTGTCATATTTTACTCCGCGCCCCTTCTCAGCGAGGGTGGCGTCTGGTGGGATGAATGGATCATCTTCGCATTGAATATCTTGTTAAAATATAAAAACGCATCGTAAGGTATCACCATAAATAACGCAAGGGTGGTGTTGAACACCCCACTGCGACGGCCGGTAGTATTATTCGTTGTACCATTGGTAGTTCTAGTGGTGATGGTAGTGTAGGAGGTGGTGCTGGTTTTTTGCGGTGTTTCGCCATTGACGGTGTCACGGTAACGAAATACCGACACCATGCGTGTGAAAACTCAATGCAGTTCAAGATAAAGCGCTTTCTCAAAAAACCCTGTGCATAGAGTATCTGTCTTCAGGCTGGACAATCGAACGGATATTCAGAACGTTACGGCATGCATAAACCCATTTTTGGTGGGAAAAACCGTTTTGTGCGCAAACGTTTTGCACAAAGAGCAACTTTTACGACAAATTCCACATTTCCGGTGAAGAAGAAATGTTTTTCATTTTAAGCTTTCCTGATGTTTGATGGGTCGATATTTTATATTTTCTTTGAAAAGCTGGAGAGAGAGAGAGAGAGAGAGAGAACTTTATTGGGAGAGGCTGATGATCCTAGGCGTCGGCCAAGAGCCCTTGGGCTCTAGCAGCGTCTTCGGCCAGCTGGACGGCCCAGACGTGATCCGCTGGGTCATGGCTGAGCAATACGGTCTCCCATTTCTCCGCCCGAGTGATTCTGCGGGCGCGTATAGCCGCCTGCGGGCCGGCCCATAGCATATGTGCTAGATCTGCCCTTTCTTTACATTTATGGCATTCATCCTAATGTTGCCCTGCATAGCAGTAGCTATACATAACCGGGTGTGGATATGAGCTCGTTAGAAGTAGCCGCCATACGAAGGATTGCCTCTTCTTGAGTGACCGGTTAGCGGGGGGGGGGAAACGGGCCCGTTGCAGACGATAGTGATTTTTTATGTCCCTTTAGGACACGAGCCGATCCCTACCCGACTATCGTAGCGAATGGGCGAGTAAGGTGTTAGGGTCGATGTCAGCTCGGTCGGTCAATCCTCGAGCAATATCGTGCGCGCACTCGTTCCCGGCCAGGCCGGAGTGGGCAGGTGCCCATATCAGGTAGATTTTGCCGGTCCGCGCATCGCGACGGAAGCCAGATGTAACACTTGCAGACGCTTCTGGGGAGACCCGCCCTCTCGAAAAATTTATAATGGCACACTTAGAATCACTGATGACATATTTGATATTTGCGGAGGCCGTCATTGCCAGTGCTATGGCCGCCTCTTCTCCCACTTCCGGTTCCTTCGTGCGAATCGAGCCGGAAGCTATGGAATTTCTCTGGCAATCAACTACCACGAACGCCATGGCGTCGCGGCCTTCGTAATCGGCTGCGTCCACGTGTGCCAGGTTCTCTGATTTTTCGTACTGTTTGTGGAGGGCTTTGGCCCTCGCGTGTCTTCGCTCCAGATTGTGCACGGGATCCATGTTTTTGGAATGGTTGGTATGGATATGCCTTCTCTTATGGTTGGTTGAAGTGGGACCTCGGTTGGGGCAGTAGTGGGGTAAGTGATGCCAATAGACTCGAGGATGTGCCGTCAAGTCGCGCTGTACGTAGGTAGTTCTCGTTGCGCTAAGCGTTGAGCTTCGATGAGTTCGCTTAGCGTACTGTGTAGCCCAAGTGCCTCGAAACGTTTGGTCGATGCGGTAAGGGGTATCCCGATAGCTTGCTTGCAAGCTCGCCTAATGAGAGCGTCGATTTTGTGTTCTTCGTCCTTTTTAAGGTCTAAGAACGGAGTGACATACGTTATCCTGCTTAGAACAAAAGTTTCAACTAATCTTACTAGATTGAGTTCCTTCATGCCGTGATGGCGGTTTGCAATTCGGGAGATGCGTCAGGTGTTTTGAGAGACCTTCTTTTTGAGAGCGAGGATGGTTTCGGAATTGTGTCCGTTTGCCTGTATGCGAAAGCCAAGGACCTGTATGCTTGTGACTATGGTGATGCGTTGGGTTCCACCTCCAGCGAAGAGGTGGACTTCCGGAGGGGTCTTATCTGTGCGCCACCCTCGGATGGGTGGTCGATATAGTAAAAGCTCTGATTTTTGCGGAGAGCAGCTGAGACCGCGAGGGCCGACGTAATCTTCAAACTGCTTCGATTGCCTGTTGTAGCGTGTCCTCAATGTGGCCGTCGCTGCCTCCGGAGACCCAGAGCGTAACATCGTCTGCGTAAAGGCTATGTTGAAGGCTGTAAATTCGGTTTAAAATTTCGGGAAGACAAATCAGGGCGACGTTAAAGAGAAAAGGGGACAGGACAGAGCCTTGGGGCGTCCCCCTGTTCCCTAGCTTTATCGCATCGGATTCCATTCTCCCTACAGCGAGGGTAGCTGTACGGTCTGAACGGAAGTTGCTGATGTACTCGAGACTCTTGTCCCGACAACGAGTTTGCTCAGGTTCGTGAGGATAGCAGAGTGTTTGCCGTTGTCAAAGGCCTTTGTGAGGTGAAGACCCAAAATTGCTCTAGTGTCAAGTGGTGAGCAGCGCGCCCCGTCTCTGACGTTGTATTTTACGCGAAGCATCACGTCTTACGCAGAGTTTTGGTCGAAAGCCTATCATCGTGTGCGGAAAAAGACTGTTGTCCTCCATGTAGCTGTTGAGCCTGTTTAGTATGACGTGCTCCATTAATTTATCTACACAAGATGTCAGCAAAATCGGTCTGAGGTTTTCGAGCTGAAGTTTCTTGCCTGGTTTGGGAACCATAATCACCTTTGCCTTTTTCCATATGTCGGGTATTTGGCCCCGCTCCCAGCACACGTTCATATAGCGGGTGAGGGCTTCAATTGATTCATCGTCCAGATTTCGGAGCATTTTTTTTTGTGATGCCATCTGGGCCTGGCGACGAGCGGGTTCGCTGCGTTACGATGGCCCCTCGTACGTCGCTGACCGTAATGAACAAATCTTGAATTTCGGCTGCGTCAATCGAATGGGAGAATTCGCAAGCCCGTTCTCTCGTTTCATTTATGATTATGATTATTATCAAAATATTCGAGACCTGGGCGTGAAGGCTAACAAGTTGTTTTCTATTGATGTAGGTTTATTTCTAAATTGTGACTGAAGCAGGTGTGGCTTTGCGAATATGTAAGGTATTAGAGATTTATCACAGACCACTATTTGGGTTTTTGTCATAAAGGCAATTACGACGCTTCTGGTCAGTTGTTTGCAGGCGGTGTCTCTTCAGCGGTGTTTAGTGAGATGAGGGCTGGGAGATATCAATCAATAAATAAATAAATCAAACAAACAGCTTTATTTCCTTTGAAAAGGAGGAGTACGGGAATAAATGCTCGAGCAGCTTGACGAAGTCCCGACCCAGCTTCAAGTTAGCGAACAGCAGCTTGATGGTTAGTCATGAGTAATGAGTACTAATAAATTGGCAAGTCTTAGATAGCATCGAGTAATACAAACATTTTTTAACAACGCCAAACAGTACAGAAAAGTTCATAGGCATAGTCATGAAGTCATATGAGCATTAAAAGCAGCAATCTAAAAGTAAAAAAGAATAAATTTCCTGACAGGTACTATTTCCGAGATGGAATGAGCTGGGCGAAGCATTTGATCAGATAGTTTGAATTATTCGACGGACAAACATCTTCTTGGCTTAATAACTTTAGCAAGGAATTTAGTTTGTAAGACCGAGATTGTTCATTATAAGTTGTTCAAGGTGTGGGTACAGCAAAACATTTTTTGTGCCTGGTTAGACGAACACATTCGTTTCTATTTAACTAAGCAAGTTTTATCAAGGTATCAGTACCATACTTACCAAAAGCTTTGTAGCACATAAACCGATAATCATACAAAACTTCATACAGTAGAAACAGATGTTTTTTTAGACGTAGAGATATGATCTTGAGGCGTACAAATTGTGTGTATGGGTCAAGAGAGCTTAACCAGCTTAGTTTATAATAGGTTTTTATTTTCCACGTGAACTGAGACTGCACCTTTTATTACTTCTTTTAACGCCCTGTATGACAAGCCAGATTCTACCAGAGATACCGTGCAATTGCATGGCGACTTCAACATTCAATATAACTTGAACTTGGTAGGGCAGGATACGATCTATTGTAACGGCACTTAAATCGGATTTCTTCTTCCTGTCCTTCAGCAAAAGAAGGGCTTGACTCAACGCAACAATATATTACTTTCGTGGCAAACACACTTGATTTTATGCTTCTAAATTCTTCTTTTAGTAGCTTGCACAAACCTACCTTATCCAGTGTCCATTATCAATCTTTTCCTCCACCTTTGGTGGTCACCTTTCAGGCGAACTTCTTTCATGTACACTTAGATGTAGCTTAGTGTATTCCAAAAAACGGCAAGAATTTAAATTTACAAGCACGTCAAGACCTACACCTAAGTTAAGCGTTTACGCAACGAACAAGCAGACAAACCAGTGACGTGACTTACCCTACTGGTTAAACGGGAATCCCGCAGCGCATTACGCACAAACGATTCGGTTTACGACATTTTCTCGGTTGATTTTAAAACGCTATAAAACGAGTATTGCAAAAAAGGAGAGGTTTGATTGGCTTTCAATCAAAACGGCGTAGCATATGTTGTCCGCAAAATTCAGTTTTTCGCTTTTTCGCCACAAAGCTTATCCAAAGCGATAACACTGTAAATAAAAAAGAAGTTGAGCACACAGAAGAACACAAACATTTCTCTAAAGAATTTGCCCCAAAGTATATTTAAATGAGTATGCCTGGCCACAGGCACCTGTCTTCCTCTGATATCTCTTTATGTATGTGCACTAAATCCGGGACCTGTCAACCACTCAACCACCTTCACCGTACCAAATACCCGGAACCACCTTCTTTGTTCATTAGTTGTACCCTGTTGCATAGCGCGTATAGACTCCCTGATCTTATTGCTGAACACAACCACCGTGTCTGCCGTTATAGCTGGTAGAAGCAAAGTCAGACCAAAATGGTCTATGGGTGGAAGCTAAGTTCCATGGTTCCGTTTAAAGGGATGTTTCTTGCTGATCACGCAAGAGCTGGCGAATATTTTTATTCTTTCACTCAGCAAGGGTTTTCTTGTGCTTTAGAAACGAAGCATATTCGTTCAAGTTTTTCAAATGCGATTATTGAAACCCGTTTAACTATAGCCCCATTTTATGTATTTGTGGCGTTGCAACCGTTTTGAAAAGTTATCTACTAGTGCCTGTGAGACCAATCAAAATGTGTACCTACTCCCAAAATAGTTTACAATATATTGTTTCTCGAAAGAACATGTCTTTGTTCTAAAGTATATGTCCCCTGTGCTCTCAAGCAGGGTTCAGGTTTCTTGTACGTTTTGAGCTACCAAAAGCATTAGACAGGTTCTTTCGCAAAATGCTTTCACGGAAGTTTAAAATTCCCGACCCTTGTTCTAGGCTCTTTAAATAGCTAACCACTTATTTCTCACCAAACGAGCAGTACCAGCGCAATTATGATACTGTCCGAGCCATTTACTTACACCTATGAAGTTATTCAGGAATCGATAATTGGCCCGCTTGTGTATTTTGTTCTTGTCAATGATATTAGAACTGAGCAAATATTAGTAGTCTTTTATTCGCAGATGATGTCACGCACTTTTTGAGCTCAGCCTAGAGAAGACTGCGGAGTATAGATTAAGATATTTTGGTGTCGTCCAGTGGAGTAAAAAATGCTGTATCGGATTAAACTCATCTAAAAAATGTTGATTGCCATCTCGGTTCAAAAAGCGCTTTTCCTGCTCGAGTACAATTTGATAACGCAACTACTACCCGCATTAAAGTTAGCATGTTTTTGAGTCTGCTATTTACTAATCAATGAATGTTTCCACCGCAGGTTACTACTTCTGGGAACATCAATTTTAAACAAATAATTGTATTCTTCCGCGTTACCCCAAACTTTAGCTCCGTGATATTATTATTGTTGACACTTCTCATTGTTTAGATTGCGTTTACACTAGGTTTCGATTGCAAGGAACCTGCTCCCGAAAAGATATTCCGACTAAAATGCATCACTCCAAAAGAGTTTAGGTACCATTATTAAGACATATATTTAAAAAGCAATGTGTAAGCTGAATGAAACTTCTGAAAATAAATAGAATCTGACACCAAGAGAGTCGCCATGGTTGTTATGGTGTCACGTTTTTATACAAGATCGGATCGTAAATGGACATCTTGATGCTGCTGATGTTGCGCAGCCCTAATTTAAACAATTCTCGAAGCTTTGCAATGTACTGTGAAGGCAACCGAAGCGCCTGCAAGTTTTGCCCAATTCCTAATTTCATGATATTGTTTTTTTTTTTGCCTCCGACTGCTTTTGATTGTGATGCAATATCTATGTTCGTATTTCAAGGACTGGCACTACGCAGTACAAGAACGTTTTTTGCAGCTCTCACAGTTGCGACTTGTGCTTGTTACGACTTGGTAAATTGTAGCAAGTATGTATATTTTGACTATCACAAGTGTAGTTATCAATATATAGTATTTTGTGGCGTTTTCGGAACCCAATAAATCCGAATGAACAAATATATTATTGAATGAAACAAGAATGACGACTAAGGGTAAACGCTCGACATCGTGTAGCCAGAGGGCAATGGCTATTCGCACAATTTTATATATTTTTCAGGAATGTTTACGAGGCTGTATTGTTCGCTTGCCTTGGTGGTCTCAAGGTAAACCTTGTGACTTTGCTGCAAAAACTGTGGTTTCGAGTCCTATCTTTTCCGGGCGTTTGTTTTTTTTTCGGTTTGGTCGTCATTTTTTGGATGCTGTTTCTTTTTAAAGCAAATTTTCAGTAAGGTATTCGAACGTAGTTTTGGCGCCGACAACAATTTAAACTTCATTTGACCGCAACGGTGCAATAACTTTAGCGATCTATCGCGTGACTCGCGACACCAAGCTCGGCCGCCGGCTTGGCGCATACGCTTTCCGTAGCTGGATCGGCATTCGACTGCGTGACTTGCCGCCCGGTTTGCTACAATGACTGCCGGCTCGCCTAGTCAGTGCCAAATTGGCCTTGGTGAGATCGCGACCGCACCATACTTTTCGAGCATTCCGTCGTAGTGCGAGGTATCGGGCCGTCGTCAGCAAGCGGTGTCTGACCAGCTCCTGGATATCGCCCGGCGACCTGCTTCACTGCAGAGAGACCGGAATGCCAAGCATACGAAGCTAGCATCGGAGACTCAAGTCGTGTGTGTCTACCGAACCCTAATTACAGTCATGTCTAGCCACCGGCCTAGGCACTGCCGTCATACCTGGCTTAAAAATGAGTGTATATCTAAGTATTATCACCATCATCACCAGCCCTTCTACTCCCACTGCAGGACAACGGCCTCTCCCGTAGATCTCTCATTATACCGAGCCCGGGCTAACTGCGACCAAAGTATCAACACAAACTCCTTCACCTCATCTGCCCACATCACTGTCTGCCGCCCCCTTCCACGCTTGCCGTCTGATCCACTCTTACCCTTAGTGACCAAAGCGCATCTTCCCTTCGGATTACTTGCCCTGCCCACGCGCATTTCTTCTTTTAAATGCAGAGCATTTCTTTAACTCACGATGTCCCCCTGCGTTGTCGGCGTTGGCGTGCCTCGGCGTCCGCAACAGCCGTTCCAGGTGCGCCCTCCCCCCCACTCCTCCCCTCCCGCATCACGCTACCCTCCTCGCTCTCAACAACAGGTCCGCACCCCTCCCCCTACACTATATAAAAAAATAATACTTAGCGCCGCTTGGTTTCGATCCCACGACCCTGCGGGCGGAACGCAAGGTACACGGTGCTCTACCCACTGCGCCACAAAGCCGACACAGAATGGAAGGCTACGAACGCGCCTTATATCCTTGACTCATTCAAACTACGTCAAGAAGCTGCTGATACAACGCATTCACTGCCTGTGGGCGGAACGCGAGGTACATGGTGCTCTTCCCACTGCACCACAAAACCGACATAAAATGAAAGGCTACGAACGCGCCTTCTATCCTTGACTCATTCAAACTACGTCAAGAAGCTGCTGATACAACGCATTCACTACCACCAACTCCCCAAGCACTAAACGTTAACGCAATACACCCACCCCCTATGCGACGCATTTACTGGAGTCCCCCTCGCGGGGAGATGGGCCCTTTCTTTTTATTTCTACAAATACGTCCTAATGCTCTTTCGTTTCCTGACCAACTGCACTCTGTTTTTAACGTTACACCCAATCCACTGTCAATTAACGTTACACCCATGATACTTTGTTCCATTGCTCGCTGAGTCGTCCCCAATTGAAGTTGAACCTTTTTGAGGAGCCTCCAGACTTCCACCCGGTATAATATTCACCTTAGGTATAATTATTACAGCTTAATTCATAATAAACGGAGTGAAATCAAGATTTCGCTTTGCATATAAAGGCTAAGCAAAGTTAAGCACAAGTATCTTTTCTACAATTCCTTTTTACTTGTGAAGCCATTTTACAGTTTATCATACACTTCAGGCTCATTTTGCTGAGGTGGATACGTACGTTCTAAGCCACTTCTAGAATGTCACAGCAGGAGCTCTTTTGTTTAAGGAAGTACTCATTGCACTTATACTGTCGCCTGGCACCGCGGGGAGGAGACTTTACAAGGTGTATTAAAAAGATAAATCTAGCTCAAGCAACGGGTGAAGCGGCAGCCTTATGCCACAGAGCTTTTCCAACTGATCCATGAGCGCTTTTGACCTTTATTTTTTCTGTTTGTTCCTTACCGCGCAAAGCACTATGGCATGTACACACTCAAGAACAGCTTCGCCACCCGTCCGCTGGCACAAAACTACTTTGTATCACCTTGCGCATGCTACGAAGATCCGCAGCATGACCTTCCCCCGTCCCCCGATAGCAGAAGCAACGTCCCGCTTGTTATGCAGAAGCATCAGGTACAGATGGATCCCATGTGTTGTAACGCTTCAGGCGGCCGGCATAAAAAATCTCAAGCGCCAGTTACGCGGACGATGTCACACGACGTCACAAGGACAGTTTCTGTACAAGACGCCAAAAACGGTAGGCTTTATGCGATAGCGGCCAGTAAACAGGGACATTAGCTTCTCAAAGATCCGAATCTGTTGAGAACTGTCCGCCCTAGAACAAAGGAGCCTGAGTAATGTGTGCAAAGCGGCGGTGTTCACACATGGAGGATAGAAAAGGTTAAGAGAGGCCCTGACTTCATGTTTATGAAGCCGCACCCGCCATGCTGATGAGCCCACTAAGCACAGCACTCTTTTCTCCATTCTCCTCTGCTGTTTCCGGTGGACATAACAGCTTCACTGTACGGGCGGCTCGCGAAAGCGCAGGCAGATGACGGGAGCAGTGTTTGCCCAGTACAGCACGGCGGTATTTGTGCGCTACGTCTCAGCTTCAACTAATTTCCCTTCACTTCACAATGAAGAAACGCACGGAGACTAAAGTACTGACGGTGGCTCTCGCCAACGCTGTTTGGGAAGGATTTTGCCGGCATTGCGTGGCACACAGGATGGTCCACCGCTTAAAGATATCTAACGAGTGGATGAATCGTTGGAATCACGTCCTATTACCCAGATAAGGTCATGTGAACAAGACATCTGCGTAGGCTGAAACAAAAGCCAGTATATTTAACCCTTGGTTAGATAAGAACGTTTTCTGGATCCGAGACACATTCGCATTCACTACAAAATATTAGGTGCCTAAGAATCCTGCAATTCGTTCCCGCACAAGCACTGCTATATCACCGCCCTTCATAATTTGTATTCATTATTTTTATGCTACCCCATGCGAAACCCCATACAGCCATAATCTGAACAAAATAACTTTATTAAATGGGCTCATGACTAAAACTCTTGCCGTTCAACCGAGGTATAACGGGTAAATTAAATAAATTGAAAATGGATGTTTGAATTTAAAATTAAAAACAAATGTAAAAAGGTAATTAAACAAGATGATTACGCAGAAAATGACACTACAGAACAACGATGAATACAAGAGATCTAAAAGGTACTATCGCGTTATTTGCCGCAGACTTTGTTTCTGCGTCTGTGTGAAATTCTGATAAAATATTTCAGGGGTTAGTATTGTTGAATATTAGCGTTAATTATTATTGTAATTTCTTCTAAAAATTTTAATGTTTTGTATGTTTTATTAGCTCTTGTTTCCTTCTTACGAGATAATTTCTATGGATATCAAGAAGTTGTTCTCTGTGTTTGTTTGTTATTGGGCAGTCCTGTAATTAGTGGTCAAAACTCTCTGCTGGTAGGTTACATTTATATATGGTATTATTTGTAATGGCGAAACTATGAAAATAAAACGGAATTTTACCGTGTAAATAACTGTAAATCCCCTTGCATCTTTGATTTGTTAGGACTAGCACCAAAGACTGGAACCTTTTATAGAATATAATTAAGTGGAGTGTCTATGCCCATTAGGAGAGATAGCTCTTCTACAGAATAAGGGCTTTTGCTTATATTGAAAAACACCTACTTTGCCACGCATGCATGTGTACGATGATAGAAATGTTTATTGTTTAGGACAAGCAGAGATCATTGTCGCGTTACATTAGTCAAGTTGAACACCATTCCCATAACCACTATTATCAACAAATCTTGCAAGATTTCTTCAAAATTAGAAATTATTTTATAGTGTTAGAACAAACATCCGGAAAGGTTCATCGCAGTCGTTGAACTTCTGCATGATGGTGATGATGGGGGTTAAATGTTAATGGAACAAGGCCAACTGAGGCAAAGAGCGCCGAAACAGTGATTATTGTGAGGGATTTGATCTAAACACTAAAATCACTCAATAAGGACGAAAGTAAAATCAGTAAAATACAATGAGGATGGCTGGTGTAGAAGGCGAGGTTGTGATTATGCGTAGCATGAAATTAGGTCTAAAAATTTTGCTTCTGCTAAATATTTGAAAACCCACTGGGCAGAAAACATGGGATCGTGAGACAGCAAAAGAGCTGGGTGTAACGGGATGTGTAGTCTGTACTGTGGGAAGTGTTTCCGTCGTGTTGTGTGAAGTGCTTTGCATTGAATGAGTATGTGAACTACTGATAGGGCCTCTCCGCACCTGCTACACAGAGGTCTTGAAGACCCCGCGAGCAGATACGAGTGTGTTGCATGTGTGCGCCCTATCCGTAGCCTCGCAAAGGCAACTTCTGTGTTTCTGTTGTGTGTGTGAGTGGTGTACGCTCCCAAGTGTGGTTAATACATATAATTTGTTGTCTGTCTGTTCACTCCAGTGTGTTTCTCAGGTATTTTTATGTGTTTTCAGATGTGTGGCTTCATGTTGGTGTAGGGTGGTGTTGTTATGTCAACTCGTGCACTAAGTGCAGCAGCCGCGGCCATTTGAGCTGCGGTCTCATTTCCTGCGATATCAGAGTGACCTGGCACCCAGCACACGGTCACTTGGAGCTCTAACGCGTGCAAAGAAATAATGGTGCTTATCAAAAGATTGACAACATTGTTTTTAGAAGTTTTTTGTGCTGACAATGTCCGCAAACACTTAAGGAAACATTATAAATTATGGACTGTGGAATTTTAGTTCGAATGATACGGTTCACAACAAGAAGTATACCGTGGGCCTCGGTCATGAAGAAACTAGTATACACATTCGTAGTTTTAGTAATATTCAAGCTGGGTCTGTGCGCAGCACAGCACACAGTGGGGGCAGTTTTTGGGCGTCAGTATAAACATTCTGCACACTTTTATTTGTGTTGAAGCGACAAGAAGTGTTGCAAAATTGCGCTTCTTGGCAGTCGGTTTCTGTCGATGTGTATAAAAGATACGTGACATGGTCTAGGACGAAGATGCCATGTGTCTATAGAAGTAGTTGAAGTGGTTTTTATAGTATGTAAAAAAGAGACTGACAGTTCTGATGCTGCCTCTCTAGCCCTGTATGAGAATGGAGAAGAAATGGATGGGCGGTTTCAAACAGGCTGGGATATGGATGTATCACAAAAGACTGACCTAATGGATCGTTAGGAATTTATGATATTTTAAAAGCATAAAGAAGGTTCATGTATTTTCGCTGCTTTTCTGGGAGCTTCTTTTTACTTTCTACGTAGAGGCTTTCAACTGGGCTAGTACGGAAAGCCGCACATGCCAGCCGGAGCCCGAGGTGCAACACTGAGTCCAGCATTTTTAGGGATATTTTAGTCGCTGACCCATAGGCAACATTGCCATAATCCAGGCGGGATGCTATCAAAGAAATATACAGACATTCAAGGAGTTCTTTATCAGCACCGTTGGATTGGTTTGACAGCGCTTTAGGAATGTTCATTGTTTTTGGCATTTGTGTTTGAGCTGTTTTAGTTTATGTCAGTTTACTATTAATGTCAGTTTACCATCGCATATTACGCCTCAAAACTTCGGTTCCGCTCTGACAGGAATTACTACACCAGTAAAACAGAAATCAGGGTCCGCGCGACTCCCGCGCTTGCGGAAGAACGCAAACGAGTACTTTTTCCAGGTTCTGTTTAAAACCGTTGGTGTCCGCCCAGCCAGAAACTTTGTTCAACCCAAGCTGGACTTGGCGTTCTAAAATAGAGATGTTACAAGTCTTCAAAGATATTTGAACGTCATCTACATATTTAGAACAGGAAATGGTTGGTGGCAATGCTTTCCGGAGCCAGTTCATCTTAACAATGATAGTATAAAGCTCAAGACTTCATCTTGAGGGACACCATTTACTTGCACATATACATTGGAACGTGCGCTGCCTAGCCTAACTCGAAAAGTTATTTTCAAGACGTAGCAAGCGAGGGTGTTCGGCATGCTGCCCGAAACGCCAAATGACTTGAGGTCACTCAAGATGACGTACGGCCAGGCCGTGTCATAGGCCTTTTCCATATCGAAGACTGTTATGCAAAACTGGTTATTGATGAAGACATCTTTTACATATGATTCCAACGCAGGCAGTGAGCTTGTAAGCTATCAACAAGACCATTCTACTCTAAGCAGTACATGTGTCTCTTATTGATAATCTTCTCGCGTACCCTACACAGACAGCTTGTCAGGGCGATGGGAAGATACTTTTCGGGAGAGGAAGGGTCCTTCCCCATTTCAGAAAAGCCACAACGATGGTCTCCGTCCGAGACGCTGCAAGGTGCCCCGAAAGAAATATTTTGTTGTAGAGGTGAAAGAGGGTTTCAGGTGTGTCTGCGTGTAATTGTTGGATCATAGTGTTTGTAATGTCTGCACCTATAAAAGAAGGCTTACAAGTACTGAGTGCGATCTTCAGTTCATGAAGTGAGAAGGAGGTGTTATAAGATGAAGTCGACTTATTACTCCATTTGTGGTTTCTGCCCTTCACCTTACAACACCTAGCCACGGTATATCTCAGCGTGAGTATGGGGGCTCGGGGTCCATGGTGCCACCAATACCATCACCAAGATTACTCAAGGCGCCCCGTGCGGGGTTAACTGCTGCATGCAATGTTCCGAAACTGCATCATAATTTGAAATAAATGCTAAAAGGTTTTTCAAACAGTTATCAAGAGGCCGGATTTAAATGCGCATGCAAGTGGCAGCCCTATAAGAGAGTAGGGACTGATACGTTTTATTTTATTTCCAAGTTTAAACAATGAAATAAAAGAACGGTTTTCGGTGCCAACATTTAGAAGTTTCATAATTTTTATCCCATCAAGTTTGAGTTTTGTAATGTTTTTTTACTGCTCCGTCCTTCACTGCTAATAATTGTTTTGTGGCTATAACAATGTCGAACCTAGAACAAAGAATGTGCCCGCCATCAACAGCTTGCCTAAATATACACAGTTTTGGTGAAAACATTTGGGGAATACCCAGTATAACAAGGCACAAATACGATGAAACTATTGCCAGATTTCACCCACAAGTTTAGTTCTAGTGATTGGTCTTTTCTATTCACTCCATCATCCCTTCCTTTTGCAGCCCCTAAAGCAGAAGAAAAACTTCATGGTGAGTACTAAGTTCTTCCGCAATGAAAGGGGTAACATTTGAGATGCCATAATTGGCCCGAAACATTTACTGCAAGGAACATTTTATCTATGCACTAAAAAGTCGTTCATTCGAATTCCAAGAGGAAATGCTTCAGTTCGAAATAATTAATTTTTGAACTATGCACAGCGAAGTACAAAATACGTTAATTCTATTGTAGAGCAGTAGACCATGTCAGAAACTGAATGATTGAAAAAGAAGCGATTGAAGCCTACTGTTTATTCTTTAAATCGACAGCCAGCGCTTTTTGCTCGAACGAGCTAATGTAGCGGAAATCTTTCTTTTCATGCACTTGAAAACTGACGAGGGGAGGCACGGCATTCCATCTGGCCTATCCTTTCTAGATATGGTCGTGCTGTTTCTTCGTCACCCACCTCCTAGTTGCGACAGCCTCAGAAATGATGCCATCTGTCAGACCGCCCGCAACCTGAACAAGTCAACACATTTATTTAGTTCCAAAGAAACTTCTTTAAATGTGCGTCAGGGGGTTCTAGATTGTTTTAGCCAGTTTAGGTTCTCTCGCCGTTGTTCTCTGTTTTTCGGAAGCGAGGCAGCCTTGTGTGTAGTAAGGCAGCGAGGGAGCATCGTGCTAGCAGGACCAATTCTCAGGCCGACCGCCATGCCCCAAGCTGTCGCCGCAGTACCGAGTAGTTTCCTTCCGTTCAAAATAACTTTTTTTCATTGCACAGGCTTCGAGGACACATGGGCGCGCTAAATCTCGCAGTTGGAATTATTAATACATCATATTTATTGAACTTCACTTTAACGACCTTTCACCGACAGCTCCACTGCGGAAAAAGTTATAATGAAATGTCGAACATCGGTGCGTTTTTTTCAAAAGTGAAGAACGTTTTCTTAGAGCGGTAATACTATGTTGAATGGTACACACATAGTGATAGGCCTGAAATAACCATAATTTAGGGAGGAAGTACTATTTTTAAATGCTTCAAACAAAACTTAACACCTGTTTCCTTGAACCCCTGAGAGGTTTCACGAACAAAACTTTCACTGCTTTAAAACTGCCGAAACTCAAGCAAGATTCAATTACTTGATCTATAACAATGTGTCCGATAGACAGCTTGAAATTATGATGTTCAACAGTAATCTGGATTAGATTACCCTGGAAACGGTAAGTGATTTGTATAGAAGCCGTTGTGGCTTTGATTTTTGTCTATGACCTTTTTGTAGAGCCTATATTCTACGTGTGGTTTCGCTAAAGAATTGACCCATACTTAGTACCTGTGCTGCACGTCTAAAAGTAATTTAGAGGAGACGTACATTCATGCCCTCGAATGCCAAATAGAGTGTCCATAATAAGCGTGCGTTCTTTTGCGAACTGAGTGCGCGCCGCCAATGAAGCGTCTACTACCTCTTAGGATGCTCGTATGGAGACACCAGATTCAGTTTCTAAGCGTCTGCAGAAGAATTTATGCAATAACAGCTCCTTACTACCCGCATCGGCGCCGCCCCGCGGCCACAATCGCGGAGAAAGTACCCACACCTACACCAGACACTTCAAGACAATTGCTTTCTCACACTTTTCTTGTGGGGATTGTTGCAACATGCCGAACGATTATGTGTGCATTCGTTTAGAATATTTATTTGTATTTCACTTTTACCCGCTTTATTTATTTATTTTACCTTGATACGATAACCGCAATAACGCTTCTTTAGTTACGGCGTAAACCGCGCTTTGAGATCGATTAACGTCATTATTGCCCAAGTGCCGCCAAATACAGAAAGTGTGCCACATGTTTTGTGGGTTCATCTGCCCAGACGACAACTCTTTATATTGTACCAACAGTACTTATATATTGAAACTGGTGCGTTATTTTCTCTGAAGGATTAGGCTTCGGGCTAACACACAGACTGATGAAAGCAAAAATTATTTATTTTTGGTAAAGTGTGGGCTCTCCTAGCATTACTTCAGGCAGTCTTTTTTTTCTGCAATGGCTGCAATGTCGGCCTCGTCTTTTGTATAATCATCATCTTTTGTGGTAAACTTTTCAGACCCAAAATTTACAAGAAAGTGTGTTAGAAATAAATCGCAGAAGACTGTAGGGAACAAGCTTTTCTTTTCGCAGACAGTTATAACTGCGATGACTTCAAGGTCACTGTAAGAACAATTGCAGAGCGCGATCCGTCCAGTTGTGAAATAATCACTCCCAAGGATATAAAATGCATCTCAAATAAAAAAAAATAAACAAGGGAAGCCGCCCGTGCGTACGCACTAAACGTAGGAACGCAATTCCCCTATACCAAACATCAGCGGTAGCTGGAGGCCGACGTAACTCCAATTTGATAAAAAAATAGGTTATGCAGCATGATTTCCAACTGTTCTCGTTTAAAAAAATAATTTAAAGAGATGGAGAAAAGTAGGTGTCCCGCCATTTGTTGTAACAAGGTTATTTCATTGAACAGGGAAAATAAATAGGAGAATTGAAAAAGGATGGCAGAAATGAATTGTGCCGAACTTTTTTACCCAGCTGTTAAAAATAGTCAATAACGGTGCACGAGAGATGACGCTCTACGGTCAATGACTTGCAACTTGAAGTTAAAAGCAGCGGACAAGCAAGATGCAGACATTTTCCCTTAAACCTGCTGCATCCGTGACGCCATAGTGCGGGGATTACCATGCTGCCTGGCGTCTCATAGGTTAAACTATAACAGTAACTCCAGTACAAAATTAAGCTGCACGTAGAGATGCCATGACCGAGCATAACAAAGTGGGGAAAATATCAGCAACAAATGTTTTAAACACATTTTTTGGAATACGTCGTTCATCAAAGCCCAGTCTATGTACTTGTAACTCACAGCATCTAATCACTTGACGGCATCAGCGGTGAGAGTGATGTTAATGATAGAACACGAAATAAATCTGAAGGGCCAAGATATATCCTGAAATTTACACACCCCGCATATTTGCGAGCTATTCTTCCACTAAAAAGACAAGTGGATGCCTGGGCGCCTGCGGTCTGTTCAGGAGTGCTGCCACAGGGCCCCAAAACGTATGCTTTACATTTACATCGCTCTTAAAAAGCATTTGAAATGAAAGTTTGCTCATTAAAAAGTTCAAATTTTCCACTATGATATGCAGGTAAGCTCGTGACATCCTACACCTGCCCTTTTAATTTACCCAAACAATAAACTCAAGATTAAACGTTTTTAACAGGTGACCTCAAACAAAAGCTCGATTACCCGTTTTTATTTTGGGCGTTTTACATGCCGAATGTGCACCTATACCGCGGGACCTGCTGAAATTAAAATCTACAGAGGAATCTAGAATCCATAAATCATTTTTTGCATTGAAAACAAGACAGGCTACTGTATTTCACTTCCATGTCTATCAGAACACACGCTTCGTACCCAGTTTAACACGCCTCTTGGCCTTGTCCATTAGAGTACCAAGGCGTGTTACGGCTACACGGAAAAAAGATCGGTAATTTATCTAAGAAGTATTAATGAAAACCGGTGAATAATAATTTGGGCTTAATTCCCTTTTTATAACAAACAAAACGTACTAAAATGGGAATGACCCCGGAATATTTTCTTCCAAAAACAGGCTAACAAGCCTGCAACAGGAGTAGATTTGTTTAGATTTATATAAGGTAAAACTTTACAAGGCAGCATTCATTCGTGCTGCATTACAACGACAAAAAACCCACTGATTGCTGCAAAAAGGGGTGTGAAGCAGGGAAAACAGACGAATCGAGCCCAATCATTATAAGTTAAAGCAAAACAAAGCCTGATATGCCATAAAAACCTAAACAGCACTATCGAATCACTGACGATGACACTGAAAAGGCAGGGCTATTTTACAAACACATAAATTTACAGCCGCCAGGTGCGGTTGACGATCCCGAACACCAATTGCTTACCAAGTGTTAGTGCTCGCTTGTTGCGAAGACGGTGAAGGCCTAATGCCCCATCGCCCACCTTGCCGGTGGGATCTGCTCAGCCTGCCTTTGTTTCGTATAGCACGTGCGCCCTTCCAAAACCTATTCGATAAACCCCAGCTTCTTTTAGACGCGCACAGTATCAGTAAATGGAGAGTTAATGTTCGAATTATATCCAATAAAAAATGACACCGCATTTTTTTATCATCAGTATTTAGGCCATATTTCTTTCATGGCGCGACGAGAGCTACAGGTGACAACTTCTAAAAACGGTTCTTCATCAAAATAGGGCATTCTTATGTAGCGGTTGTTGTGTATGCAGACGGAGCACGGCACAGCATTTTGTCGCTTATATCCGCTAATTTCGAGTCGTGCGTGCCCGTTCTCACGCAGTTGAGTCCACTGAAGTGGCGCTTTCCTTATGGGCTCATATTGCTCTCTAGCCTTTTTAATACTGTACTTGTGAACAGGAACATGTAGCGCTACAACAAATTGTATGAGCTCTGTCAATGCGTCCACCTCCATTTTCAAACCGTCATGGCGGTGTTAACTCCGAGTCACTTTTATTGGCTTACTTCACTCGGCATTCCAAGAAAAAAAACACGCCTCTTATATGCAACAGATAGGTCAACACATCTATTCCCAACGTCCTTCTTTTGAGTGAAGTTGACCAGCAAGACCGTCACTCGTACTGTCTAGTTCTTTTTCTTGTGTTCCCGCAAAACCCCGCTATTTCTTTACTACCAACGCTATTGCCTAGGATAGCCACTGAACGAACCTAACCTACCGCCATTGTTTCCTCATTCCCCTTGTTTCGAAATTCTGGGCCAGTAAGTTTCCAAAATTTACCACCATGCTCACTAAGGTTTTCAGGATTCTCATTTAAATTTAAGTTGCCCTCCCATCACAGCATAAAAAGTCCTAAATCACTGTTGAGGTATCCAATCGCGATATGGGTAAAATTTTCCCCGCAAAGAGATCTTCACCGTTCAGAAGTACTGACATCCGTAAGTTTTCATGTCCCGCCATCATCATGAAGACTTCATGCGCAGCCCGCCTCGGCATATCCTGTCATAAAAATTGTGTAAACGCCAATTATCACGGGTCGTAACAAGCAATATACAAAAAAGTCTTCAGGAAAACCACGATGCAATTTGGAGCTTCGGTAACACTCATTCCCCGGAGTTATCCTCGCAAAATGACTTCATTCACAAAGTAAAATTAGTCAGTATGTCTCTATTCTACCACGGCGAGTCTATCACCAAAGACAATTTTAGGCGAATTCGCCGCAACCTCCCTGAGTAGAAACAGCGGATCTCAGAGCTTCAAGTTCCACCGAGATATGGATTTTTCACTCGGCGTAGAAAACACTTTCCAGCTGGGATAAAACCCCACCGGCAACATCTATACTTGCAGCGTCCAATTACTGGACTGGAGAATGAGCTTATACTGACTGCGCTCCGCTGCTCATAGGCGGTAGTTGGCGAGTATCCTGCTGTGGGACGTCTCTCTGAGATATGGTCAATAGCCCCGCACAAGGAGTTTTATACTTCCTTCGTTACACCTGAGCTTTGCTACTACTGCTCCTTTTCATTTCACCCGCCGCGGTGGCTCAGTGGCTAAGGCGTTGCGCTGCTGAGCACAAGGTCGCGGGTTCGATTCCCGGCCGCGGCGGCCGCTTTTCTGATGGAGGCGAAAAGCAAAAACGCCCGTGTGTACGAGATTTCGGCGCACGATAAAGATCCCCAGGTGGTCAAAATTAATCCGGAGCCCTCCACTACGGCGCGCCTCATCGCCTGCGTTGCGTCGGCGCGTTAAACCCCACAATCAAATCAATCCTTTTCATTTCCATGTACTGCGACATATATCAAAGACGCCGAGAAACGATGAGCCATAATATAACGACGGTGAGACGTGAGCACCTGAAGTGTTATATTTCAGTATTTCCGGGCACGTTGTGTTCATCGTGCAAGCAGTATGACATGCTCTGAACTTCAGTCCTACAAAACATTAATAGAATACTTTTTCAAAACGAAACTATTTCAGTCCTATGCGTTAAAAGCCACCGCCAGGGATCGCAGGGATTGGTGGAAACTGGGGAAATGCATTGTGCTATCTTGTTTACCGTTATATAAATGAAACCTATTGTCTTCAGCTAGCCGTATTAAACGCAATTAAAGTCAGAGCATTATTAGGGGAGACAATTATTTTTATTTGTTTCAGAATGCAACACGACGTCGTGCTCGAAATTCTGTTTCGAGAAATTTGGGCGCCAAGACGTTGACAACTGGAACTGTGAAGGAGACATCTGCAAGTGCAACCCGTGGAAAGGTAGGTAACATATTGTTGATTAATTTAAAAGATATTTTTATCCCCGGTCAGGTGCATATAAAACTATAGATATAACTATATTATATATATATATATATATATATATATATAATATATATATATATATATATATATATATATATATATATATATATATATATATATATATATATATATATATATATATATATATATACGATATGGAACTCACATTGAAAAAAATAACAATATTAATTCTAACGTTCCGAAAGGGGGCTGGTCGAAACGTTAGAATAAGTTTTGTTATGTTTTTCAACGTGACTTCCCTATCGTACAGTTAACCTTATATCCAGGAGCCTTTTCTCCTAACTTTATATAAATATATATACATATATATATATACATACAGTAAAGAAAGAAAGGGTGGGTATAGCTGCGAACAGAACTGTATATTTGTCGACGTTTCGGTCAGATGCAGACCTTTATCAAAACACCATTCCGTATTTCTTTGCACGTATTTAAAAGCTCGTCATCCAAGGACGCCGAGAAAACAAGAGAGAGGGGGCATTTAGAAGAACAGCAAAAACAAACACACACTCTCGGCGAGATGAAGTAAAGGTTTACAAAAAAGAACGAAAGGGAGAGAGAGAGAGAGAGGTATTTGGGGAGAAAAGCAAAAACAAACACACCCTCGGCGAGGTGAGGCAAAGGTTCACAAAAAAAGAGAAAAAAAAGAAAAGAGAAAGAGAAAACAAAAACAAACCCTAAATGTATGCAGAGGGGAGAGAAGAGCACATAACTCTTTCAACACGATCTCCTCTATCGTTCGCAGGCTTGTAGAAAGAGTGGCAGAGACCACCCGCTTCAGAAATGCGCCGCTATGCCAACAAAGGAAAGCGAAAAGCAGTAACAGGGAGAGTGTCACACAGTGACTGGGGGCGTCGGGAGGGCACATAATTCTAAGGGTCACTGATATTACGGGAAAAGTTTAGAGGAAGCCATGGCAGCCGCACACATGTTTCTGTGACGCCAACCCTGCCAATAAATAGGAAGGCTCGTTTAGAGTGCAGGTACGATCTCCGCACTGTGGCTCAAACCATGCACCATTCCGCCGACCGGCAGGACGGGTGGGCGGCATTCGTCATTCTTACGCCACTCTTCCGGCAGACGAAGGGGTCGTCCCTGACCATGAACCCGGGGGAAGACGCTTAACTTCGAGTTCAATTATGTACCCGCCCTCGGTAGTCGCGCGGGTCCTTTGTTGGAGTGAACCCCAGCAGGCTCCTCGATATTGTCTGTGGTATATACCGCCTGTGCGGAAACCCCTGAGAGGGAATAAATGCAGTAATAATAGCTTGATTACTTGTTTAAACAACAGAGAAACTTACAATTTTGATAGGAGATTATTCCGCAGCCATATTTTCAAGAGCATGCAAAGATGACATAATGCCCAGGCTAACATTCATTCCGGCCTTTATGGTATTGAACTTGTGAATCATGTATGATTCACGTTGTTCGCGTTCTATTGTAGTAGAAAACCCACTCTGTAAAAGTGTAACTTTGATGGCATCTAATGGGTGGTTTTCGGAGTTAATTTGTCGGGATAAGGATAGATACGGGAGCGAAAAAACATATGCGCGGTGGTTGTTGATGCCACAAACACCGCACTCCAGAAGGTACACCAAACTGTAAGAGTCGCTGTCGAGTGTCACGTGAATTAGATGTTTGAAATGGGAGTTGGTAATTTTTGCCACCGTGGTTGTCTGCATGTGTTTGCATAAGCGGCACCGCACCTTTCGGCATGTTTGACACCCACTTTTTGGTCTCCTCTCAGTTTTGGAGTGTAGAAGGTAATCTTTAATATTTTTGGGGCGCCTGTATACGACACGAGGAGGGGTGGGGATGATTTTCGAAAGACGTTCACTTTGTTGTAGCATGTTGAAGTGCTGTTTCAATATTTTGTTTTATGTTTGGGGAATTACCCGGGAACGTAAGACCTAGGTTGCGTGTACTTTTCTGGTTTAGTCTTTTTTCATGGTGCAGCAACTCTAGGCGATCAAGGTTGGCCGCATTGCAAATAGCGTCGTTCACTATGGGTGGAGGGTATCGTTGCACAGCGAGTACATTGCGCAAGTTTTCTGGGTTTGCTTCAAAGTCCTCGCTGCGGAAACAAATTTTTCTAAATTGGTGGGTCTGCGAATATGGGTACTCATTTTGCAGTGACGCGGATGACAACTCTCAAAGTGCAGATACTGCTGCCTATCGGTAGGTTTTTTGTACACGGTAGAGCTCAATTCTCCTTTGTCTGCATTTATATGCACGTTAATGAAATTGATTTCCGTGGTTCAATAAGTTTAAGTGAATGCGATGCTTGGATAGGCCTTGTTGAAACACTCGATGAAGTCGCATAATTTCTCCTCCGTACCTGTCCAAAAAAGGAATACATCGCCCAATAATCTTTTTAAAAAATGGCCTAATTTCACGGGTTGATAGAAATTTTCTTTCGAGATGGTTCATGAATATATTAGCGTAGTTGGGTGCCATTTCATTGCTTATTGCTGTGCCGTTTATTTGTAGGTACTATTGGTTGTTGAATTCAAAGCTATTTAACTCCAGCACTAGCTTGTTCAAACTTTCAATAACTTGTGGGATTGGAGAATCGTGATCCCGATGTATGCTGTAGGACATTACCAGGGCTTCAATCACATCTCGGTGAGGTATATTTGTGTACAGAGAAGTTACGCCTTGAGTTACCAGGAAGGCGCCATCAGGGATATTTATGTTGTCGATTTCCCGTAGGAAATGGTTAGTATCACGAAGGTACGGCGAACGGGTAGCAGGTATTTTATTATTCAGGGAGTCTTTTTAGCTTGATATTGATTCGGTGAAAGTGCCTCTTCCCAAAATTATGGGTCTACAACGGTTCTCCTCTTTATGAACTTTAGGCAGCATGTAAACCCTTCCTGGCACTCCATGCGCTGCTGTAAGTGCTTTACAGAGGCGTGGCTCTATTTCCCCAATTTTGACAAGATTATTTAGTGTGGTTGTTATTGTTTCCTGAAGTTCAACAGTAGGATGTACCTCAAGTTTTTGGTAGAAATATTTATTATTTAACTGACGGTGCCCTTCTTTAATGTAGTCTGATTTACCCAGTAGTACAATCCCTCCCGCTTTATCGGCCGGTTTTAGGACAATGTCGGTTCGATCTCCCAGTGCCTTAAGTGTTTCGCGTTCTTCTTTAGAAAGGTTCTGGGCCCTGGTTTGCGGGCGTTATAAGCCCGCAGGACGTCTTTTTGGACGGCCTCAATGTACGAGTCCAAGTGCTTTTGCCGCTCCTCTTTCGGTGTCCACTGCCGCCCTACATTGACGGAAATTGGGGCAGTGGGTTCTTTGTCCAAATATTCTGCTAGGCGCAAATTCCGTGAAAAAGTGTCCAGATCTTTCAGGAAGGTGAACTTATTGTATCGCCTCTACTTGGGCAAAATGTCAGCCCGCCAGAGATTACCGACCCCTTATGAATAGTAGGCTGTAACCCGAAGAGATTAATTATGTTTTCATCTATGTTTATTTGAATATTTGGTGTGTCTTTCGACTTGCAGGGCCGAATTGGGGGTGTAATTTCAGGTTGATTCCCATGTCCGCGCGATGCAGAGCTGAGTGGGTTTCAGAAAACTCGTTGGAGTACGGAACTTTATTCCTTGACAATATTTTGATTTTCATTCTCATTATTTCATCTCTCTTCTTTTTCTCGAAAAGTTCCAGTTCGCTAGCTTCAAGCGCAGAAAGGACAATATTCTTAGAACAAAACTCCTCTGGACTCAGAGACGCGAGTGTATTATCACAATGATCCACTACAATTTTAGCTAGCTGAAGTGACGCGGATTTAAGAATTTCATTCCAATTTTGTGTTTGACGTTTGCTAAAGGTATGCATCGATGATGTTAATGATAGTTAAAGACCCTGGGGGCGATCCCAGCCTTTAAATATATTTTGAGTGTACGCACATGTAGGTCATGGTGAACCCGCTTATTAATTGTTTTCCTTAGCATAAAAAAATTAGCCGCCAGCAGCTGATCACCCGTGTCATCTAAAGAAGAGGAGGTCGGAAGAATTGCGCGGCCAAGATTTCAATTGATGTAAATCCGACGTGCAGAGCCACAGTGTTTTCGGAGATCGTACATTTTGCCGGCGGAGGTGGCAGGGTTTTATTCATTTTCTGGACTATATTCCAGCATCTCGCAGTATCCCGCGCTTGGCGGAGTGTCAGATGATTGTGGGCTCATAGAAGACTGTTGGTTGAGTTCTGATTTCCCAGGCTTGGGCTCCCTCACCTGCAGGATTTCTCACGGGGGTGTGCCTGTGGCTGAGAACCCTGGGTCCGCGCCTTCGGATTGTTCAGTGTGCTGCTTGATCTGGCGATTAGTTTGATGGTTGCGGTTCTTTACAAGGCGTTTGGGCGTTTTTGTTGCTGCCCCCAGGAAGGAACGCTCCAAGGTGTTTCCCTGGGTTTCTGCGTGGAGTCCGCAGATTCTGATTCGCCCCTTTAAGGGGCCACCGTTCTCCGCGCACCCCTATACGTAAGCGTTCGGTGGGAGTTCGGACGAGCAACCCGTCTCAGCGTCGGTTCTCTACTCCTAGTGGAGGGACTGTTCGAGCTGACTGCCTGGGCAAAGGACGGAGTCACTGGCTGTAGCTGGATAGTTGCGCTGGGGCATGTACAGTAGGTATCACCCATGTGTAAGCTCTTCCTGCCGGGGACGGTCGGGCCCGCTGGCGGCAGCTGGCTGGTGTCACGGGGGAGCATCTGGTCTCTCGAATCCCCGATTTGGGGATTCCTGCCACTGCAAACCCGGAAACCCCAAGAATACCGGTATTATAGAGATCAGCAGGCATTTTTTCTCCACTTTCTTTCTGTGTTTCCAAATTCTTTATCTGTTTCTATGACCTACTACATTCTTCCCTTTGCTTTTTGAGGTTTTCTTGATTGGAACCCTTGTTTCGGTCTTAAGTAAACGAGCCCCACATTTGCTATTCTGATTCGCTATATGCATGTATGTATATATCTACAAAAACTTAAACTTGAACTGTTGAAGCGGTGTACTACAAAAAATTGTGCATCCCTCTTTCTGAATATGACAATGGTTGAACTCGAAGCTTTCTCGTAATGGATTCTTGTCTTGGCCAATCCCACAACGCGGAATGTGCTACTAAGCAGGCACGAACCACTTTTCTAGAATATCTAATATTCTTGGTTGCGCATTCTATGGGCGTAAAGTTTGGGTTTGGGTGTACCGCGCGAATCAGTACCTGCTGATTGGTGTTTGCATCTACCCTCTCAAAATGGGGCAATCGGTAGAACGGCGCCCTCACAATGCGGGGGATACAGGTTTGACTGAGAGCACCGGAAGTGTTTTTTTTTCTTCACCCGGCGTCCTTCATCAGACCGTAATTACCCGATTCTAACGCGCACCTTTTTCCCGGAAAAATAGGCCGACAAATCGCATGCGCGTGAGAATCGGATACGAAACCGAAACTCCCGTAACAGCGAACATTTTGTCCCACCCATCGCCATTGCCATCTCAAGATGCGCCAAAGCCTTTAGCAACGTGGAGGAAGACTTCCTCCATGTTTAGCAACAATTTTTTGAACGGAGGAAGCATAAGCGCCTATGGTTTTCTATCGGTACTCACACAAATCGCCAAATCGTTCCACTTGCGCACTTGATAACTGCAATGGCAGTAGCGGCTCTCACGTGTTCAAAACGGGCGGTCGGCTGAAGCGTGCGGCTCTGGAGAAGCTCGCGGGGTGGGCGTGCGAGGCGTGGGCCACGATCCCATCGACCATGGTTGAACGTTCGTTCAGAAGTGTGGCATCGCGAACGCTCTCGGCGGCACCGAGGACGAGATGTGGTCAGCTGAAAGCGGCGAGGAGTGAGATGAGTGAGATTACTTCAGGAAATAAATCGCCCATTTCTCCCGCCTTCGTTTGTCTGGGTTATAAAGTTCCGTGCACGTTACAATCGGAGGTGCAAGTTTGTTTGGTTTTTTTGGCAGGAAAATCGGGTGCGCGTTAGAATCGCGTAAGTACGGTAATCGTTTGGGAAAATCGGCTGTCCTGCTGTGCATATTTGCGTAAAACGGCATCGCTAAAGATAATAGAGCTGCGCTTTAAAAAACTTGCACGTCATTGTTGGCTCTTACCCTCACGTGCAATCGCAATGTTCGGCAGGTCAGTTATTCAACGTTTGGACTCAGAATTTATATATATATATTTATATATATATATATATATATATATATATATATATATATATATATATTAATGGGGTTTAATCGCAGGAGTCAAGGACGTAGTAAAAGGGTCGGGTTGTACCTGAGGCCAAGCTAGCTCAGGAGTCCACACACAGGTCTCGCAGCAAAGGCGTTCTCGATGGGGCTGCTCCGATGATTGAGCTTTGCACATACACCTAGTGGGGGATCGACGCCACTTGAAAGTCAGCCTTGGCCAGAGTTGAGCACACATGTTTAGGCCGCACTACAGCGCCTTATAACAGCCTAACAGCCACTATCTCTGTTACAATATATATATATATACATGTATATATATATATATATATATATATATAGATATATATATATATATATATATATATATATATATATATATATATATATATATATATATATATATATATATATATATATATATATATATATATATATATATATATATATATATATATCAAAGTTGCAGTCCTTATTGCCAGTGCTGTTTGGCGTTTTTTTACAGTGTTTTTTTTTATAGTGCCGAATGAGGTATGATTGCCTTTTTTTTATGCAGGAATGAATAATAGACAATTGAAGTCGAGAAAAAAAGCGCCGTTTTTTCCCGCTTCCGGAAAAAACAGCGCATTTTTTCTCGACTTGAATTTTCTATTATTTATTCCTGCATAAAAAAAAGGCAATCATACCTCATTCGGCACTATAAAAAACACTGTTAAAAAACGCCAAACAGCACTGGCAATAAGGACTGCAACTTTGATATGTGTCCTTACGGAATCCCTCGTCCCGTACGTCTCTGTTCTACAAAATATATATATATATATATATATATATATATATATATAGAGAGAGAGAGAGAGAGAGAGAGATAGATAGATAGATAGATGTATATATACATATATATATAATATTATATATATATATATATATATATATATATATATATATATATATAAACGAGAAGATTAACGGCCAACGAGCGAATGTTTACGAACATTTCGTCTTGGCGCAAGCAAGCGTCTTGCCCCCAGCCGAACCGAAACGTCATAAATGGTGATAAATCTGAGTTACTCGGATAAAGACTGGACCTCCAGCCGAAACGTCAGTAAACCACTGTTTTGTTTTTAATCGTAAGGCAACCATTTTCTCGACTATATATATATATATATATATATATATATATATATATATATATATATATATATATATCCCGATAATTGCTCATCGCTCTTTTTTATTTTAATTGTACATAACTGTCAATTTCTGTAGTAAAGTGGCGGCATGCGGGAGTGAGTCCTCACCCTTCCGCACACGACAAACATTTGCTGGAATGATTGCAAAAAATAGTGCAAAGTTGAAGCATTCGGCTTAAGCTTGCGTGCCTCTTCTGGTCTCAGCGGTTTGATTTTTTTCTTTTATGGCACAGTTTGCACGAGACGTCGATGCACATTCAGATGTAAAGAGGACAAGCCCACAGTACCCCTGACTAATGCCCGGTGTGACGGACCCGAATCGTGCACTTGCGAGTACCAAAAAGGTAAGTACGCACACAAACGGCCAATACTGGAATCACGTGAATGCGCGAATATTTGCCCCACGCAAGGGCATCTAACGCTATACTAATACCCTCAGTGTTAATGGTACTGTAATGATTGCAATGGTCACTGGAAGCGGTTTGTATTTTAGCGGGGCCATTCTCACCCTGACATCAAATTTGTGCTGGAGCGAAGAAAAAGCACTACCCTAACAAGTTAGGTTAATGGCAACTTTAGTTTTTTTTCAGGTTTTTGCTTAAACGCCACATTGCCCTATTTTCACTAGATCACGTTGCCTAATCATATTGCGGTATCAAATGCCTTAAAGACGCTTTAGATCCAAACCCCCAAGAACAAACACGACAATTTACAAACACGACAATTGTAACCTTGTTTAACTCGAAGATAATAATCCATTGGGCATCCCCGCACGTATAGTTTTTCTCAAGAATCCCAAGATACATGGTAGATGTTATGAGCGCCACGATTTAAAACGCTTTAAGGTTATCCAATACCTAGCGGTACGATCACTCAAGTAAGTTAAGCCACGACATCAGATTGTTGCAGCTTTTTTGTGATTGACTGAAATTTGTCTCCTCGCGGGCGTCTAACATTGTCTTTGTGTGCCGAACAAAAGCACATTATAGCGTAGTGCAGAAGCCACACAGCCAAGGAAGTAATAATTTAGCCTTGTGGCTTGAAACTCACGCCAAAGATTTTGCCTTAATAGTACGAACCACAGAAAGATATGTTTAAAAAGCAGGGACTTTGCAATGTTCTCACAAATTACAACGTACACAATGTACACAAAGGACAACGCAGCTGTCTTCTAGAAACTAAGTATCTTTGAACGAAGTTCTGTTCCCCTAAAAACTCGAAATACACAAGCGGGCCATTCTCGTATAGAACGGGTGAATTTAGGCTCTATTGCCATAAAGTGATATGAGCTGCATCTTTGAGAGTTTTGTAGTTTAGCAAAAGCAATTGTTTTACAGCACTGGTTGGGCTTTCGGTGAACTCTCCGTGCTTTCACTGGAGGTGACGTATTGATGCTGATTAAAATATTTGTGCTATACCAAGCATAAGCAGGTTAGATAAACAAATTTGATTGTATTTTTTCCTCCTGTTTTCATCCGTAACAGTGATGTACAGTTGCTAGTTTGTCAGTTCTTGGAGCTCTTAAAAGGCATCGTTACCACTGCTCCTTCTTCGACATGTTCCGCCGAAAGCACCTCTTTAGAGCTGGCCTCTGTCTTGTTTGTTTACTTCTCGCCACGTCTTATCTGCTGAGCTGCAGCTTTCGATCGAAACCTTAGCACTTTTTTATAGCTTTCTGGTGACATACAAGATGTTTTTTGTATGCGCTCTTTAGTTCTCATTACGTATGGGGGTTTTATTGTCTGCATGTACTTTCTGGCATGAAATATACACAAATATTACATTGTCCCAAGAGCCTCTGCTATAGAGCGGAGCCACGAAGACCACGAAGATTGGACGTTCCTCGGCGGGGAGCGCTAAGAAATGTGCACAGAACTGCGCGTGTTAGGAAAAGCTGTCATAGCTGTGGAGTGCTTTGTATGAGATGATTTAGTGGTTCTGTTTGTGTCTTAAGAAACGCACAAGCTCGGGTATTTCTATCTTGGTTGGTTTTGGCTTCTATTTTGGCTGTTGCAATTTTTGCCACGCAACCCTGGAGAACGGTTTGTTATGTCTACCCATTAGTGTGCAATCTGTGCACCATGGCGTTGGAGTCCTTCACTAATTGACAAGCGCCTCTATCGCACGATCTTTCGCCTACTAGCCCGAACATGTGTGTTCAGCCCCCTGCGTGGGCATGCACTGTTGCGCTCAGGCTTGCGGAATACAAGGTGGCCTTTCAAGAACCTCAGGTGCCAAGCCGCTTCCACGGGATTGAGTTCAAAGGCTCGACGACTCGACAGGTCAATAAGAACGGGTTCACTCGGACAAGCTTTAGAATAATGGCGTAAAATTCGGAAATGTTTACTTCTCGCTTCGGGGCAGCGTTTGGACGTGGTTGAAGAACCGTGAAGGCAGCTTTCAACCATGGGAGGGCTTTTACCCCTACCGTCACAACACATGTTCCAACACGGATAATAGAGGCCAGTTATCACGGCCCATTATAATGGCGCAAAAATAACCAAAACAAAATATTACCATGATATGTGTTACCGGGATGTGTTACTCTTCAAACACATCCCAGTAACCATGGAATGTGTTACTCTTCGAACTTCGTCACGGAATACCTCGTTAAGGCAGCGAAGGTTGGTTGACTGTCACCGTGCTGAAGCATCGGCCGTTGGTGCAAGTCCCTTTGCACCAGCTCACGAAAGGCCGTTTCATCGTTGATTTCGGAAGTGCAAGTACGCAAATTGCATAACGTCCGTACTCCATGGTGAGGTGCTGCGCTTCTCACTCCATTGCTGTCGCTTCCCAAATGAAATCAGAAACTACAGTTGGTTGGCAACGTACAACACCAGCAAACAGCTGCACCTTCACACATCGACTTATAAGGCGCACTTTTTTGCCTGTCCTCATATCGGGATCAGCTCGCCGAAACAAACGCGACAGGTCTTCGGCGGACATAGAGACGCTCTCATTAGGTTTTTCAGCTCTGGATTGTAGAGAAAGTTCAGCCTTTTAATATCGCTCGCTTCTTTTAAAGGCATCGTGCAAATGCCGCAAAAACTATATCCAGCTTGTTTGTGATCTCTCGTGGTTTTGGAACCACGTTTTTGAGGACCCGTCGTCTAATAAGCAGAATTTCTGTAGCTTACGTTTATCATCGGCGTCGTTGGGCACAGCTTACGGTCCAAATGATCGAGTCAGTCCTCGACCTCATCGAATAATATCACCGTAGAACGACCACACTGTACGCGACGAATGGACGACCAGCTTCGAGAAGACTTCACTGCAATCGTTGGTTTGGCAAGCCATAGTGGTTGTCATGACGCCTGGCGGCATTACCGGAAGGCCAAATTCTGGTAGTACACCTCAAAGTCAGCCCCATATCAAGCTGTGCATCGGCTAAATTAATAGGAGTGCAATGTAGACCAAACAACGTTGTTCCTTATGAGTGGTCATGAGTTTTAAACATCAGATACTCCACCGTTGTTATCAGAGCTAAATGAACAAAATAAGCAGTTGTTATATTTGGTCGCATACCGTCCCCCACCCATCAAAGCCATGCTAAAATGTGAAAGTTGTAAGCCAGCGAACTGAGACAGAAAGGGCAGAAAATTTATGCCTTAAAGGGACACTGAAGTTAATTTTTCAAGCTCCCGTTTTTGCTTGCACTGCGTAGATTGGCTCAAATTAACACACTTTTCATCGCTTATCCGGATGATAAGTCGGCAGTTATTTTCTAAAACCCGAAAGACGGAAAGCTACCATGGATGGTCTGCGGCGGCCGCACCAACTAAACGCTGTGAAGTCGGGAGGAGTTGCACCGTGATTGGACGATCTCCAAGATTAGCATTCAAACAAGTTTCGGATTTGGTTCTGTAAATCCACATGCTTGACATCCGACGTGATTGCTGGATGGGCATTCTCGATATCTCAATAGCCGTTATTCGCGCTTCTTCCATGTTGTCGGCTGTAAAATGCCTAAGATAAGCCTCCCAGGGCGGCTTGGAATCGTAGCAATCACTATCCGAGGACTACGCCGTGGATGAACGCGCTCCGCATCACCACAGACGGTCAAAAGTCATGCTCTTTTTCCTCATATTTATAGCTTGCCTCACTCATGCTTGTACCGCAAAAATGGTGTTCACACCAGGCAAAGGGGGTCTGCTGATTCTGGCCGGTGCCCACTGCCCGCATGCAGTCGCTGCTTATTGCTCCAGCAGCCCAACGACTACTCGCTAGCGCGTCACTGCCAGTCTGCGCGCGTTCTGTGTAGTCGTTCGTGGAGCAGTGAACGTTATGGCCCAGAAATGATGAACTCGGTATAGAAAACACCACCGGCCCAAAACGAAAAATCTACTTACAAAAAAAGGACATACCTTTGGGGGCTCGAACTTCCAATTTGTAAAATACCATGCCTAGCGCTCCACACCACTCGGCCACAAGCCAACGCTGCCGGTGTTGAAATTATGAGGTGTAAATGTATAACCAGTTTACACTTTTAGTTATTTTGGCATTTCAAGCAGCTTAGGCGTACATTTTCTGTACAGCTCTCGTGCAGTAAGCGTCTCCCAGATTTCCACAGTATCTCACATCTAGCAATTGCATTTCTTATAGACGGAAAAGCGTTCGCAGATGTGAGGCCGTGCTGCTGACCGCTGTGCTTGTTCACCAAGCCAAAAAGGTGCTTTCTTCTCCCTACGTTTACGCTGTACGGTAAAAGTTTCAGTAGATTTTATTTCCTTCATAATTAAATTGCCTTCGCTGGCTTCTCCCGCCTTCAAGTGACCATAGATTTTCCTACTAGCATAGCAGTCAGCGAAGCATCGCATGTGCTCTTGTACAGCGCTTGTGTGGATCGACATGAACTGGGAGCTTGATACCGTGTACAAACTAACAATCTAAAGAAACGCGCATTTTTTATTGCAAACGTGTCGTGGCTTCGTTTCAACTGAGCGAACAAATTGTGACGAGCCGTGGGTGGCCGGTTGAATAAACGCTGGGAGGTCAGCGAGAGCAGTAGCACACTCAAGCAAACTCATTTCCTCCTGACGTCGCACGAAAACGCCACAGAAATGGGCGAGGATGCAGAGAGAAGGACAGAGTTTTTAATTGATTTTTCTGCTAAATAAATACGCGTAAACGCATTCAGACAGGTGGAAACATGGCCTATGGATTCCTGACTACACTTTGCGCTAGTCGTCCCGCAATGTTCACAAGCCACGTCAGTGCCCCTTTAATATTACTAACCATAGAAAAGGCTACCCACAATCATCAAGATCAGTGCTAAGTTTCATATGGATTTTAGAAGTGCGGGCACAGAGCAGATACATCATACACGAAGCTGTTATTATTATCCCCGTAGGCCTTTCCAGCAACTCCAGTCCTCAATAAAAACTGCTTATGTCCAGAATAGAGTTTATGCTCTGTTCTTTTTTAAATGCAGAGCATTTCAGTAACTCACGATGTCACGCGCGTTGACGTCCGTAGTCCGCACCGCACCCCTCCCTACTATATAAAAAAAAATACTATCCGGCGTCCGGTTTCGATCCCTCGACCCTGCGGGCGGAACGCAATGTACATGGTGCTCCACCCACTGCGCCACAAAGCCGACACAGAATGGGACGCTACGAACGCGCCTTATATCGTTGACTCATTTCAAATTACTGCTGACGAGAGAGCGCTCGTCAGCAGTTGCCACAAGTGCAACAACATTAACGTAACGCAAACTACTTAACGTCGTGCGAACCCGGAAATGCTCTGCAGTTGATCGTGCCCCTCGCGATGGGGATGTTTCACTGCGTCTTCTCTCGGTCGCGGGACCCGTGGCGCCATCTGGCGGAGGCGCGGCACAACTCGTAGCACTTTCTTTGAAAAAGCGCCTCGAAAGCGCGGCAAATATGAAATAGGGATGACGCGCTTTCGAGGCAATCCGCCGCCGCGGCTGCTTTGTGTACAGACTCGGCGGCGAGCGTCCCGGGATTCTGGTGCCGACCGAACCCCATTTTATGGTCACATTCCGGCAGTGTCGGTGAAGTAGTCGCATCCTAGCTGATATTCGAAGCCATCTTCGGCGCGTCTGAACTCTCATGTGAGATCATCACGTATTTTCTCTGGGGCATGTAAACAGTGTCCTAGAGGCGTCCACTCCTTTCCCAACCTTCGTACTCTGGCAATCCAGTTGTCCTTGCGAGATGCATTTAGTCTGTTGAAATGCTGCCTGCCGCGTACTATCTATGTTTTATTGCATGTCGAGTTTGTTCCGCGGCAGTCTTCCTAGCATGTCACACGAAACAATAAAGATCGCGTCCTTAAGTTTGTGGCGTCACCTTGTTCTTCGTTATAGACACTTTTGCGTATTCTGGCCGTTTCAGTTCTCCAAGAGGCACATTGATGGTCTCCCGCCAGAGTTATTCACCATACCGTGATTGTGCGGGTGTAGTAGGATTCGGTAAAACCGCCTGTATTGTTTCTGGGCATCTCGGCGGGCGCTTTAAAAATGTTTCACATTACGGCGTCTTGAGTTTGAAGGGCAAGCGCAAGCAATGAAGGTCTTGCATTCTCATTCTCTGCTTTCGATTGGAGATCTGACGGAGGCGACGTGCAGAAGACTTGTCCATCAGAGGTTTTAAAATCAGAGTGTTTGTAGTAGGGTTTCTTTGAAGGATATAAATTCATTAAATTTTTGTAGAATTCAATGCCTCGGTGACCAAGCACGGCTTCGTGGTGCTCGCTTTGCTGCCTTTCAATTTATAGTATAATCGGCTCATGAAATGAGTAACATCGTTCTTATAATTAAGGTTGGGTGGAAATTGCTCGTCTAATTCCTGAATGTTTCCAAACGGTTCCATTTTATCGTTTTCTTTAGTGTAGGTATCAAATATTACTCTTTCGTTTGTACGGAGACAGTTAACGATGTTTTAAAAACTTGTGCTCGATGCCATTGCGAAGTGCAGCATATACGTATTTGCATTGAAAGACATTTCCTCCTGTTTTGAAAAGAAACGTTAGAAAATGTGTTGTGTAAGAAACTGAAATGTTCTGTACTATCCACAAACCTCAATGAAGGTTTCTCTAAATGGCGTGCAAGTTTTATAGGTTTCAGTTCTTCATTGCTCATCATCATCAATGCGCTCATTATTGCATTGCGCCGCTTTTTCATTCAATCGTTTTCTATTGACTCTGTGCCCAAAGTGTCCCAAATTCTACTGCACAAAAGGAGTAGAAAATGCATGCTTATACGCTCTCAACACCAATTCATTCACCAAAAGGAACGTTTAACACATTTATTGACTTGACCTCTTCAGTAAATACTTCATCCAGCCTCAGTACGAGAACATTCAAACGTCCTATTCTGTGCAGACCACAGCGTTTCGAGTTTCGCTATCTCGTGGCAGCAGAGTGGAAAAACCTTTGAAAACGTTCGTTTCGCAGTTTTTGGTCAGTTTTTCGTAGGTTTTTATCCTGGCGCTTATTATGGGAGGACTCACTCCGAAGGTGTGTTTAATAGGCATTCAATAGATCGATCAGGTGCTGATTTTCCCCCTGGTGAAATACGAGGGTAAAGTTCTGGCATCAGAGCGGGAGATGTTTTTTAGGTAAAAACCGTGCCGGAAATGCCTGTTTAAAATTCCAAAATAACTTATAAGATCACCTCCATCTTAAGCTAAGTGGTTCCGCGTTTATTCTCCTGTCTTACTTTTTTTTATCCAATTTGTCTTTTTGTTTCTACTTTAGACTGCATTGAAGAGGACTGTCGTAAACTTTGTATCGGTGACCTGGATAGAAAGTTTGCTGGTTCACACTGCGAAGGCCGAACTTGCATATGTGAAGGAGTTGGTATGTATTACTTCCGTGCTACTTCTAAGTCATGTTGGATATTTTTATACACCTGATAGCTCTCCTCTTGAAAAAAAGCTATAGGTTATATGTTTATTGCTTGAGACTGGTGAGAAACAATAGTAGAGTAGAAATAAGAGTCAAATTCGGCAATGTGTTGCAAAAGCATACATTTGGCCAACTTAATTTCAAAACTTGCGAATACGATTGGCTACTGCCTTCTGTGCAGAAGCTACTGATAGTCAGCTTATTGCACCGATACAAATTAAGCGCTCACTTACAACTTTGAAAGCCTTGACGGCAACATTAGCGCAAACCTTATACAGCATCGTGATGACATCGACCAACGACGGAGTCTCGCGAGGCCCTAGGCCCGAATTGATTTAAAAAGAAGGTCCATCCGATAGTGTACAAATCGTCTTATCAAGTACGGCGTCTAAAGCCTTGAGTGGTGCACAGCCCTCTCAATAACTCTTTGCATACATAAACATAGTACTATTGTGGGTCAGCAGCAGCAGTGCTGATTAGGTTATTGCAGTCAGTGGTTCTCAAACTCCAGTGAAAGCAAATAGTGTTTCCCATTAGCGGGTAGTAGGCAAACTAAGAGTTCAATGTAATGTTTTTCATATAGTATGAGGGTAAGCAAGTCGCAGTGTGCGCACCCTTGCGTGTGTGATTCACGGTGATTGGAACTTGGGAAAATGTAAAATAACGTCTATTGACATGTTGTAACAAGCAGAAGTATATAGACGCAAATGGTCTAGCTGTTGCTAATGCGTGAGCTCACTAAATAGAGTCTGGAAAGCAGGGGCGCAACACAGTTTATCCTGTAACGCAAGCTGAATAAAAGAAATAGACATAAACAAAAGTCCCAACGGGAGAACAAAACAACACATTTACTTCTTTTTAATGGATGACACAGACATTGTGCATGCCCTAGAAGTGCTAGGCAACATTCGGAGCAGTGACACTAAGATTCTTCGGTGAAATAGGTCTAAAAAGTAAAAGAAGGCGAGAAAAACCAGCGAAACGCAGGAAACCTGGCATAAAGTCCATTAAAGCCACGACTCAGGTGCAGTGGTTCACAAAAATAAATTCGCACTTTTAGCCGATGACAAAACAGGTAGCTTAGACAAGCTATATGACAAACTAACATAAATCAAAGACTCTGCAGCAGCTCTGGGAGAAGCAGCCTGCCAAACACATAGTGGCAAACTAACGCAGCAAGCAAGGGAACCAATTGCGACACATATAGACATATAGCTGTCCTGCTCGGTGGTCCATATTGAATTATACAAGTTTTTAAACTGAATATTGGAAGGAAAAAGGAACGCCATTCGTGCGTAAAACATGGCAGTTATCAAGCTAGGGCTGGACTTCAGTTTGTGTTTTAAGTTCCATAGATAGTTATTACTGCAGGATAGACTGCTCTACAAAACATTCTGCTAGTTTTAGTCAAAGGCGTCCCAGGTCATTTTGGTTGACCCACCGTTTCGGCCAATACAGGCGTTTTGAACTTGAAGCTGCGAGTACAAGAGGTTGCCAGAATATTTTCAGTGTCTTGCATTACTTAACTTCTGAGGCTTGTAAATCTTAAAAAGGATAGCAGCGGGCAACAAAAAAACAAGAAACATGCGCGTGGTTTGCATGGAGGAGGTTCCGTACATGATGTCTCTCAATTGTGCCCTCTTGTAAAAGAGGACGTCGTGCGGCAGCAGCAGGTAGACCACCATCACAATTCAGGCAAGGTCAGGACGCACTCCTTTATATTATCCTGCGGGATATTTACGTAATACTTTCATGAACGTTGTTGGTTCCGCTTGCGCTTGCTTTTACACCAGTACCTCCGTCGTGAAACTTTCAAATATTACATCTCTTCGCACTCGCGTTCTGATATAATTCTGCAACATTTGAGAATGCACGATAACAATTTCTAATATATCTAGACAGTAACCAATTTGATACTAACAATAGACATACAGGAGCTGTTTCTACACATCCTTGAGCATCATTAAGGTATAGATAAAAGGCTGCCACTATCCTGGAAAAGCTTTATGCCATGGGTTTTTGAACACCATCTTAACCGTGTCTTCTAACAAAACCGCATCGGAAAAAAGTTCAATTCCTCTCGTTTGTTTTCTTTCGCGTTTCTTTTAGTACAAATATTTTAACGAGGGTGCACTATAATAGTATTATAGAAATAAATTTCTCTATAATAATGTATGTATCCCCTTTTTTTCTCTCACAAAAGGAGTCCGACCTCCCGGATTAGGACAGCCAATGTAGTTCGGGGCTCTATACGTGAATGTGTTTATTCGGAAATAAAATTTTTCTTAAGTCCTTGCGTCATTTTTTATCGCGAAATATTTCGTAAACTCCATATTTTGGCGTGTTATGTTCTTGTTGATGAATGTCTACAACTGCTTAAAAAATGTAAAGGAAATCAAGAGGGACGGTTTTTGAACAATTTTTATGTGCTGATAACGATTACATTTATTTAAGGAGGCGGTATCCTGCAAAATATTTCAAGCCTTCAGTCACAGCACATAAAACCTACTCTAATGCAAAAGTTTTAAAGTCAAGCTTGGGTACGTCTAAGGCTAAGGGTTCTATCGCTAAGGGTTCTGTCCAGCTAAGGGTTCTGTCGCGACCGTCGGCGTCAACAGAAAACTCCCTCGAACAAATAAATAACATTACCGCCACCGCTCGGAATCGAACTTGGACCGAATAGACGAACGGAGCGAAAGGCCATTGTCTTAGCATTTGAGCTACCAGCGCGCGCGGAGAAGTGGGAGACAGACGGTGACCTCACCGAGCGTAGGTGCGGGTTTGCCCCCTGCGTTCCCGCTGAATTCCACGTGATAGCGTCACGCGACGTCCCGAGTCGATGTGCGTTTCACCCACAGTACGTGTAGCGGCCATGTGAGCGCGTTGCGCATGCGCTAGAAGTTGTAAACATTGAATTAGGCTCACACCGACGCATGACATTTCATTTTTACTCCGTCTCTTCAGCGATCTATGGATTACTTTCATTTGGCATATGAGGTACACAGCTGAACGAGCGATTCCCACGAAGCAAACCGGAAACAGTACCAAGTGTGTTCGTTGCAGTTGACCCTCAGGTGTTACGCAGCTCGGCAGCTCCTACAAAACATAACTGCTGTTAAAACGCGAAGTTTCAGTGTGTATCACACCAATCATAGGGTCTTTTTGAACGTCGTTCTGAAGTTAAATAAGTAATAAAGTGTTGCAGGTACAGTGTGACGTGTCGGTAATGCAAGGCGGCCGTAGTCACCCGTGGTAGGTGGTTTGTAAAGCACCGCGTCCCAACTACCTCCACAAGGGGATTAGCTATCACTTTTCTTTTCTACTGCTGAAAATAATGACCGCTTCTAGTCATTTTTCGCGTGCCTGTCATATTTTGTCGTAAGTGATTTACTATAGAAATATTCAGCCACTATTGTACCCTAAAATGACAAAGCAGCGGTTCAAGTACTTTAGTGATATTTCGTGGATTCAATAGCAAGAAATGTGAAACAAAGCATAAATTGTTGTCTGGAATAAAGATGTTTCACATCACATCTATAAAAAAGGTAAGTAGCTCCAGTAAAATAGACGACACTGAGAGAAGTGCGCCGTCATAACCTTTTCTTTGTTCGTTCCCAGTCATCTACTTTCAATAGGAAGCATACATCTATAGTTGCTACCAACGGGCAATTTACTTATAATTCTTTTGTATGCTAGGAGTAACACATTTGTGGTGTTGAGAAGGATAAAACTAGGGAACTGCTCCATTCTATATTCAAATATAAATGTGAAAACAGCAGAAGCCATTACAATACTTTGCATTAAACAATATTCTAGGACATTGCTGAATTTGTAGCCTGTAAGTGACCCTGCTCGGTAATCTAGTTTTGTTGGCGCAGTACCATAATGGCAGCGTGCAATGGCTGATACGCGAACATGGCGAAAATCATAATCCTCACGCACCAAACATGATTTAGCTCTACCAAGGCTAGACAAAAACCACCGTAAATTATTCCTCAATTGCTTACTCGGCCGTCCCTATGGGGGGAGAGGGGGAGAGAATCTGCTGAAAGTTCCACGCTAGAAAGTTCTTTGCAAAAGTCACTTGAGTCTCCACGGACGCCACAGCCTAAATAAGCTAAAATGCCCAACGGCTCTGCCTTCTAGGATACAATGGATCGCTCCAGACATCCGCTATCTTCGATCTTTTTACTGCCACTCCCGCTGAAGACAGCGTGATTACGTTTGCAAACAGCACATCCCAAGTAAGTGACACCAATGTTATTAAATCTTCTGGGAAATATACCGTAACTACCAAAAAAGCCAATGCTCCCCAGCCACCAAAAGCATAGCAAAGCCATTTACTCGAAGAGATGCGAGCGTTTCGATGCGCCTAAATTATTCTGGCTTCCTTTTGCTCACCCAGGCACTATACAGCGCTTACCACCAGTTTGTTCTCCACATTATGAGCTGTCGCAAGATCTTGTTGCTGTGCCAACTGGGCCATTGCTTTTTCTGCATGTTTTAATAGAAGCTCACAGTATGTAAATGTGTCCCTCCCCAACCTTAGTATGGGCATCGAAGTTAAAGAATACACTATGATTGAGCAACGTAAACTTAACGCGACGAGAGAAGGACGCAGTACCAGCGCTTAGTATGAAAACAAGCCCTTTGTTTGACCTTGTCGCAGTTTGCTCAAAAGTCCCCTGTTCAATGCAATGTCCCAGTAACCGGGATTTTAGAGGACGCCCACATCAAGGACACGTGGAGCCACAATATGCCACAAAAAGATCTTGCGATTGCCATGTTCGTGAGGGTTCGCCGCTGCGTGCGACAAAACAGAATAGCTTTTCACACGGATGAGCCTGAGGGCGCAACGCTGTGGACTATTACCGAAAGCAGGAAACCAGCCTATCAAAATCGGAGAGGTGATAGTATCTGCAGTAAAAAAAGTGCTCGAAATAGCATGTGAATTATACGTCTAGATGTCGTAACTGCATAAGCTGGTCTTTCATATTACGCCAAACGTGCTACCCGACAGAAGCAGGTTAGGCCCTGGAGAATACAGCGTCGAGGTTGTGTGCCTCGACGATTGGTCTTGAATGCTGAATGCATGAATGTTGGTCTTGTCAACCCCCGCAGAGCGACCACCTTTTCATTACTAACCAGGGATCTCAAGCTACCTGAACCGCACAAAATTTGCGCGGCTTTGGAGAGAATGTGCGAGAGCAGATGAAAACAACTAGATCAGCGCGGCAGTAAAGTTCAACCCTTTTAGCAGCCTTGTGATCCGAGAGGAGGTATCTAACAAATCTAAACTGCAAGCTAACTAGGAGCCTTTAAAAGACCGCATTGAAGTATTGATTGATTGATTGATTGTGGGGTTTAACGCGCCGACGCAACGCAGGCGATGAGGCGCGCCGTAGTGGAGGGCTCCGGATTAATTTTGACCACCTGGGGATCTTTATCGTGCGCCGAAATCTCGTACACACGGGCGTTTTTGCTTTTCGCCTCCATCAGAAAAGCGGCCGCCGCGGCCGGCGCATTGAAGTATTGAATGTGGTTATGACTACGTGATTCGGAATTAATATTGGCGAGGCCTCCTCCACAAGAAGCCAGTGTTGTTATCACGCGATTGGTAACGCAGGCAACTTTTCAACAAGGTCCAGGAAGATATTTCAGGGCTCGAGAAAGAGTCACGTAAGATCTACGACTTATGGCTCTGGGCTTTCTGAAATCCTGCTAATGGTTCCGTCAATGAGAATTCTTCTGCGTTTTCTTGCAGTGAGCTTGACGTCATTTGCCTGCGCTGCTGCCTCGTAAATCTACACGGCGACTCAACTCGACAAACAGCACGAAGCTGAGTACACGTTTTTAGTCGTTTTAAAAGTCTCACCTTAAGCACGTGTGTTGGGAGATTGCTTGTAAACCCTCCCAAGACCAAATTCTAGGGACCCAAAAAAACGAAGACGGAAAATCAAACCTAGCTTCAAGCAGTGTCACATCTGGTAACAGTTCGAAGCCGCGCCCCTCCCCTGTCAGTTCGAAGAGACGGGACGGGGCGCTCACTAGGAGAGGTTCCATGGCCAACCGAACTTGTACGTGGGTGCGCTGCTGACCATCATAGAGTACAACATCAAGGCAGCGCAGCAATCACAGGTGAAGCTACCAAGAAAGTTATGTGGACCACCAGGACGCTTTATGGGGACCGAAGCAAGTGGTACACACTACCGAAGGCCGCGCGCCTGCCTGCAGGCGACCGCCTGGTTGCACAACAAGCTGGAGGGCTATCTCCACATATTCACGGACGGCTTCATCCGGCACAGCAGGGGCCACAACGAACCTGTTTTCTACCTGAGCTGGGAGCAGCCCAAACTGCCGCCTTCCCTTTAAATGCACACACTGATGGGCAAGTTGGTGCATACTGGCGAAAAACGTAGAGCATAATTGGACAATGACAAGAGGAATGGAGCGCTTGCCCCGTCGTCATTTTGTTGTTGGTGTTCTAGCCCCCCTATAATTATTTCACCTGCCCATCCGACCCTCCTTTACACCGGTGGTACTCTAAATACTGTACCTTGAATTAGACCTCCCCCTTCTGAGGAGTTCTAGAGCCACCTCTGGGGGGCTACCTTCACTGATGCCTGTGCTACACGTTAACTTTCAATTGACAATTGTACTCTCGCCCACATCTGCGCCTATGTATTTACAATGGGGCACTCGACAGACAATTGGTTCAACGGCCTTCGGAAGGCCTTTGAAACAGCCGTGTAGAACAGGCATGACTTAACCCTGCCCGGCTGTGGCAGCATGTGGTTGACTAGCCTAGGGACAGAGGGAGCTATTGGGAGTGCTCCCGTATGGCCAAGCTGCCCATGGTGACCTTGCATGACAAATACCTTCCGCTCCCTTGGCTGCAGAGCCACTGTTGCTTCGGAGGCCCTCCAGGAGAGCACTCCCATCTCCCGAGACATTCCCGGTCTATTACGAGACATGACCCGTCAAGGTCCGTATCGCGCAGAGCATGCGGCCCCAACTCTCAGTGAGCGACCTGCCGCTGCGTACGCTGTCAGCGATGCCGGCTGCCTGCTGTTCTGCATACGGCTTCAAAGCCGCAAAGTGCGAAAGTGCCTGCATCAGTACGGGCGCAATCCATCACCTAAAAGTGGGGGAAGTCAGATGTAGGCGGATGTAGCCCGCGACGACGTGCTACTGGCTTTCCTGTACGTACTGACACATCTGATACCCTGATTTAGCCACGCCTCCCTATTAATTTCTTTGTTTCTCTACTTGTTCACGCTATGTTATAGCCTTTCATTGCCCTCAAGAATATATTTCGCTTAATTGGTTTTGATGCAGGCGAGGTTCCTGCTGAGCTCAGCAACCACCGGAGAGCACTTTTTTTTCCTTTCGGTTCTTTCTTACCACAACACCAATGAATACCGCTCTTGTGTATATATAAAAATATAGAGCGCAAGGCGTATTGAACAACTCCGCTGTGTAGGGTCTTTGCTTCGATACCAATGAACTCCAAATGCCTAGCCCTTACACTACCTAATTTTGTGTCCAAACGAGCGCCAACTGTGCCCAGAGGTCGAACAAACCAAGCACAACAGCGTCCACACTATAAAACACATATCCCCTCCGTAAAACGACAACGACAGTTGAAGCGCGAAGATTTTTTGCTTGAGAAAACAAAATGGATAAGTGCTACATGCAAAGGAAATGCAATCAGAGTTAAAGCATCAACACTCAAAGTGCAAAGTTCGAGTAAGTGAAACCCAAACACAAAAGAAAATCTAGCACGAGAAAGCTAAACGTCTTTCTTCCCCCCTCCTCTATTCTGTGGAAACGGCGATATAGTATAGGCGGCGGCTTTACCGCGAGGGATCCACGTTAAATACCGCCACCACCAACTGTTGTTTCCGTAATTATTAAAGACGATAGTCTTTTTTGGACTACTTCAACCCAGAATTTTTGGTCTGTCGGTCTGCCTGTCTGTCTGTCTGTGGCTCCATTCAGCCAAGCTTTTTTTTAATTTGTTGCCTGTATTTGACAACTCACAACAGATTACATCTCAACACTGTAAATATGTAAACATACAAGAGGTGGAGTTTCCAGCTACTACAGGGCTGACTTTGTCAATTTAAAATGGCCTCATATCGATTAGTTGCTCTATTTGTAGCAGCCGATCAGGTAGTTCTTGGTGGAACTAAATAACTTCAACAAATTCACTATGCTCTCTTTGAAATACTCCTTGCACATCGCGCATCAACATCATTGTACAACCTTGCTGTACGAGAGCGCTATATACTATGGAGACCCAGTGCCATGACTAAATCGTAAGGCACTCCATCCTCATTGTCTATTGCAAGGAAACGTATACCGTGAGGATCTAGTGGAAAATCTTTGTGTAATGTCCTCTCTAGCACCTTCCCAGAAATACAGTCAAACCCGGCTATAACGAACCCGGATAGAGCGAATTATGCTATATGTCGAACAAAAAAAATTCAGTTACGGAAATACATGGGAAACATATTCCTTATAACGAAGTTCACATCCGATATATCGAACTCCGCGCGCCTAGAATGGCCGCCGAAATGCATGGTCTCGGAGCGGCGATTGAGATGTGGATTGGCCGCGACCACGGAGCAAAAGCCGCGACTGGGACATTGCGCCTTGCATGGAGCGACGTGATGGCCGACACTTCCCGTAACTATTCCGACGCGGGGGACTTACGACGGAACCCGCCCAGTCAGCGAGTCCGGACCAAGACAGTACCATCGGTGAACTGTGGGAAGAGCTCGCCAACGTTGCCGATGATGTCGCGAGTAAAAGCCGTCCGATTCTTATCGTGAAGCGCTTTCGGCAGTCGATGTGCTCCGCGAATGCTTCCTCGATTTTGGAGAACGCAGACTCGTACTGCTCCAAACAATGTTTCGTGTAGAGAATGCTATGCTAGTTGTAGCCGCCAAAACGAAAGTGACAACAAAAATCACCGCTTTTTTTTGCAAAGTAGGCAGTTAAGGTGGAAAGAAGCTTTATTAATTGCAATAAATGGATTATTTTCGGTATGGTTAATAGCTACTTTATGGTGTTCGTTTCTGCATGCGGGGATGGTGGAGTTGAGGAGGGGGGGGGGGGTATCGCGCAATGCGAACTCGTAACAATAAGCTCGTTATAGGCGGGTTCGGCTATATCGAACAATTGGATATATCGAACAAATCGCGGTGCATATTGCAGTTCGCTATAAACGGGTTTGACTGTATACTCACTCCAATATTGCAAAAACACACAATCTATTGTCTCGTGGGATTTACAACTAAAACAATCTGTCCCCCACGGTTCGAATAACCCCTTTCTTCTAAAAACATTCCTACTAATAATGTTCCTGTATGTAACCTAAACACAAAGGACTTGACCCCTGCTTGAATCTGCATTTTTTTAACCCTCTTAAGCACATCGCTACTGGGCCTTCCACAGTACATAGCCCTGTACACGGGAACAGGAAACACAACATCGACAATATCGTGGTACAATTTATTACGCGTAACCGTACTTAAATGCTCTTTTGAGAACCTTGTGTTTAAAAACTTCACGATGGCCACAACCTCCTTAAAATATCCAAAGATACCTTCCGTCATGTATTCTGTCGTAATCACAAAATCGGGGAGAACCCTGCCTAGCCTTAATTGACACACTGTACGAAGAAAAGGGTCACTTACTTTTTCAAAAAAGAAATCTATTTACTAGTTGTCGCACAAATAAATGCGCTAACCCCACTCTTTCACCTTTCACGCACCTAAAAAGGTTGTTACGACTGCACCTCTCCCAATTCGAGGCCTAGACAAAAACAGCGAACACTAGGTGCAACTTCTTCACGTTCGTGCGTGAGCAGTGCAACACCTGCATCACACACCATAGTTTGCATGCTAAGGATAAATTACATACGGTTGCCCTAGCAAATGTGGACAAATAAGCCCCCTTCCACTTGTCCGCTTTCGCGTGAGTTTCTTGTGTGTTCTCGCAAATATTGTTCGCTATCCCTATAAAACTGCAGGGGGGCTCCCAGATATCTAAGTGGGGTTGTCGTCCACCATACGTTGGCAAAAGCACTGGGGGTGGATTGCCATTCACCATGCCAGAAACCAAGACATTTTCCCCAATTTACTAGGCTTCCGGTTTTGGTACTGAACCGTTTTGTGACCTGGACTACTCTATCAATGCTATCCTTGTTTTTACAGAACACAGCAATGTCATCTGCATAAGCCAGCAGTTTCACTTTGGTATCCAGGAGGCGGAATTCACGAATCTTTACGTCTTTTAGGATACGCAAACACAAAGTTTCAATGTAAATACAAAACAATAGTGGGCTGAGTGGGCATCCCTGGCGCACCGAGCGTTGCACGTCGATGGGCGCTCCTAATGTCTTATTCCCCACTAACCGCGTAGTGCAATTTCCATACGCCAGAGCCACCATATCTTTGATAACAGAAGCTGCATTGATGTAATCCAGTACACAAAAAAAAACACTTCGTGTGACACAAAATCAAAAGCCTTCTCGAAATATAGCTGAAGCACCGAGACACCTACTTTTGGGGCATCGCTACATTCAAGCACGCACCTGGCCTCGTGAATGTTAGTACATATAGATCTTCCTCGTATACCGCAGGTTTGATGAGAGCCTAATATTTTATGGATCGACATTCGTGAGTGAAATGGGCCTGTATGAAGTAACTTGTTGAGGTTTTTCCCCATATTCTGTTTTTGGGAATGATGCTGTGAGCGGATCCATAAGAAGGTGGCAGGACAATTAAAATAAAGGCATCATTGAAAACGCCAGTTAAAGCCGTAGCTATTTTACTTTTAAATTCTTTATAAAAGGCCACACTTAAATCATCCGGCCCCGGCAACTTCCTTGGGTTCAAATTGTCAATAGCCTCTTCAACTTCTTCTACTGTTATTGGCTGCTGTAACCGCTCCTTCGTTTCATCATCCAGTCTCGGCATGTTGCCAAGAAACTCTTTCTTCAAGTTTTCCCTATCCACTTCCCGGAAAGCTAAAAGCGGTTTGTAGCACTCGAAGAACGCTCGCTCAATGTGGTTGTTATCGTCTGATGTAACGCCATTCCAATCAATCTCGCTGATGAGGTTCCGTCTAGCTTGCGTCTTCTCCAACCCCAAAGCCCTCTTCGTAGGCATTTCACCCGCAATCACCTGTTCTGCTCTTGCTCGCACTAGCACTCCTTCATAGCGTCCCTCATCTATTATTCCTAGTTTTTGTTTTGTTTGTCTTATGTCGTCTCAGTAAGCACCAGGGTCTTTGCTTTCTTGTTCTGTTAATGTTTGCAGCAAATCTCGTAACGATGTTTCCTTCTTATTTTGTTCGTACTTCATGCAGCTGCCACTTTCAATAGCTTTAATTTTGACTGCTTGTTTAGTTAGTTCCCACATTGCCGCCACCGTATTTTGGCCGTCCTGTTCAATTTTGCTAAGTTTATCCGCGACTAAGCTAGTGAAAGATTCGTCTTTTAAAAGCTTTGCATTTAACTTCCATAGGTCCCATGTGAAACTATTACTCCATTTTTTGCATCCAATCCTACACTTGACCATACAATGGTCATAAAAGGACATTGGCAGAACACTATAGTTGCGGCACTTCGGAACCAGTTCTATAGTTATGTATATCCTGTCCAGTCGGGCGTGGCTTCACCCCTTGTGAGGTCGTAGTTAAACGGTGACGGCCCCGTTGCTTTTTGCTTTTTCAGCTCCTTTATTTCGTAGCAGCGGGCGTAAAAAACAAGATGGCGACCCAGCGTACTTACTGATGATGATCAGTTGAAGAAGAGGTTGTGCCGGTGATGAGTACGTACAAGAAATGATGCGCTTGCCTCATGCTACTGGCGATGAAGATTGTCACTGATGGGGAGAGAGAGAAACAAGCATTTATTATACTGGTGAGCAGGAGGATGTTCGTAGGGCCTCCACCCAGTGAGAGGATCTTATTCCAAGATGCCGTGGAGCTGGCTGGCCGTCCGGTCCCGTTCCACCAGTCGGCGCTTGTCCGAGAGCTCGGAGCTGGTCAGCTGCTCCACCCACTGCTCATAGGTAGGGTTGGGATTTGGAGTTAGAGGGGGGGTCCGTTGGCACTCCAATACCACGTGGTATAGGTTACCATCAACAGGGCAGAAGTTACAGGTGGCAGGGTATTGGGTGGGGTAAATAGCGTTTAGTGGGGTGTTATGGGGATACGAATAGGTTTGTTGGCGCCGGAAAGTGTTTTCTTCGTCACGCCTTAATTGTGAATGAGGTGGCGGGAAGCGACGGCGGTCGTTTTTGTACTGAGCCAAGATTTCGGTGTACGTGTGGAGTGGTGCCGGCTTTGAAGCAGTTCGGTCGTTGGTTTCTCCCTCTGAGGTAACCGCCCGGTATGAGCACGGGCAGCGGCGTGTGCCGCCTCGTTCCCTTGGAGGGACTGGTGGCCGGGTGACCAGATGATATTAATTTCTGGTAAGGGAACAAATAGCTTCTAGAAGGCAGCAAGACACGAACTCGGCTCACAATATTGATACTTATACGTAATTGAGCAATTATTATAGTTGCCCAGCCAGGAATTAGCAGGTACAACCTCTGGTAATACAAAAATCTGAAAATTATTTCTGATGTACCTAATAATATTTCATGAAAAATATAAAGGATGCAGCTTTCTAAGAACGGTAACGTTCTTCAGAAATAGATACCAAGTTATAGTAAAAATCTAGGCAAGGTGCTATCCGAGAATATTCGAAATTTATATACAGAAATAAACTTAAAAAAGCTGGAACTCTAGTCAGCGTGTGATTAGAAAGGCGTGAGCCATATAAAAACTGAGGAAAGTGTCTTAAAAATAGATTAGCGAAGGAACATACAGAAACTATGCTTCACGCCATCCACAACTGCAAAATTAGTTACTTCCCAGAATTTTCGTGGTCTGAGCAAGGTCTGCTGCTTCGAAAGATTTGTTATTTACACTATTTCTTCACGGTTGACGTCACGTAATGTAAAATTTGGATACTTTTGGGTTAAATCATAAGTACCGCATCAGCTCAGTAAGTACCGCATCAACTCAGTAAATTTCATGCTTATTATACCACCATTTTTCGTGAATAAAATGGCTGCCGCTTTAAAGCGTTTATAAAAATCTTTTGCTTTATCAGTGGCTTTAGAACCCGCAAATTGGCACTGAGGAAAGAAAGCATTGCCTGCTACATAGTAACTGAACGTGCGTGCTCGTGAGCCGAACAGGTCTCCCTCAGCTGCGCCGCACTCAGATTCTGGATGTCTGCATCTTGTGTTCCGAGATCGCCTCGTGAATCATCGCCTGTGCCCCAAGTTGGGAGCACAGAACAGCTCGCACGACAGACGCCGATTTCACGAAGCCAATTTTCCCGGCTTATAGCGTGTGCTAACGTGGTCTGCCTTGGGATTGATTAAAGGGTTGAATAAACCAATCCAGGTCTGAATTCATAGACAACTCTCCGCGGCTAGTTCGGAAATCTATTTGACAGGCAACATCCGGGTCTCCTCGGAAGGGAGGCGGACTGTCAGCTCTGATGTTTTTGCAGCCTTCCACCACTGGTGCAAGCTCCGGCATTTTTTGTGTTAGTTTTTATTTTTGGTGAAAACAAAGCCAATGTCCAGTCTAACTAGAAGCGCTACCGCTATATGGACCCAATTCGTTTCCTGAAGCGGTTGGCTTTTTACAATACTTAGAATGCCTCCAAGTATTTTGTATACTTCTTTTTATTGTTTACAAGATACTGTAACACCATTTACACTTTCACAACTTCAAGCACTTTTTACAGTTCTTCTGGGTGAGCGTATCCGAAATGTTGCTTCTTTTTCGATTGAACGCACCTTAAACCAATAGCGGAGATTTGCGAGGCGTACTTCTCAAGTAGAGCCACTCGTCCATAGGGCCATTTCCGCTGTCTTTTTTTCGCAATATTCTCACACCATCTCAGAACGACGGACATTATCCCACTCTCGACACGCATGCGTACTCGAACGTCAACACTGTACGACGTTTTAACCATCAGTAATAAACTTGCTTTTTGTTTGTCTCACAGGAAATTGCTAGCAGCCACCTAAATTGAACCCATGAATGGAATTGTCTGATGATATAGAATATTTGATTTGCACTCAACTTGGTAAAAGGTTCTTTACCTTAGGTTTGGTTAGTACATGAATGCTCCCATCAATGGAGTGCGTTCCAAAATAGGTTTCCCCGGTGTGTGCGTCACCCTTTACACGTCTATAGATAGGCTGCCACGTACGCTTGGGTCGTCCGCAGCAATTCAGATACCTGTTACTTATTGTGCAGTTGGAAACTGACCTTTGAAACACATGGAAGAGTATATTAGTGAAAAGATCTTTTATGGGTGGGGTGCAGTGCGACTACTCTGGAATAAGCCACAGTTGCAGTTGAATAGCAAGTTAAGCTATTCCGGGGAATTCCACATGAAAAAACAATAATATAGCAAGCCAGCCCAAATATTCGAAACAAATTATTTAAGCATGTTAGGTGCACCTATTTAAGCAGCAGGCTGCAACTATACTAGCCCATTCTCTCCTGCGCTTCCCAGCATAACGTTTTGAATTTCCAGCAAGCTTAACTGCACAGGTCGCGGCCGTTTAGGCAGGCTGCTCCCACCTCAAATGGTCTGGCAATCACGGCCATTTTATCATATCTTCTCTAGAGCGGATCTTCTGGGAAATGAACACGTTCGTTTTGACAACCGTGTCAAGTAACAAAAGCAAACCTGCAAATAAAAAAAAATGTTTGCGAAATGGCTTGTACGACGATTTTCTCAACTGTGCATTTCTACCACTTTTGTCCACAGCTGCATCTGGGGAAGATTCAGCCACGTTGTTCACCGTAACTGCCACAAGGAAACTTTACACAAAACCGACTTGCTTTTAAAATGAATAAAATGAATGAATGAATAAAATTCGAGCCTCTGGTGAAACTAACCCTTTCCGGAATTCCTGGGTTGTGAAAACACCTTAGAAACTGTATAGCAAGTGGAAAAATGCAAGAAGCAACCGCAACGTCTAGGCAAAATGGTGGCCGAGGAGACGTGAGGAAGGCCTGCGCCGTAAACAAGAAATATGCTGTATTGTCTTCAACCCAGAGAATCCTGTGGGACACCAAATCGTGGTCCATGGCATGTGCGCGACCAAAAATGTCTGGCCAATCTTTTACTCAGCAAAACGACATGTCATGGCTTCCGCAGGATATACGCGTGCCTTGCGTTCTGTGATCTTTTTTTTAAACATCCGAGCAACTGGGGCCGCATTATTGCATAAGCCAATATAGAAAAATTCGCCACGGGCCTTGAAAAAGAGCACTCGACTGCTTTCATTGTTCTTAACAACATGATTCGCTCGTCGCCAGTTCTTGGGTAGTATAACCAGACAAACACTGCTTTTCCCTGGCTGTGCGTCACTGCACGGCGTTGATGCCAATCATTCTCGGAGGAACGATTGCGGCATTGCTTGCCCCCATTGATCTGCTCCCAAACGTCAGGAAGCGCATTAAAAATATACTTTGAAATTGAGAAGGAAAGCTTTGTGGTAGTTTTTACTCTTACCTATTTCTCCAGTGCAGTGCTGGCCGGCACATTACCTTTGCAACGAATCATGAACCGCTCCGAGCTATTCTGAAAGAAACGAAGCAAAAATTTCGAATACTTTTACCTTCGATGACCCGATGGGTTTAGAGGTTGCCACCTCTTACTACAATTTTGTGTGAATGCCAACGCAGCTCCACGAAAACACTCTCTGACTACGCAGGCTGCCTCTGCCCTGCAAAGTAGATCTGCCGATCCCTCCTGCGGACGTACTCAGTAAAACCTTACTTAGAACTTTTGCCACGTACACTTGCGGGACAAAAAAAGATGCTGTGCTGTCCTGCTTTGCAAAACCTGTTCTAAACAGAAATATTCTAAAGCTGCCCTGAACAGGAGTTCTCACTTTTCACAACGCGTAAACTGCGCTTCAGTTACTCGAAGCTTTCCTTACCAGGGCACCAGAGTGGTTGTTCCGACGAAAGAACAGGAAGCGTTCTGCGATTAGCGGCCGGCATCCACGTACGCCTTGAACATCTCGTACTTTGTTTGGAAAACTGCGACAACGCCCTGCCCTGTTCCAGTGGATAATTTTGATAAAAATTATGCGCATACACGAAGTGGCTTACAGTGTGCTGCATGTGACAGACCGTCACAGACGCTGCCTTAAAAATTGCGAAACCTTTTCGCAATGCTCGGCATTCCGGAAAGACTGATAATAGAAAGTAGCAAGTTTTTTTCCTGTGGAAATCAATATTTACTCACGAGGAACATACTATTTTACGTTACATGTGCTCCCCACCACCCAGCCATGATTCCGCAAGTAGAAAAAATGGCCTTTCAGACAAAGTTAGGAAGTATTGAGGATAAAAAAGGGAAATTTTCACTTAATTTGCCATTATATTTTCTAATTCAGCCCATGAATGCTTCAACCGCAACGGTCATGATTGCATCAGCAGTCGTCTTTGGTCGCTAACTCTAAAACGCACTTACATTCAGCCCCTCCTGGCTGCAAATGAGGCATCTAACCACAGCTGTACTAAATCGCAGAATGGAATGGCCGTAGGTAATCGAAGGTTTTTCGTAACCGCGCAAGAAAGCACATCCTGTTTGGAAGGGACCGTATTGGAAAGACTCGATTATTATTCTTGGTTAAACGTTGGCTCCTTCATCAACCACAGAAAACCATTTGCTGATGACTACCTTAAGGCAAATTTGCTGCCAGTGCAAAGTGCCGTCTCTATGCCGGATCGGGACACGAGCAGAAACTCCTCAAGCGCACCGCACTATGTCTACCTCTGGTGCAACATTCTCAAAACAAAATAGCCGCATCCCCTAGGGGATTTGTGGATCAATCCCTGCCAACAGGAACATGAAGGTTCCACGCAACCACAAGAAACTGAAATCAGACCTAATTACCGCAGGTCAAACGGGGCTCATTGAAGCGATAAATTAACCCAGTTAAAGGTGCAAGAACTGTTGTGTACGCCGCAGAAAGTAAGGCGCAACACGCGTATGTTTTACTGCACAGAAGTATATGCCTAACCGCCCCTGCCCCCTCCCCCCCCCCAACCAGTTTTCATTCCGGTGTCTTCGGTTTAGTCGGCGCCGCTTCGGGGCTCCTCCTCACCACGGCTGGCCCATCTTTCACATCTATTTCACCCCTCGCTTCCACCGATGCCCCTTCGGCAAATTGCGCCGAAAGCAGCAAACGGCGGCAGCGCAGTTATCAGATGATTGCGAAAAATGAACATAAGCATGGGTGGGCGTAAAAAATGCACTGACGATTAATACACCGACTAATATAAAATTTGTTCACAGCGCGAGCTGTAGTCTTCTCGGCCACGCCGCATGTCGGCTGCGTCTCAGGAAGTGTTCCAGTGATCAGAGAACGTACGGCGGCGTGGGCTACTCTGCAGCTATCTCGCAGTGCGCCGCCGCCGCAGGCCAGCATGTTGCAAATCGTATTTGAACCTCCCGCGCAAATGTCACGTGGTTCGGATTAGCCCCGCACAATGAAGAAGCGAGCATGTTGTTGCATATCGTGTTTGAACCTCCCGCGCAAACGTCACGTAGTTTGGATTAGCGGGGAATCAAACAGACTCTCTGGAAAGTCTCAGGGGGAGGGCGCTCCTAGGAGGCGACACATAAAACATGCTGGGGAAATGCAGTGAGAGAAGTGACCCCGTTCCCCACATGTCATACTCCACTTCACCCTTCGCGAGACGCACCTCTCGGTTTTCTTTCTTTCGTCGCTACTGCGTTCGTTCACTCGGTTACGCGCACATAAACAGGCACCGCCACCGCGAAGCCTAGGTAACGGCTGCCAAAAACCCGCCGTCGCGATTTCCACTCAATATAAGTTCACCAAGTAGCTGCGAATCCCTCCCGGTAGAAGAGAGACTTCCGCACTTGGAACGCCGGCTTGAGCCCATATCTTTTTCACCTTGGAAGACCTTCCCAACGATATTTTCGCAGTCGTCTTTGACGCCTAAGTATGCGCCGTCACCAGTTGCCGGTTTATGCGTGCACGGTTTCCGGGTAGAAATAGATGGTCGTGCACGCAGAGCCAGGCTTCATGCCGCTACCGATGAAATGCCGGTTGTGCTGGTATTTAGATGTCGAAATTACATGGCTCAATGCGGTTACCCGGCTGCCCTCCTCAATCGAGTGGTTACACACACAGTAAGATGCATACGAGGGGGAAGGAAAACGGGCAGCCACATGTTTGTACGCGAGGATAGAGCTGAAGAACTTCCAGGTTTTAAATTGTTATGGCACAGATGCATGCCATTCGTCTGGAGGAAGAAGAGCAAGAATCGAAGCGTTGGCCCGAACATAAGCGCGAATGGGGGCAAAAACAACCGGCTGCCACCGCCATTACTGCCTCAAGTTCAGCTCGTGGAAGAGCGGCGAACCCCTGCCGGATCAACAGCAAATTGGCCGTTTGGAACGCTGGCATGAGCCAATATTACTTCTTCAGAGGGCTTTCAGGGGATATTTTCGACGGCGTCTGTCACTTATAAACACGTGCACATGAACGGTTGCCAGTTTATGCGTGCGGATGTTTGTAGTGGAGAATAGTGAGATGGCGGTGGGGGTGTGCACGCGCAGCTATATGTTTCATGCCCGTGCTGGCGGATTGCATGTCCGTCGTGCTGGTGCGGCGTTTAAACGCGGACGTTAAACGGCGCAATGAGACTTTTCCGTAGTCCTTACTGGTAGAGCACATTGGGTTTGTGTGTTTCACAAACAGTAAGACGCTTACAACGCGGGAGGAACACAGGCAGCTCCATGTTTGTCTGCTAGAACAAAGCTTAGATTCTTTAGAGATTCATCCAGCTAATTGGCTAGGAAGTATGCTGGATCGCAAATTACAACAAACGTGTTATGTTTCGTGCGCTCTGTAAACTGCGTCAAGCTTTGCAGGTCATCCTTCTTCACAACGTGGAAGGGCACTCATTTTTTTTTAATTTTTATGCCGCTCACAGGTTCTGAACAAACATTTACGTAATGTGGGGTATAATAATTTTAACGTTTGAGATGATTATTTTCGCCTATTCTTATATTTGTACAGCTGTGATAATAAAACATATTAACCAAAAAATATGGAAGGAGGCTAAAGAATTTTTTTAGACCACACGTAATGCCACAGCAATACACGAGGAGAAAAACGTTTCTGCTAAGAATTTTTCTGGGGTTTTTCGCCTCTGTAGGGAGCTTTTTAATTGGGAGCGTAGATGTTATTATAACAATTGCCATTTCAAATGGAGTTGAGAGGTACTTTACGTACGAACAATAAAAAATACCTTACAAAATTATTTATCGAATAAAAAAATAGAGTTTACCCCCAAAGCCTATTTTTTATCCCCTACAAGCTCTTCCAGGTTTTCTTAAACAGCCTTCAATACTTTCGGTTTTTCATATTGATCTTTATTGCTATAATCTATAGTATGGCTCGTTATTAGTTCCAACTAAAAGATATAGATATGCAAGGAAAAACGTCCCGAAAGCAAGTTCGATGTGGTAACAAAAACATAATACCCGAAACGCAATATTTCTTTGCTCAAAGTTACGACAGGACACAATTGGAATATTAATTTAATTTAGGTCAACTTTATTGTTTAAAAATATTCATTTAGATCTCGCTGCTTTGTTCAAAGCGAACACGGCAGCATTGCTCCACCTGCGCTGAATTCCATGAGATAGTCGTATATGACTTGTAGTTATATAAACGTTTTCCAGTCTCTCTGAACGCAGTGCAGTACGAACCAATGGGTGCCCCGGTGGCTGAGCTCTTGCCCCCATCCGGTTAGCAGGGTATGACTAAGTCTGCAGAATCAACGCCGTATTATCAACGTTTTAGTTTAGCCTAAAGACAACGACATCAATATCGGGAATCATCAGCGTCTGGGCTGTTAAACGCGAAAGATTTGCGCCTTCTTTCACATAAACATTTCGTGTGGTAACGTATCTGCGCAGCCAGCACACTTAAGAGCGGTCTTTTCTCGTACCGACCCGGAACCACAGAAGCTGAAGTGTTTCGTATTCAGGCAAAAGAAACGTTTACCCGCGAGCAAAAACAAACTGCTAGTTAACTAGCCGTTAGGGCTTACCACCTATCTGCCTTTTGCTTGCCAATGAGTCGGTCACTCTATAAAAACTCTGAAAATTATTAAAGGAACAGCGAACGACCTCAACAAAAGAGACAGACGGACAGGCAGACAGACAGACAGACCGACAAACAGACAGACAGAGAGACAGACAGACAGACAGACAGACAGACGGACAGACAGACAGACAGACAGACCGACAGACAGACCGACAGAGAGACAGACAGACAGACAGACAGACAGGCCCACGCACACATGAGTTTATGTAGCCCAAGAAGTACTAAACAGGGGACATAATAACGCAGAGGCTGCTATTAAAATCAGGAGAACTTTAATTGCAACGGAAGCTTGGGGTAGATGTGCTCAGGCATGTAGTGCCTGCATTTTTTTGGCATGTCTACGATTCCCCTTTAATGCATTTGTCTACATCAGCTTCGGACTTGAAATCATTCTTGAAGAAGTCTACAAGTGCTCGCAGGGTCTTTAGTCGATGATATTCACCCTTGCCGCAAATATTCGCTGTGTCATCCGTGTTGATCGACACTGCAATGATTCCGTACTTGACATCGAGCAGCTTCTTCTTCATCGTACAGAACTGCAAAAACAAGGGCAGCGTTTTGAAACAATTCAGATGGCAAGCTTGTAGACATCCAAACCTTATTAAAAATTTTACATTTCAGAACCGATGCTGTAAGAGGTTGATTTTGCCAAGGGCGATATTTTTTTCAATTCGGTTTAGGATTTGGAAACCTACTATTGTTATTACTTTGGTAAATATAAAAGTTGTGGGTAAATTCCGCTAGCAGACATCGTGGGCTAATGAACAAATGAGATCCCAGATGTTTAGGCGGAAATATTTATTTTCCAAAACCATGGAAGCCCAATTTCACCATCGTTGTTGCACTGCTACCTACAGGTCGTTAAGCTCAGAGTATAGGCACAGCTAAATGGGTGGAAGTGCGTCCACACTTTTGCTGGTGAAGCTGACATGTCCCAAAACACTTAGTCTTGAACATCTTAATTTAACGGTGTGCGCAATATTAAAACGTAATTATTCCAGGTTTGACTAAGCCAAAACGCCCTGTTGTCCGTACTACAAAGGTCATATAATTGTAACAGGTACAGTGACTTGGCGATAATTGTTGTGGTGTCCTTCCAGTACGTACAATTTTCTGCTCAGGCCGACGAACAATCCACAAGGGCGATACTGCTGGGGCTGAGGCACCACTGTTGAGTGCTAGCCTCGCGTCGGCATTGCAGCGCAACTCACGGGTGAGAAATAAAAGGGGACACCAATTTGGGTTCCCGGGCGAGCGTTAAAACGTGCGCCGGATCACGTCTCCTCGATTGTGGCGTCAATATTATTGTGAAATACAATTTAATTTATGCCTTTGTGACAATACAAGAACCCGCAAGACGCCCAAGAAGCCCACGATACAAGAAGCCACAAGAAACGCACTTGAAGCTATCTGAATTGGAATCAGTGTGAATTGAAATATTTCCAGAAGGACCGTGTAACACACTTGTGTATTTCAACTTGCCCGCTGTTATCAAATTGTATTTGTACAATCGCAACAACCTGGTGATGTCTGGGCGTAAGCAAATGTGGTGCAATAATTAGGCTTTCTTCTCCTTCTTACACTAAAGGTTCTAAATTACTTTCTGGACTATGAGCCAAAACAAATCATTGAATCAATTCGGAGTTTATGTTTGTCACTTACTACCCCACTGCCCTAGGAAACTTACAGAGGCCACAATCAAAAAAGAACGCGAAGCAGCCCAAAATTGCCGAAAACGGCGGCATGGCCGGCTTTCTCGACACCTTACGAAGAGAACGTGCAACACCCACTTGGCCTCCGAACTTGAGATTACGTTGTGGCGCTGTGAACTAGGTTGTGGTAATGGTGGTAAAAGTTTTATTACACAAATTTTTTAATTTTCCTGCCAGTGACATTTTATGTCGGCCTCCTGAACTAATCCCCGCGAAATTATGGAATGCTCCTCATAGCAGACAGAGGGGGCAAGTGTGTCAGCCAACCAAGCGTTTTTCTTCATCCCAGAGAGATGGCGTGTCTCCGTGGGCCTTGAGCGTAGCTGGTGTCAATCTAGCTGGCTTATCGTCGTGGCTTTGGGGAGCTTGCTTTGCTCATGTGCAGTGTCTTTTAATGTATTGCGTCAAGTGTTTATATTCACTTTTCTTGATATAAAACTTTCGTTTTTAGACCAGCGGCTGTCCTTCTGTACCTTTTCTTTTGTCATTGTTTACGTTCGGGCTTGATTCATCCAATAATAAGCCCCATCTCTCTACTACCGCCTCTCTACCCGCCATCAGGCCGCTGCTCCATGCCCGGCTCTCACTGAAGGGGCTATTGATTGACCTCCAGCTCTCAAGGACTAGTTACCCATGAAGACTGCCTGAAGTAGAGTAGTGTAGCTTTCTGTACAAAAACTATATCTGGGCATGCCTGCCACCTCCGCTCTCGCCCTCCTCTTCGAACCCGTGCACGCATAAACCGGCAACGAGTCATTAGCGGGTGCTTAGAAGTGAAAGATACTGTCGAACATTACGCTATGAAAGCACTTTGCGCTGAACCAGTGATATCGACCCGCGTCGGCGTTTGAAGCGGGCCATTTTCTGTTCGTGTGGGAAGGACTCGCAGCTACACCACAAGCTGAAACTTGAGGGGGTTAACGGCTGCGGCAGCGGCTTTCCGTGGTTTTTGCGCTCATTCACGCTTCTACTCTGACGGACACTTCTTAAGGTACCGCTCTTCTTCCTCCAAGCGAGCTACATGCTTCCGTCCCATAGCGAGTTAGCATCTTGAGGGTTTCGACCTCTTTATCACTGACATTGAGCTTTATTGATATACTAGTTTCCAGGGATAGAAATAGAAGACGTTTTACTATTTGAGAACGCTTACCGAGTGCATCCCATCTAAGGCCTATTTCAAAGCAGAATTTTGCCGTGGTGGCGATCAGCACGGAAACTTGTCCACTGTAGTTATGCCTGCTTACTTTCCTAGCATTTTGTTTCCTAGTCTAAAAGAGGTGCTTCATGAGTTTTTGTCTATAATACGTTAAAGTATTTGGTGGCAAAACTATTTTTTATTTATGATTCTGCCTACTCCCGTTCCCGAATCAAAAAACGTCTTTCCCACACAATGTGAACAGTTCTGGCGAGCTGGTCTCGCCCTTTATTACTACTTGTCTGATCGGCAACAGTTCGCAGTACTCGTGGGGGATTATTCTGCCATACATCAGTTATATCTACAGTTGACGACAGATTTTTCAGATGCCTCATTTTTCAAATAAGCCTAATTATTCGAAATTGTTTCCGCAACCAGGAAATGACTCATAAATACAATATATTATGCAGCTCAAAATTTCGAACATGTTAGAACGGGCTGTTTGATTTTTCGGACCATCCAACTGCCAGCCGATCGAATACCACGCATACTTTATTAAACGGGCTCATGAACTGAAACCCTTCCCGTTCCACCGAGGTGGGTAAATAAATACATTTAAAACGGATGTTTGGACTTAAAACAAAAAAAGTGAAAAGGTAATTAAACAAGATAATTACGCAGAAAATTACTCACTACAGTGTCCCGCCGCCGTCTTGTCTTTTTTGCGTTTTCGTCCTATAGCCTCAAAACCAGGTGCCACGTCTGTGTGCCGCTGAGTCTGCTAGTAAGCTCTAACACTGGATCAGGGCTATCTCGCATAGCCGCTCTCACTTCTGCAACAGCCGCTATCGCTTCGACTACCTCTTCACCTTTCTTTGTGGGATATTTTTCACGCGTGTTGCCGTGCTTAGCGAGATGGCCTAGTGATGGTCGTGCTGCGGAAACAAAAACTGTGGCGTGCTTTTGAATATATCGGCTACAGTGCTGTAAGAAACTGTTTCTGCAATTTATTGCATGAAAGTTTTTTTCCCATGGAACCCGCCTGCAACGAGGCAACCAATGGAGTCATTGTTGTGGTCCTGAGCCAATTTTTTTCGTCGGCTTACGGCGATATGATGACTCGACTAAATACAGGTGGACCTGCTTGCACAGAAGCGAAGCATGGTTCAGAAGTGCACTCAACACTTTTGCTTCAAACACACCTAATATAGTAAAGCCACGCGAACACCCCAGAAATCACTAATCGACTTCGGCAAAGCTAGCGGTGAGCAGTTCTAATTAAACTACAAGGTCATCATTAACAAGAAAAACTACGTGTACTGCTCCGCCGTCGACCGCGTGCAATCCACCGCCATCCACTGGACAACAAAAACGAAATTGAATTCAACACACACCCTTCTGGATCGTCCGCTCATGCAAGCTCATAGCAAAAAATAAAACAACTGCATTCTGTGAACCATAATTGTTTCTTTCTGCTTTTTAAAGTAAGAAGTGTGATAAGCAAGTAGGACGCTCTTTCCTCTCTTATTGGTGAGTGTTCTGCAGACGTGGTCCTATTAAGCGAGTCGTGGCCTTCTGCGAAAGGTGCCAGCTCTGGAATTCTGACTTGGGAAAAAACTTCTATCCCTGCGACGTGGATTGCGTCTCTAAGCGGTGTCCTTATAGCCGTTTCAACCGAACTAGTTTTTGCACACATACCCCTCGCTTGCGCTTTGGAGTTAGTTTGTGTTAGAATTCTACTACAAACTAACGATGTCGTCGTTCATGCGTACTACCAGTCCGCTAATGTTCCTTTTAGTTTTTCATCCGATTTGTATGATGTTCTTAACATGCTGCATGTTACGTTCCCGGTCTCGCACACCATTCTTTTATGTGACTTTTATTTCTCTGACATCAAAAGGAACATTCCTTTTATGTTACCTGTCTCCAGTATTTCTGAAACCGCCTGTTTTGTTAACGTTTGCTTAGAGTTTAATACAACCCCAATGATAAGTAGTGCCGCCCTTGTCACGGGTAATAGTTCCACCATACTAGACTTAGTGTTTTCAAGTAATACTGACCTCATATAGCGCCTTTCAGTTACAACAAGTCTCAGCGATGACTCTGTCATTGCCTTTACTTTATCGAACACACAGTACAAACTCAGCGAGGCTACAAAACTAATTAAGGACTAAGGAATGGGTACTGCGAGTCAATTACGCCGAAGTTGAGTCTTTTTCACGAGACTTTCTTTCTAGCTTTAATGAACGATGTGAGGAAAAAATAGGATAGGTTTCAAAGCTAAAGTTGCTGAACTCACTGACCGCTTCATACCGCTCCGTCATATAAACGACAAAACTCAGTCTGCCTGGTTCACACCTACTTTAACACGTCTGCACAACAAGAAGCATATCTTACGGAAGGTCAAACTGCCAACTAACACCGAAAGATGGCAAGAATATTGCCGTGTTTCCGTTACTACGCACGTACAGACTCACTTGCCAGACAGTCATACTTTTCTCGGACGTCCCCTTCTCTGTAAGCAAACCTCGTAGATTCTGGCAGGTAATCAGTGAAGATAACAAACAGCTTACTGATGTAACCCCTTAAAGCGATTCCGTTATTCTGAGTGAAAATTGTTTGACTCTTGACACAGCATTTTCATTATCATTTGTTATCCTGGCGTTTACTTCAGTTCCTTACTTGCCTCTTTACAACTACTACACAATGGCACCTGTGCACATTGATTTGGTGGGAATAAGAAAACCATTTCAAAACATCGAACCTTCCCCTTCGCCCGGTGAAGACAGAATTCACCCCTTTATTTTCAAGAAAACATTGAAATTTTTGTTGCCGTTATATTGTTCGGTACTTTCTCTCAGTCATTAGAATCGCGTGCTGTACCCTTCGGCTGGAGGAGGTATGTTCGCTTCCCAAGTCTGGAAACATTAGCTAAGTGCACAATTATAGGCGCATTTCGCTAACAAGTGTGCCATGTAAAAAATTAAAACACGTAATTTACTGCGGCATAAACACTTTTCTTGAAAACATCGCTGTTCTTACCGCCATCCGACACGGTTTTACGAAATGCCATTCTTAGGAAACCCAGGTGTTGTGTTTTGCTAATGATTTGTTCTCTGCTGTTGATTGCAGTTCGCTTATGTTTGTGTATATATCGACTTGTCTATGGCATTTGATACAGTATGTCGTATATTACTACAGTTAAAGTTCAGTAAACTAAACATTTACCCTAACATCCTAAAGTGGCTTAAATGTTTTTATGTAACCGTGAACAATTTCCAACTGCCAATGAATGTGACTCTACTCCCACTCCTGTTGCCTCAGGTGTTCTCTAAGGATCTGTTTTGGGCTCCTTCCTTTTTCTAAAATATAATAATGACTTACCTGATAACATATGCTCTTTATTAGGTTATTCGCCGACGATTGTATCATTACCCGTAATATTTTATGCCCCGATGACCCTAATGTTCTACAAACTGACCTGAATAACATTTCTTTGGGGCGCAATACATGGTTAATAAGCTTAACCTATCTAAGTGCAAATGGATGAAGATCACTAGTCACCTATTAAAGGCTACAACCACCTCTTACCTAATTAACAACATCCCTCTAAACGTTTCTTCTTACAAGTACATCGGTGTTGTTTTCCCTAATAACCTTTCGCGGCAGGCTCACTTTGATTACATAGACTGCAATGCTAACCGCACTCTTATTTATTTACGTCGAAATTTTTCTCTTGCTCTGGTAAGCATAAAACTTCTTAAGCATAAAAACCACTAGTGCGGCCAAAAATTGTACATCCGTCTTCTATTTGAGATTCTCGCAATACCGCTCCCATAGACAGTAACGAATCCGTTCAGATTCGCTCTGCACGTTTGATTAGGCCTACCTATTTCCGGATTGCAAGTGGCACGTCAATGAAAACAAATCTCATCCAGCCTAACCTTTCACTACTACGCAAAAATTCAAAAGATATATCGTACTAATAGAGGCCTCTCCGATTCACTGTTTTTGTCCCAACCTACATATCCTATCGCAGTCATCACTAATATGAAGTTGGGATTCCTTTCAGACCCATGAACCAATATTTCAACCCTTTTGCCCCAAAACTTCCCGCGACTGGAACCACCGTCCAGCATTCATCGCATCGATCACTCACGCAACGCCTTCAAACCACCCATTTGAACACTGAATTGTAATTTATTGTAACACCACCTTTCTACTCTAAATTTGCTACTTGTTAGCCTACTCCTTTCAATTGTTTCCTGTGTCTTGAGAGTAAATAAATGAAATAAAATATTATGCAAAAATTCAGATTTTTGAGGAAACATCAGCTTTTCCAGTAAAGCTGCGATGTCAACTCAAGCAAATATTTTTTATTATCTAAGATTATCGTAAAAGTGCCCCACAACATTTTCCTAACTTTCTTCTACTTCATTGAAAACACCACTCGGATGTTTCGTTGAGGGCACTTCTTCAAACGCAGCCTGTTCCTTCGGTTCTTAAATTTCTTGCATGTACCATATACGGTTAACCATTCTTTTGTAAGCTGTTGATTATTCACCGACAAGAATATAACGAATATTAATTGTTTAAGCCTTATTCTGTCTTTCTTCGCGTGGATGAGGATTTTTTACGGGCGTAAACATAAAGTGATCTTTGTATCACATGGATTGAGAAACAAATGACGAACTACTGATAATGCATCTTATCCTTCCAAATGCCTTTTCAATTTTCATCTCCTAGCAAAAGCAGCATCCATATCTAAAATATGGAACAATTTTTTGTCAACCGCTCTTGAAACACTTCAGCAGAAGAAATACAGGGAAGAGAAGACGTATTTAGTGTTTCTGTGGCTACATTTCTGGGCTATGAATGGTTGAAGATTAGGAAAACCACAAATGTGAGCATAGGTGCCCGAGCACCTGCCGCATAAAATAGTACAAAGCTTCTATATAGAAACTGAAGTGAGAAAAGTAAAGTAATAAAAGATTTCGTGTCACTTTTAACGTACCTTGTACCGAAATGACTTTGCATCTTCATATGTCAGCGACCGCTTCAACTCATTATCTACCGCAACTGTGCCCCATTGGTCGACGGACGTACTGTTGATATTTTTCACAGCGCATACCTGTAGAGAGCGTGCGATAGACACAAGAGTAAGGTATAGTCTGGCTTTTTTTAAACCCGGCAATAAAACCAGGCTATCAATACGTCCCAGCCCCCCCTACAAGGAAACATAGTTCACAAAATACTTTTTGAAAACGTTCACAATGGAAGAGCCTAGCTTGAGCTCTCCCTAACATGCGTTGCTATCTGAAGGAAGCGATCTCACACTTTTTTTAATAAAAAACCCTTCGAAGTTCTGAAAGCCTACCTCAGGTTAACAAGGCATTCCTGTCCTGTGGCATGGTAAAAGTCAATACAATTTTTAACTAGACAACTCTCACTACACCACCACACATTGCAGTTGTTGAAATATTTATTTTAAAATTGTAACCTAACCAGCGTATATTTTCATGAGCGTGATTTACTACATTTCGTATTTGTAAGCCAAAACACTTTGGGGGTTCTGTAGTTCTGCTTTTTATAAAAATTCTACAAAGGGCCTAATATTCCCGATATTGACAGGGTATCTTCTTCTACTACGGATGTTGTAAAAACAGTGCTACATTCCGGCTATTCTACATCACTTCCTCTACTCCCCCTTCTAAACTCCACTTTCGCTATTACTACGCCTTCGATACCTATAAATGCAATGCGAAGGTAAATCAGTTTCATATCGTTTCCCGTGCTCTTTTTTGATTTTCAGGACGGAAAGTGTTTCTTTACCTCTCGTTCTCATCTGAACACTTCAATTGACTTTAAATTGTTTTTATGTTACCCTTAATCAATGATATACTCGGTGGAGCTTTGCACTTGTGTATTTTGGCTTTATTAAAACCAATATTTTATTTTCTTCACCACAAAATAATTGTTGCACTTTTGGATGTGGTGTATACTCCGCCTCTACTAGGACAGCCATTTTATATTAGCTGAATAATGTGAGCTTCTATGAAGCAAAGCAACTGTACCTCGGCAGCAAACAAAGCAGATACCAAGCAGCCTATTGACCTATCAGCACGCCGTTATTCAAACACACCTACGGGTGGACGAACAGACTGATCAAAATGCTGAAACAAACACAGGCAAACAGACAGAGATTCTAAGCGAAGCAAGCAAAAATGTGAAAGAAGTTTCACAGGTACCTTTCTACCCTCGAGCAAACACCGCAACGCGCCCAAGTTATTTTATTGTTTGGCTAAAAGAAATTGCCTTTGAATCATTTCCCAAGCTCTTAGCTTAAACATGCAATACCAGAAACGCGCATTTTTGCTAACGCTACGCACAGTGCTCAGCATACGCCGTAGCACAAGAAAGTAAAAATACTGTTTTCAACACCGCACTTCAACAAGTTAGCTAACCTTTCTTTCCAAATGCAAAAAAATATGACGAGAAGAAAGCACCAGAGGTTTCTTTCTAAGTGAGATACAGCAGTTGGCGGCGGTCGGCACGCACAAAAAAAATGCAAATTGCTGGTTCGTGGTTTGCCGTCCCGTTTGCGGTTTGACGACCAGGACTCCAGAAAGTGTAGTTACACCATTCTACCTTTGCATGCGCAAACTTGTGTAGCCTACGTCGGGACAAAGTTTGAAAGAATCAGATCACGGGTCAACGTAATTTTAAATCCATTTTTATCAGTTCAGCCAACTGGCCGAATTTGAAAGTTATGTCAAGACGTTCTTCCACAGGCTAGATGTAGCCGAGTTTTCTCTTTTTCTATTTCGATTTTGCAAGGTGCCGCTGTTACGATTTATACTCTTGAAGTTTCAGCATGCTAGGCCACCACAACGGCGCATAAAACTGTGCCTAATACATGGATAACAGTATATTGTAAATTTCCTGCCTCAAAACCGTAAGCAGCTTTTGGGAGTGCTCAATGTTTCAGCAAGGTAGTGGTGGTTACACGAGTCGCAAGCGGACAACAGAATCTGGATGGGTTATAGCATTCAACTGAACTGAAAAATACCTATGTTTTAAAGGCGAGAACAGCAAGCAAAGCAGAGCAGAATAGGCAATAAATTGAACGCAAATGTGGTCTATTCAGCGACGAAGGCCGCATTGCAAGCATTAAAATGGCTTCAAAAATTTTGGGATGAGGATAAGGCAGTAACAGATGTAAGTCAAGGGCGGAAAAATAAGGAAGCGCTTTGTCATAGGCGATTGAAATAAAGAAAGCGCAATAACTGGAAGAATACACCGACTTCTTCTCGACTGGGTATAAGCAGAACCATGTGAAAGCTTTGACGGTGCCGGTGGCTGTGTTCGCCATCCGGATGCACATGAAGTCACAACAAACACTGCGATAGCGTCGCCAAGTAACGCAGCAGCCGCTATCAAACCGAGCCGTTTGACACAGTAGTAGCCAATCGACCAATATTAATCTAATATTGCTTGTTTATAATAACCATAACAACGTGTAACTGCTAGTAACCAAAACCAATTTATTCACAATACTGGAAAACATGGCCCGTACCCAACGCAAGATTACAACTTACACGGCAACACTTGTAGATGCCGTCAATGGTGCTCATTCTTCAAATATTGATTTTATATTCCAAATTCGTAATTGCTGTGTGATCTGCCGTTCTAGATGAGAATCTTACTCCCCTTCCGCTATTTCACAAAACCTGCATCCGAAATCGGCCTAGAACTAGTGCCCCTACCTCGGTCAGGGATGCATTCCTCAGTATATCAACCAATGTACTGCTGCAATTGGAACCGAAGCCAGACGCGTTGCCTTCATACCGGTACTGTCTTCCTTCCAGGGCGGCGGTCACAAAGTAAGCAACGGGACAATATTTTCCCCTGTCCCACATTCCGAGGGCTTCATGAACGGATGCCTGAAAAAGGAGTCACAAAAACACTGACGTCACTAAGAAGAAGCGTTTGCATGTCATGCTTTTAGCAGCAAGAATACGCCAGGTGCTTGCCAGCACTGTTCAGGAAGACGTAATGAAAAGCTCCCGTTACTGTTAGGGCTTTTTGAAGCCCCTCTTTCTCAGGCACAGTCCGAACACCTATTGGCGAGTACAAGCTAGGGCCGGACACTCCAATCCACGACCATTGGAGACGGCCTCCTGGTCAATGGCACAAGGAGTAATCTCCCCACAGGAGCCACTGGTTTGACTCCATAGGGTATGGTTTGTTGTGAGCCGAACATGAATTTTGTCCTTGGCGAATAGCAATGGGGCAAAACTACTACAGTGGCGACGAAAAACATTTGCTACTGGTATGAGTATGTGCTTCACAGCGGTGATTTTCCCACAGCCTTCGGATTTTGTCTTTTTGCGTTTCATTTTGTGAAATTTTATTTCTGGGTTGGTTACGCTGTTATAGAAACTTACGAGAAATGTGAAAGCAGACATTTTCTTGGCGAGGTAAGAAGTCTTTTAGAATTCACCAGAAACTACCATCTTTTGCTAAGGATTCAACGCCCGCGCCCCTATGAAAGCTTCTACTCTGTGTTGGATACCATGACCCGTACACCAATAGGGAGTTCCAACACTGGCTTGGCCTATACGAAACTGTCATACAACCCTCAGAATCCAACATGCTGTATTCTGTCCTGCCGGAGCCATTTTATGAAGTCCGCGGCATGTCAGTGCGCCTGAAAACCAGGGACTATTTGCTGGATTTTTGTGAAGAATGACTGCATCTAAGGTGTGAGTACGTGAAGCGACCGTGAAGCGACCTTCACGGTCGCTTCACCGTGAAGCGACTGTGAAGCTTCACCGTGAAGCGACCTTCGAATACAGCCAACCAAACAAAGTTTTCTTGAGTTTATATGCGCTTTGAGGCACTTGTACAGCACATAAAGCCTGCTGGTGACCGACAGAACCCTAACCATGGTTTCTGATATGTCATACTCGCTTTTTGCATCAACTTTGTCATTTTTAGAGACCATAGGATGTTGCACAATGAGCTCGTTGTATGTAGAAATACGTCACACAGACTGATTGGCATTGTAACGTATTTCTACATACAACGTATTTCTGCATACAACCTTGTATTCCTGCATACTGAAAACTCCTACATTCAAGGAGTTCCGCCAGATTACGTTTGTTGTAACCCTACTGCGCATACAAAGAACATGCCACATAAAGCTTATCTTTCTATAAACTCGTAGCCAAGAAGTCAAGAAGTCATAATAGCCAAGAAGTAATAAACGGAACAGGTACTGTACAATCGCTTGCAACGACACCATTTATTGGGCTCTACTCTAACCGGTTTCGCGACCGCAGGCTAGGGGCCTCTCCCTTTTCATGCCAGCAAAAAACACGCATTAGAGGTCTCTAAAGGGGCCATGCAGAGAAAATATCAGTTTGTTTTATTGGAAAGATTTCACGTATTATACGGCCCTACGCGCTTGTTCGGCAGCAAACGATGCTTTACTCACTGCGAAATTAATTAGTTTTATTCAAAATTTCAATTCAACCGCTAAATTGTGTGTTTTCATGACGTCGACAATGACGTATTCAGAGCAGTTCCTTCAAACAAAATATAGCCCGCTGACTTGGGCTGCTCTCATTTCAAAGGCACCAGTTTAAGTATCTCATTTATCACGCAATTTAATAGATGGCGCTGCAATACCACTGAATTTAGGGCCCCTAAAATTTCTAAAATTTTATGATCTCGACGCCTTTCGACCTCACACGCGCTCCTGCCCTCCTCTATATCTTGCTGCAGTGCAACCACGGTACTACGACTTCCAAGGGACTCCGAGAAAGCGTCGTATGACCGGGGTCGCACGACCGGGATGCAGATAAATTTCGGCCTAGTTAGCGGTCTCACGAGACAAGTGGGCTAAGAACTTATTTAAACTACTATTATTGGCGCCTTCACGCGTGATTTGCGAACCTTTAGCTGAACTCACAAGTTTAAAAATTTGCCGCGTATCTGCTCCTTTTGTTGCAAATTTCGCCAAAAGACGACAGCCTTTGCAGACATTTGCCAAGGAAGTGCCCCCTTTGCTTTCCCGCTCACCTCTCATGCTGTTCCTGTTCCGTCACGCTCATCCCAAGGTAAACACGCTAAAGGTTTGCTCAAGGCGATTTGAATTTACTCGTTCCACTGCTACAGGCCGGGTTCCTCGATGCCAGCGCTACCGTACGGCGCAGACGCGCGTAAATCGAGGCGGCCGACTACAATGTTTATAGAACCACGTTGCCGTGCTCCACGTGCGTTCCGGCCGAACGTAGAACCTAGCTATTGGAACCTTTCGTTGCTGTTGCCGCATGATTTCTCATGTGCCGCCAGGAGGTGGCGTGGCCAACAGCCGACGGCTGTTTTCTGCAGTAGATGTAGAATATCATTTGCTATCATTTGCTTCACTTCACCCCATAAATCTTTACTTCTACTCCCCCCATCCAAATTGCTGAGAATAACATCCCTGTAAGTGATTCCTCTCGGTTTCTCTGTGTCGAACTTGACTGTAACCTCAAGTACCATCAACACATTGCACTCATCAGAAAAAAAATGACCTACGGCATCAGAATAATAATTAAAGCTCGCCCTTATTTCGATCAGGCAACATTAAGGTCATTATATTTTTCGTTCGTTCATTCGTACATTTCTTACTGCATTGTTTCATGGGGTAGCACATACAGCACTCACCTCACGTCAATCCAGACAATCCAAAACCAAGCAATAAGAATTGTCACATGTAGCCCATTTCGCAGTAACGCTAAGTCATTGCTTCATGAGAATAACATATTAACGGTTAAGGAACTTATCAAATTTAATCTCGGTATATATATGTATAAGACAATAAATAACCAACTTCCACACTTATCACCTTCAATATCTTTGCTTACAAATACTAATGTCACGAGGTTTGCCCACAACAATAATTTCATCTTACCCAAAGTTCGTACTAACTACGGCAAGCAGACCATTTATTTTTCTGGGATCGCATTTTGGAATACCTTACCCCTAGATATTAAAACATCACGTACATTGAATAAAATGAGAAACAAGCTAAAAAATATACAATGTTCAATGACTAGCCAGTTTTTGTCCTTCCATTTATTCTGTGTTTTGCTGTTATGCACGTATTTATTGTTTTATGTTTTCATAAAGTGTATTACCTTGATAAAATTTTCATGATATTTCATACGTGTATCCCTGTTTTATTTGCTTGTACCCACTGTTACTGATGTTTTTTTTTCTCTGTCTATCTGCTTTATGTATTAAAACTTTTTTTTTCACTTTTACATTGCACAGGAGGTCCCCTTACAGTCTTCGACTAACCTCCTTTTGTATCTTTTGCCCGTGTTATGTATTTTTGTGTAATAAACTGACTGATTGATTGATTGATTGAAACCCATAGGTGCATGAATAAAGGAACTCTGTAAATATCCCCTGTGTGTTATGTTCTGTCTTATATTCGCGTAATGTCTTGTTTATGTTCAAAAAGTTGACAAGTATGAACATATAAACCGGGCTTGGACACTCACATTTAGCAGTGAGTATGTAAGACTATTGCGCAGTATACATTTTACTTTAGCGGGTGGCTGAATCTAGTCACACACAGACAGACGGGCAGACAGGCAGACATACAGACACACCAAAATTTCTGGGTTTAAGTAGCCCAAAAAAGACTATCGTCTTTAAAAAAGCAATTCCTACGTTGTGCCCTACTCCCATCCATGGCGTCCAGATAGCCCGCCAGCCAAGCGCCGCGCACTACGGGACACCCGTAACCCCGTAACGTCCGGCGCAATTTATAGCCCGCCAGCCCCGCGCCCTCCGCGCGCGAGATGAAGCCGACCTGGTCGAGCAAATTGAGAGGGGAAAAGAGGGGTGTCAAGGCCAAGCGAAACGAACGATAGTACGAGGCGAAGATGAAAAAAAAACGGCATTGCCGTACTTGGTGGTACACCCTTTGAAAGGTGCCGTGCCGTCGCTGTTGGGTCAAAATGCTCCACACATAGCTGTTTTCGTTTCCCACCAGATGCTGCAACGCGAAATAGACAAGGTGATTTTGCGACGAAAATAATAGCGCGGTCTTGCTACAGCGACTTGCTGGGGCGGCCGGGGAGTGGGCCAAAATGGCGGTGCCAAGGGGCACGTTTCCCCACCCTTTAGGCGGACGCGTGTGAATTGAGGGACTCTAGCAAAGTAAGGAGCGGAGTGGCAACCCGGCTTTGAAAGACACTGATAAGCATATCTGAGAGCAGAGATATCGGTCGTCGCCATGGGGTTGCGTCGTATGTGTTTTCGCGTGTGTCGGCGGCTCGACGTGAGCTTCAAATTCACGTTCCGCCTGCCACCTGAACATCGACTTCTCGCGATTGGCGCGTTGGCGTACTGCTCCCGCGTGGGGCCGTCTAAGGTTAACTACCGCTCACGATTGCCGCCTGCTTGCATGCGTATCTTCAGCAAGTGGTCTGGCCCGCCTGCGGACCTTTGCACGTCAAGCAGCGTCAAACGGGGTTAAGAATAAAGAAGGTCAGTCCGAGGCGTCGAAGCGGTGTAAAATGTGGGAAAAACTCCGGTTTATCCGCCGCCAGGCTCCGTTGTATGAAGCGGACCACGTTCCCCCGAGCGTCATATCATCGCGGTTTATAACGCATTGTTTCTAGGGAGAGTTTACCCGGACCACGGTGATCCGTCGTAACAAGCGGGTCGTTGTAAGTCTTGAGGACTTAGCAGCGGGGTTCCACTGTATTTTTTTTTTCTACGGCCAGCACCGCTGGCCATTGGTGAACAAAAAAGTCACCTGGTAGCTCTGACGTTTTTTTTCTGCCTCCGCGGCCGGGTCTGCTCGCCGGTTAGGACATTTAATAACGCCGCCGGTCCGGCGCCATATTTGCCCCTGCAGCTGCAGTACCGGCTTTAACCCTGGCAGCCAGCGAGTAGCAATTTAAAGTAAGGATTAGCTGCTCGTTCTCAACAAATGTCGCATGGGTGTAGCTTTTTTTGGCTTCGTGGTGCCGATGTGTTGTGCCTTAGGCTGAGCGTATAGCGTCAGGGATGGAACAATACTTCGTTATTCCTTCCTACAAACGCGACGCAGAAAGGAGAAATTTTTGGTTGCATACATTTCGACGGGCATACTTCCAGCCGACGCTGCCATCACTCTCCGCTTTTTTAACGTCTGCGAGAGCTTGAGCGGTCGCTTAAAAAAGAAATGCGTATTCGCTCCGTAACCGTCATCCACCCTTCGTTCTGAGTAGGCATTGTGCGCAGTGGCGACTTCGTCACGTCGTGATCTTGGCTTTGGATATGAGCCCGTGTATTTGCCATGTGCGCGCTGGCAGACGAGACAGGCGAGAAAGGCAGACATGGCAGGCAGACAAGACAGGCGCTTGTCTTGTCTGCCTGTCTCGCCTGTCTCGTCTCCCACCATCCTCGTCTTTTTTCACGCTAAGCCTCCATTCATTACGTACCAACTATCCCAACAGCAGATTTTGTTGGCGTTCCGAGTGCGTGTAAGCTTTTAGTGGCGTGAATTCATGTTTTGTGTGTAAGCGCCCTGAATAGTATTATAAACCCGTTATCAGAACATTGGACCGATTTGCTGCGTAAATATGCGCTTGGTCAGTGCGGGGCAAATTGCCGCTTTAGAGAGACAAAAATGCCGGTGGTAAAACAATAAAGGCCAGCTAATCTAGTAAGTACTTTTGATTCGCAATTTCTGTTATCACTTTCGCGCACGTTTGAATAGACAGTTAAAACGCATATTCGCGCTGCAATGGCTGTACGCCCTTTTTTGCGTGTATACTCACAGCACAAAGGATCGTTAATTACATGCTAACGTTTTCTTTACACGCGAGGGGGTGCGATTACAGTGTGCGCGCTTACTTTATCGTATTAGTCAATGGCGCAGCGTATCCAGTCAATACGCTGAGGATCAAAACACAATGGGCAAATAAATTATTTTAAGCAGACCTTTCTTTGCAGAGCAAATAGCTTTTTAAACGGATTCAGTGTAATCGAGTTGAGCTTGGACGCGGCACTGACCAGATGAGAGTACCAGAATTTCACCGTGCTACGGTAGAGTGGTCGTCAAGTCTCTTCTGCAATGCATTAATGCATATACTTGCGGAGTGTGGGATTTCCCTTGAGCCATGTTAAAAGTTTCGCACTAACCCATTAAAAAGTTTGCTTATTGTCAAATGGGAAACCAAAGCAAAAGTGGCCAGAACCATTTTAATCGTCAGAAATACAAGACATTGCTGTGATAGTATTGATATAGCCATTAGAAATAAAACGTTCTGTCAATTGTGCCTTGAGGTAAAACAAATTTGACATATACACAAAAATACGTATTTACAGCTACAGCGAATTGGAAAGAATTTGTTCTCCACTTCATGAGTTCTCCATGAATCTTCACTAACGTGAAACCTAGGGAGGGCGAAGCATGCACTTTATACGTGTATTCTTGGCGCCTTGGCGTTTTGCCAACGGAGGTAAAACCGTTAGGAGGTAGAGGTATGCAGCTTTCCTGTGAAAGGATTTTTTTGAAGCCCGAAGCTCTCGAGATTGGGGCCTAAACGAGTTTCCTGGGGTTTTTTTAGTACGCGTTAAGAATTACTCTAGCCCAAGGGGCAAACGAGTGTCCCGGTATTTTTGTAGCACGTGTTACCTTCTAGCGCGAGGTGTACACAGGTTTCCCGGTGTTTTAGTGCAGTGAATGCGTGAGAAGACGAATACAATTACGATTACGACAATTACGACGACGACGACTACAGTATACGCCAACAGCTTGAGCCCCTAAGGGGCGTCGCCCCACATAAATTGTGTAATACCGAAACAACTGAAGCTCCAAGCTCCTGGCAGGGCGGGAAATATGGTGGAATCATATCTGAATGCTCAGAACCCAATCGCCACAGAGTACGGGCAACACGCTGACTCCCTACGCTCCAAACATTGCACATTTAAAAATCGGCGCTAACTGCTTCAAATCAGAATATTAAGTCATGCCGATCGACACTTGCCAAAAGATGTTCACGGTTAGTACCGGTACATTTTTCCTCCGCCTTGTACGAAATCTACGAGCTCTTTCGGTGGACGCAAAATATTTTTCTGAGTAGCTACCCTTTGATTCTTCGAAGGCTACGATAGTTCACCCCCAAGGAATATGAGTGAAATAGACACTAACAGTTAGGCAATATATACGCGAAGTCCCATCACGCTTGCGAAAACTTTAAGCAGCTTGAATTTGTTTGTGCTCTTCTGAATAACAAATTAGGTAAATAAAACATCTTGGAGAACAATAATTTCACTCTTGGCTCATATGGACATGCCCGCCTCAGGGCTTCTACTTCTGAAATCCTCCTCGTGGTTTAGTTATGCTAAGTTCTTTGTAAACAACGTAAGATCCCCGACTCGCCCAATTGCCCATCCTTCGATACATAATAAGCGACGCTTACGTAGAAACAGAGAAAAACAGATTGGGTCTGCATTGTCAGAGTGATGATATTCTGTCAAAGGCTGTGTATAAAACCGATGGGAAACCCCAGAAACGACATGGCACGTGTTAACGTATATTCACTTGTGGTGAAAGTACAGATTCGTGTGGGACCTATATACGACGTCATTAGTGATAAATAAATCAAGAAAAACGCAAGCGTATTTTGTTACGTTCGTTTACATTTTTGATATCGTATGTTTGTATAATGACAGGCAAGCACAACCGTTCCACTCACCATGGTCCATAAATAACTGTATGTTGGAGAGTATTTCTTGCCAGCTTTTTTTCCTGTATCAGGTGGAGCCTTCATAATATGGGGAGGGAAAATTTTGCAGTTCCCGTCAGAAGAACGCGCCTCTACGAAGTACAAGTGCGAAGTAAACACCAAGCCATGGGGAGGCACGTTCCTGGGGATGAAACAATAGAAGTCATTGATGGGAACTGGAAATCATGTTTTACTTACTGTACACAGATTTGATTGTCTAACCTTTTATATAAATTGCGTTTGGAAGACAAGTGAAAATATCGGGTCTCAGCAAGTAACAAACATCGAGTCAGCCAATCACCTAAAGACGCCCCGAGCGAAACTAACAGTTGAATTAGGCGGTGACTTGTGAAACGGCCGTCTTTATTGCGAGGTCTCTATTTTCATTTACATAAAGCAAGACCTAATGGCAAAAGGCAGAAGGATTACGCCATTATTTTTTGATGCAAAGAAAGCCTTTTTCGCCTTCACACTATCACTTTAGCCGACAAATGAAAGTCGCTTCTATCCCAAGTTCCAACAAATTATTGTAAACATACAGCAAACTCTTGTATAAGAGGACTAAACCTGCCCCACGACCAGTTTTATATAGAAACGCACCGGGGTTGCCCTTGTGGCAAAAGAAGTAAAACCTTCGCTGTTAGCACTAATTTCTGCTAGGCTATGTACAAGATACTCAACTAGCCAAATCACTTTGCGCACAGAGTGGAAGTTCAGCCGGAATGTCAAATTTGCACATACCCTTAATAGGTGCAGATATGATTCCAATAACCATGTATATTTACATTTTGGGTGTAATGGTGTGGACTTGAGCAATTTTTTGCCAGTACAGTTGTGAGCATTAGAGAACCGCTAAAGTTCGGCGAACATTTTTTGGACAAAAATGCATTGCTTTCGCCTCGTGGAAAAAATAACACTGAAGATTTTTAATGCAATGTCTTGTGGCGACACTCCTCTGCTGAGTGGCATTGATAAAAGAGCAGGTTTCTCTATTTCAAAGAATCTAGCGATGAATATAAAATATCTGGTGCGCGAAAATGTCCTACGACAAAGCTATCACATTTGGTAGAGGAGTAGCAATCACTAATATCGATAGTTACTTGTCGAGACAAGATGGCGGAACCTTTTCACGCCTGTCTTCATACTAGCGCTTTAATATAGGCCTCAGTTTACGGTGTTATTGTAAAACACTTTTATAATTTGCACAACGTATTAACTTTCCAAATATACGACTTAGGCTTTACCTTGAAGATAGCTGTAGGAATATTAGCGCAAGTCCAACAAAGAGCAAAGACAATACAACGAAGTGATGTAAAGTATCAAATTAAGTGAAGAAAATGGGCATGGGCTGGTCACGTAATGCGAATGAGAGACGACCGGTTGACCATCAGTTTTGACAGACTGGCTGCCAATAGACCGCAAACGTACAAGGGGTCGGGTAAGAACTCGTTGGCGAGATGAGGTATAAAAAATTGGGTGAAAAACATGGACTCCACTGACACTCGATAGGCGTGGCTGGAAATCTTTGGGAGAGGCTTTCGTGCTGCAGTGGACACAAAAAGGCTCATGATGATGATGACAATGTAAATTATAGCTAAAATATAACGAATAAACCAGATATAATTTGCATTTTGCCACGACTGTGCTTATTTGCGGTAAGGAAAGCGCCGGACGAATTGAGTCTTCAAAAATCATCCAATAGCATCCTTAAAAAGATCATACGACCGTCGGCTAGAAGCGGTTATTGGTGAAGGAATGTTGCACCTGTGCCATTTCGGAAAATGCACGATGTTGATAATTCGTTGTTTTGATTGGGCACGAGGCCAACTAAGAAAAGTAGAGCGAAATAAAAGTGGTATTCAATAAAACTGGTTACAGATGCAGCATTAGTAAGGCCGTTAAATTTGGACAGAAATTGCGTAAAGGACAAATATAAAGCTCCAGTAAAAAACTGTATTGTAATTTTGCATGGTAGAAAACGAAGTGCAAAAAGTACACCTCTATGAGAAACGTAAAACATGTCAATTAGAGAACCGGAAAGAGATCCAAAAAGCATATTGTGTGTACTCTAATATTTTGTCGGTACGCTTTTAGGTAATGCTTGCTTTGGGTTTTTCAGGATGCGTGCTTACATATGAACATAGAATGCCAAAATGACCTCTCTAAACTTGCTACATAGCGTCTTTGTTGCGCAGTGAGCACGTGAGTGTGTGTTGCATGAGTTTGGCCTATCCGTAAACTAGCGAAGGAAACTCTCAAGTGCCTGGTGTGGGCTCTGCATGGTGCGGTGTAGGACGATGCTCGTGCAGCGTCCCACGTGTGGTTATGTGACCTGTAATGTTTTACACGTCTGTACCATCCGGAGTGCGTATCGCTTTTTACGAAGTTATTAGTATCTATGGAATTTGTCGTGAGAGGCAGTTACGGCTATTATGCCTGTCGAGACAGTAAACAGGCTGACCACCTCGCTGCGAGATCGAACAGCTTGTGGCTCTTTACTGCCTGTTCAAACGCACCCCCGCTCCCCGGCCGCTTTACTGTCCTTTTCTCCTCTTCATGACACAGAGCAGGAAATTTCCCGCCATTCCTTTTGTCCTGGTAAAGTCAACATCCCCCTGTGCCTGAGGAGTAGACTTCCGCCTCTGGGCGCTGTGCAGCCCGTCTGACTTGCTGACCATTTGTCAAGCTGATAGTGAAATATATGACGACGCCATTACTGCCTTCGAGCACCTTGGCCAATCTGCCGAGCATTCACTGCAGTGCCGGCATGTTGTTGCTGAGAATCACCACGTCTCGAACGCGCAGTCACCACGATTACGCTGGCAGTGAGGCAGTTATAACCGGTTGGAATGAAGTTGATAATCTCCTATTCAGAGTCTCCTTACGGAGCAAAGAAGCTCGCCTCTGTAATTTCCCCACAATCACAAGTTCTTTAAGGTGAATGTAGGCAGATATTCAGCCATTCGTGCTGGTAGTACCACGGTGCGCTTCACTATTAAAAAGTGGGAGGGAGATAGTGCACTGCATCAGTACTACCTTCACTCAGCTGCCTTAAAAGATGGCACTCGACAATTCCTTCTACCTAAGCCAGCACATTCTGCAGCTCGACGTAACCGAGACTGTTTTGTGCAAAGCAGCGTTTCAACGCATCGTTTATTGTCCGGATGACTCGTTCCCAGAAACCACCCAACCACGCCGCCCATTCGGCGGTGAACTAATTTGTGTGGTGAACACTTGTGTAGTCAAAGACAGTCTCCGTGAGCAGCAAGCGCAACTGTTTTGAAAAACGTTCGAATGCCCTTGAGTCATTCAAGCAAACTGGTGATGGAAGGGGTCCTGAAATACCTTCCGCCGATGCATGGATGTACATGTAACCAAATAAAGCAATGTATTAGCAATCTCCTCCCGCAAGAATTTTGTTAAAGCGATGAGTATTAGCTGAGAAATCGTAAATCAAAAACCGCGCATTATAGTCGCGCCGCGTTTCCTCCTCCTTTCAACTTACTCTCCGCAGTTGACGGCGCGAAAGCAGTCCCTCCCATGATGCTGCGCTCCTCAGCGGTGACGTACTTCCGCTATTACGCTCCTGCGACTGCCGTCTGCTACGGCCAAGCTTTGTTGACACCATGAATCCCGCACTCCGCTCAAGGCTGGAAAAGCGAACGAAAATTCTGGCCGCATGTGTGCGGCGGCCTGGCCTTGCCCTTTCGCGGTGTACGTTTGTGCAGTTTCTATCGGCGGCACGTGACTTTTTATCGGCGGCGAACTCGCAGCCGCACTGGGAGGATCGTCCGCTCGTTCTCTGATGCACCGCGCACTGTTTATCCAAAAAGCGCCGTTTCAGATGGGGCCCCGCTGGCGCCGGGTCTTATTTTGCGGCGGTGGTAATTCCTGCCGGCGGCATGTGAAAAAGACATTTTAAACCGATACAGAACCCATGCACAAAACGCTTCAATCAGTTCAGCTTGGGGTGACGCGTGGTGGAGTGCGGCAACGTTGGCAAAACATGCTCCGCCGCGGCTCTGAACTTTCTAGCGCTGGAGCTGGCGCCATTTCTTTGACAATCTCAAACATCGGTTGCCTTGGGAACAAGGCACAAACCACTCTAGAAGTCAGTTACGCTTTCGTGATCCCGGTTAAGCTCAGGGCCCCACCTCGCGACATGTGGGCACTGCAGGCGTACCACTCACTCCCATTAGGAAGTGCGAGACGCGTTTGGCATTACAGGAGGCGATGGTGTGTATGTTGTGGACGCCTTTGTTTCGCGATGAAATGCGACGTTGTGCTTCTGCGGGTGGATAGTGCTCCCCATGGTCTGGATTATCTTTCTCGAGCGACGTACGACTCAACCTCGCATGGGGTATGTTCACTGTGCGTGGCTAAAAGCCATCTCGGCTTGTGCGCCAGAGTTAAGTGACTTGCTGTTCGTCCCCGCAAACCACGCGTGAGCTGAGTGCCGAATTTACGACAGGAGGAGTCTGTCAATCGCGGTTGAGACTTGTAACGCATTTCCTGACGTTGTGTTCGTTCGAAACGCATCTCTGGATTGTTTTGAAGTTGAATAAAATGTGTGCGTCAAACCCGGGCATTCGGCTCAGGGCGTTCTTTGCGATTGCACGAAAGAAGTGCCACGGGGCTTCAACGCTTTCTTTATGGAACGTACTCAGGTAAGAGAATATACATGTCGTGTTATGGCCGTGTTGCATTCAGTACCAACAGTTAAGCGTTCGTTTACACTTGTTTCGTTTGTCGTAAAATGTCCAAGCACTCCGGCACTACGCTGGCAGATCAGCCGGCGAGCCGACCCTGAGCAGACGACTCATCTCTTTGCCGGAAGTGCAAGAAAAAGTCGCCCAATAGCAGGATGTCTAGCTCGTGACGAACATCTGGGAATCGTTGACTTAGACATGTGAAGATGGCGGCGTCCAAAAATACGAAGGGAAGGGTGAGAAAAAAGCGACAAACTTTGCAACAAAAGTGTGAGCTTTCCGTTGCGCGTAAAAAAGTAATACTTGGCACAGATAACCTTGACGACCCAATCTAACAATTGCGCTAGTTCATTTAGTGTGCTCAAAACGCCTGCTTTCATGTTTGAGGTTGATTCAAGGTGAACAGCCCGGCTGAAAACCGTCTCCTCCCGGCACTCTGCTGAAGAAAACCGCAATCTCCTAGTGTGTTGTCGTGCTTCTTTTGAGGTGGTGCTGCAGAGTTCATAGCGGAAAGAACGAGTGGGAATACTCTGCGAAAAAGAGTCCGGTCATGCGTCGTGCAACGATTGCCAGGACGCGATGAGCACACGTAGGTAATTGCTCAAGCCACAAGAAACCGAGAGCTACTCCGTGCTGTGATATCTTGCTAATAATGAGGAATGCCTCCCCGATATCAGCAGTGAAAATGACCTTGCTACGCCTGTACTGCACAGGCGGCTACCGGAGATCAGGAGCAAGCTTGATACGTTATGAAGCATTTTGCTTAAAGGAGCCATGAAGAGAAAACACAAGTTGGGTTTATTAGAAAGACTGCTTAGTCCCGATAACAATGATACCAATATCATCGCAATCTTCGAACAAATAACGGAGATATTAAAGAAAACGTGTGAAGCAGTCGCGACCCCCTAGCCAATTTCCCGCAACTTTTCTATGACGTCACGGAACCTTGTTTGTGCGATTGGCGGCTGCCTAACTGACCTGTCGTGACGACACATGACTGGACGTCTGTAATGGGGCCTCTAGTTCCATTTGACCGCATCACTTGAATGATAATGTGCAGTTAACGCACTGAAAATTATGTTTTATTGTTGGCCCGTATGACGTCATTCATGCTCATAACACGTCACTGTGGCGCAAAATTTGAAAGTTTTTAAATACTTCTTGCTTTTTTTTCGTTAAAAATTTATCTTTTGGGGCTGTAATGGAGCTGAGTGATATACTGAATTCTAGATCTTTCAAATTACACGAAGTTGTATTTTCTCTTCATGGCTCCTTTAAAGAGGGTTTACCAAATCCGTTCGCCAAGGCATCGAACACTACGCAGGCCTTCGACATCCCAGCTTCACATCGTACTGCAGCATGATGGGACAGTTAGCAGTCGGTGGGGTGTTATTCAGTAGTACCCGTAGTAGACAATTGTATCCCCGGGGGTGCTACTCTATCCGCACGGCCTTCCATAAAATACTCCCTGATAACGGCATCGCATTCTTGCAGTAGTTCCGCCTAGTGCTCGAACCGCTGAACTTGACTTTTTAGCGTGCGAGAGTCCAGGTTAGTGCAGGGCCTGATTCCACGCGCCTTGACCATGGGCAGTATTACACATCGGCCGAGCGCTTTCGTGTACTGCGCTGTGAAACTGCATTCATGAACGCCAGGTGTTGCCTGACGTCAGGATCCACCGTAAACATCGCTTTGCCCCCTGTATCTAACCGCCACTTCTCCAATGGGTCACCTTGACGGAACTGTGTGCACCAGTCACAAGTGCAAGCCAGGAACAAAGCAGTTGCACTGGAGTTACGTGCTGGCAGAAAATTCCAGATGGCATCGTATATTCCGTGGACGACGCAGCCGAATATTGTATCCGAAGCGCACAGGTTATCATAGACACTCTGGACGCACCCGGTTACAACTCTTGGAAAATTGTTTAAGCCGAATAACCCACAGTCGAGTCTTCAAGATAGTGCTTTTGATGGTCGTTGCCTAAGGACAAATCAGGATTACGCAGTATAATGATGACGGTAACGTCTATTACTGAACCACTTGCTGTAAACACCTCTAGCACTTCTAGAGCTGGAAGGGTGAGTTCCTTTGATTGATCGCGGCCACTGAGCGTGATTTTTACCCTTCTGACTTCATACTGGCGTGAGTGGTTGCACTTGCCGAATGCGAATAAAGATGAATCACCATTTCTAGTGTATCGTAGAGATGGCTCCTGCGAAGCATCATGACGATGGAAGGTCCGCTGGTTCCCGGGGTCACGCAGTGTCCGTACCGGCACGCGGCCGCGTTGTTAGCACACCCATATTCTGGCGGTGTAGAGCAACACCACCGGTAATCAACCCCTCCTGCTTGCATGAGCCGTTGTTACCTACATTTCTCGCAGTGTTGCCGCCCCTCTGTGTTTCAGCGCCGGTATGAGAACATGGTCACAGAGCGATGGTTGCTGCTCGCTTCCCCATTTTGCACAGCGGTGACATGTGTGGTCCTGCGTAGTGGTAGCACTTGAGCCATGCTGCCGTTCAGCAATTGGGAGCAAAGTGTCCGTGCTTGCAACACGTAAAATACCAACACTTTCTAGAGAGAGGGAGAAGGTAGTTTAATGATACTGACGAGGTTTGTCCAGCAAAAGGCCTGACATTCGACGTCAGGGGAGAAATAAAACGAGGGAGAAAAAAATAAAATAAAAAGAGAAGCAACAAGGAAACAAAAATTTTAAACATAGGAAAAAAAAGTTCAGAATTGGAGACTGAACTCAGTCCAGCAGTTCGGTATAAAAAATGTTTAAGTATACTCTAAGTTATGCTTGCATCAATTTGAACACATTACTGACACCGCAGAGTAACCACACGCGAGCACGGCACGTTTAGCATTAGCATAGTAGCCATGCTTTGCACACCACCACCTAATGCTCACTTTGGCAGCCCGCCGAGTTTAGGAGTTGAAAGATAAGAAACGCGGTACTATATCACGCGTATGATCGATGTTCAGCAATGTTAAAGAGTGTTGACAAGTCCTGAACTGTATAGGAAGCTGAGAAAGGCTTTCGTCGCACGTGAGGTCACTTTAGCACATGATAAGGGGCCAAGCAGATCGTGTAACGTAAGACGCGATGTTTGCCAAAGTAACTGTCAATGAGCGTCTGGGTGTATCATATTGTCTACACACACAGATAACATGGTGGATATCTTCTGGATAGTCGCAGTGGTTGGAAAGGGGTGAGCTGGCCTGGTACAGCTTCAAACGGGAAAGGCTTGTGTAGGCGGCGTTCACACGTATTTATTTATTTATTTATTTATTTATTTATTTATTTATTTATTTATTTATTTATTTATTTATTTATTTATTTATTTATTTATTTATTTATTTATTTATTTATTTATTTATTTGTTTGTTTGTTTGTTTGTTTGTTTGTTTGTTTATTTGTTTGTTTGTTTGTTTGTTTGTTTGTTTGTTTGTTTGTTTGTTTGTTTGTTTGTTTGTTTGTTTGTTTGTTTGTTTATCACAGTACCCACAGCGCCAGTTTCGCATTACAGTGGGGAGGGACTACATACTTCTTAAATAAATGAAAGCAGTTAGTATAGCACACGTATAGACAATTACCGATCATAGCAAATTTTCGACACAAGCGAAGAGCATGAGCAAAAATAAAATCATACATGCGTGAAGCATACCACAGCGGTTCTCGAGAGCTGCGTCGTGCTTGTTGAGACCAGGCGGAAACCTGAAAGTAAATTCTCGGTCGATGGAGTAGGGCGGTGCATAGCGGCGCGATATATCAGCCCATATGGAAAACTGTACCTGCTCCGCAACACGAAACCCCAGTGTGGCCTCATCTTTCCTAGACAACGGTACGGCCGCAATAGGAACGTCGTGGTTGTGAGCCTGTGAAGCTGTAACGCGTGCTGCAGAATAGCGCGATACACCGCAACGTGCCAGAACCACTGGAGTGTGATGAGGTGGTGAGTGCTGACGGCTTGGTAATGTAAAACCCCAATGTACCAGTGTAACCTTTCATTAGGAAATTAGTGAAGGCATGGAAGGGCCTCGCGGGAGTCTGTAAAAATCACTCATTGACTTACTGACTGGGTGGTGCTGTATTGAAGACCCACGTGGAGTGAGGCGAGCTCTGTCGCGGTAGATGATGTCCTGTGGTTGAGTTCTTTGGTGATCGTGGTTTGCGACACCGGAATATAAACTCCACTCGTGGAGGAGCCTTCCATGACTGAGCCATTAGTATATATGTCGGTATGAAAGACGGATTTGTAGTGTAGCAGCTGCACAGTAAAAAACTGAAGAAATAGAGCTGCAAACTCAGCTCTTCACGTGATCCCTCGGACGGATGTGTACATACTTATGGGTGGGAGCAACCATAGCGAGTACGAAGGCAAATATTGGACCTGGTAATGTGGCGGGAAGAGCTCTTCCAGACCTGGAGCAGAAGTTTTTTACAATTGCTGGTTTTATTGTTTTGCCACAAAACGTAAACGCCCACGAAGGCGTTGCAGTTCCCACACTGGATGTTGTTGTTGGGGCGCAGATACACAGACGCAGTATGCACACTTGCATGCCTTGTAAAGCATTGACATTGCTTGCTCACAGGTAAACAAGGCAGGAAGGATGTAGCGTAGCAGACCTTCGCCTACAGCATCGTGGAGACGAAGGAGCGAGTAAACTGTGCAGCCTCCAGCGTTGCAAGAAAACATTTGGAACAGATTGAAGACTGAAGAGTACTTTTCCTTCAAACTTCAGACATGTGGTGTGTATGTCAATAAAAGGTAAAATGTGACGACGAGCAATATGATTTGCGACGCACGGTATTGGATTCTCATTACCGTGAGCTCGTACCGTGTAACGTCTTGTTTTGTGAAAGCAATTGGAGCTTATTTTGTAGCGGAGATTTTGTGTCCACGCGCAGCGAGGAACGCTGAGATGGACTTATTCATCGCCCAAGCCTTGCACGGAGTCCACGCCGATTGCGCCGGGAGCACCATATGCAATTATCAGGGTATAGGGAAATCGCGACAGGTCGTGGCAACACATTGCAATGCTGATGCGGGAAGTATTAAAAACTGCTGAACTTAATACTCCACCTTGCGGACCATCACTAATCACTCTTTGCTTCTTTGTGTCGTCCTCAGAGGTGGTCATAAAGGTGGTTCTGGCGCAGCCAAGCATACATACTGCCACCAATACTTAACCAATTCATTTGAAAGCGGATGGCGTCGTGCGCAGCAGAGTCATACGCAGCCATGGCCTCCAAAAACATGGCTGTGACGTTGTTTGGCAGCGCCTTTTTACGTTTAACGCAATCTGCAAAGGCGACAACACTGGGTAAACTGCGCCTGCCCTTTCGGAAGCAGGACATCTGTGGCGGGTAAACATTTCTGGTGGTGAGATCCCAACTTAATCGAATCAGCACCCTTCTTTTATTGAGATTGCCTACCCAGCTCAAAATTGCAATTGCTCGGTACGACTGAATGTCTGTAAGATTTTTTCAAGGTTTTATTATTGGCACAATGCGACCAGTCCTCCAGGCAGGCTGAAGACGACCGGTCATCTATGATTGTTAGAAAATATCCAGGAGAAATCTCTTACCCGACTTTATCTTCATAACCGATGATAAAGTCATAACGAGTTTTGACCTTATTAAAGGGTCCCGGAATGGCACAGAAGGGGCAGGTAGTATGCCCAGGCATTGTCGACTTGGCACCTAGCGATGAAGATCCTGCTGCCAGTGCTAGCCCAGAAGGAAGCTAAGGCGGAGTCACGTTGCGCTTTGCTGACAACCTTATTCAGGTGGATTCCTTGAGCAACACGTGATCATCATCTCTGCTTTCAACTTTCACTTGCAGTAACTTGACGCCTGCCTTTGGTTGGTCAGCTCCAGCCGTGTCTGTCTTCTTCAGCTTACGGGAGAGTATTTCCATGTTGTCCGGCAATTACTGCAGCAGCAACCAGTGCAGCACGACCGCATACTAAGTAGAGGGTTTGTCAAAGATGTCCAAACAGCCGGTCTTGAATTGCATCTGCTCGTAGATGACCCGCAGCAGTGATACTTCTGTCGACGACAGGATCGGCTCGATGGAGAGCAGGCTGTCACGCGATCGTCGATGAGATCTTTCTGGCTATAACGCTGAGGGAGTACCACGACTGGAATCTCGTAAGTAGCATCAGTAAGGCGTATTCCTTCATAGTACTATTCAGGGCTCATGAAACTTTTCAGTATCTGTAAGGTTATGGGGGGACTGTATGGTCGTTTCGTAGTGCTTCCAGAAGCCTCGCGACTCGCGGCTCTCATCATGAAAGACAGGTTTTGTAACTTCCGCAAGGCCATGCTTTAACTCGATGCTCGGGCCTAGAGTGAGCTGCGAGATTTTGGCTGACGAGCTCCGAGCGTGCCGCTTCGATGGGGCTCCGAGATACGTCACTAGTCCCCGCTGGCCATTCAGGTAGTCATCCCTACGCCCAGTGCGAGTCTATGCATGCGCGTTCGGTCCCTACCGAGCCCTGCTAACCGCGTTTCCGAACTTCTCACGGAAACGCAGAGCGTCTGCGACTTCTTGGTCGAACTCTCCACTGTCAGGAGGGCCGGTGATCTGCTCATCCAGCTCGTCGAGAGCGGAATCTTTCTTTCAACTCCCGTCGATGATTTTTTGGAGGCCGGATTATGAACTTTAAGTCCTTTTTATGAGGAGATCGCTCACCAACTTTACTAGCCGCGCACAGAAGCAGTGTGGTTGAACCACGAAGAATGTTTCGGCGAACACGGAGAATCTCCATCCTCGGAACGCTGTCGGTACCAAGTATGTCGGCCTTATCCAGGGATTACAGCTCCAACATGTAGAAAAAGTGAAGAGGCCAATGCGTTCGCTGCAAGATCAAAAAACGTCTGCATCTTTATTGCGTTCTCACGCACTGCCACCGCTCCCCACCGGCTTTGCTCTCATCTTGACAAAGAACTGACAAATCTCAGAAACGATATCTCGAAAATCGCAATCAAAAAGCTAGTGAGTACCTCAAGCGCATAAATTCTACTTTACAGGTTTTTTGTTTCGTTGCATAGTGCTAGTGTCACCATGCGGTTTTATGTCTGGTAACCAATCTCCTTCTTACAGTTGACTACCTAAGGTTTAAGTGCTCAGCCTCGGGTATTTCTTGTCTATTTCCTCCATTATTGTCTGTATAGTAAATGACCACAATATTAGAAAGCAACAAGCGAAGCTTGGACGTAGACACGTTTTAGCACTGCCTTTGCAAGCTCACATTGAGGAATAGAGATCAGCACAAATGTCTGTTGCCACTTAAAACAGGCCCAGCTTTCTTAAAGTATGCGACGAAATGGTACTTACTTGATTGGAGCCAAGGCATCTAGATCACGCAACCTATTAGTAAATATGTTGCTGTACACCAAATAGCACGGGCGCTTGGGACTTCGTCTGCCTTCGAGTATATCAAAAATGGCCTAGAAATAAACAAATTAATACAAACTAATATTAGCGTGCACCTACCTAACAACATAAACATTTCAAATCTGTTGTGGAAATTGGAGTTGAAATATTAGCAAGGAAGGTGAGAAAACACGAACACAAAGACAGCCTTTGTGAATGCAGTATTTGAGCCTACTATAAAATTTTTGTACTATAAAAAAATCTATAGCATAATAAAGAGCACCCTTCATATTTTCAGGCGCTATATAGACGATAGCGTACCAAAGGCCTGATGCTTGTTCGTAATTTTCCTCATATTTCAATTTTCCGTTCTACTTGGATGGCGCAAGCTTTAAAGGAGTACTGACACGAAATTTTGAAGTTGAGATAACTATGTAAAACGCTTCTTTTTTATCAGGAGATATCTCCCAGCAAGTTTCAACAGCAACCGTTCAGCGAAACATATTTAAAATCCATTTTAATCTTCGCCCGCACGAGAAAGCCCAGAGCGGGCCGACGTGACATCATCTGCTACGTGCCCCAAACCGCCGACGTCGGGGCTCCCGTGACGAAGCCGACGCGCTGGCTGTGGTTGGCGCGCGCTGCTCGGGCGTGTGTACACGTCATAGTTTTGGGACTGACGTCATGCTGCCCGGGCCTGTGGGGACGGCGAAAACCTCGGCCGGTCTGGGCGCGCGCGTGCGCTCGCTCGCGCGCGCTTCTAGAGAGGCAGCGATACGGCAAGAATGGTGACGTCATGTTATACATGCTGTCATGGCGGCCGCTCGGCGTTTTTCAGTCGAAACCGAAACTGGCACGAATAAACGACGCCGTAAATGAATGTTTACGCTGCGCTCGACCGTCTAATCTGTCATTCTATGATTAGTGGGCTGGTAGGCACGCATAGCAGCGAAAAAAACGTAACATAAAAATTTCGTGTCAGTACTCCTTTAAAGATAGGAGATGACTACTTTCCAAATCAACTTCGCATAACAGAAAATAACGACTATAAAGCGTAATATTTTCGTAAAAAAGTACGAAAACAAAACGAAATGATGACACGAGACACCCGCACACTCTCATGTACTTTGCTTTACCGCGTATATGGCCCCACAGCATTAGACAACTATGCTCTACAGAGATACAGAACAAGGCGAGCAGCATCCGTCATTATATGGTGTTGCTAGAAAGCGGATGCTTGTTTCCTTCTCCTCGTTTTTGAAGACGATCTGAAGCAGCAGGGGCCGATTTACAATGTTTGAAAACCTCATAGGTTCCCATTGTCTTGCGAGCAATCGCCCACTCTTCGGTAACTCAGGTGAAAGATTGATTGAGCGCCAAGCAAACGGCGACCGGAAATAGCGTCACACGGAAAGCCCATCGTATGCCCAGTTTTAGCAGACGGATAAAAGCGCATTTTGGCCACGCGCTTGCCGTGTGCGCGGCGTGTGCAAACACGAAGGTTAGCGCCGTGAACAGGCAACAACGCAGCAAAAGTACTTACCAAGAGAGCCACAGCACCATGCCACCAAAACAAAGCCTACTCAAACTATAGTGCAGAGTATTCAAAATAGCGTACTAGATAAAGTTACACGTTTTGTAGGAATCGGTCATTTGTCCCTTCTAACGCAACGGTGTCCGGCGGACTACTTGAGCGTTGTGCCCTTGCGCGTTCTTTTTTTTCCGCGGCTGGGCTGGTGGACGGACGCATCGCTGGGACGTATGCGTCTCTTTTGTTGCATTGAAACCGCCGGAGTACTCCTGTACGTGTCTGTGAGGTACGTGTTGGTGTCGGTGCCTGTGGTTGAAGTATACCTTACCCGTGGATTAACATCCAGCTGAACTGAAAGAGCGTGGTGGTGCGGGCTTGTTGGTACATACTTGACAGGCAATACCAGCGCTTAAACGGCGCCTTGCCTTGTCAATCTTTCTTGCGTCCCGTTTAAGCGCTGTTATTGTCTGACCAGCTGAAGCTGGGTAGGCAGAGAGGGACTGGACAGCAGCCTCCCCCATTGTTCTTGTTCGGTAGCTGGCGGGAAATGAGGAGGGTGCTCAGGGCTAAAGTCGCACACAACGCTTATGTTGCGGAGTGTTCCTACTTCTGAGCAAAATTTACATTCAGCGTCGTTGGGATTCGGGTGCATTAAGTGAAGACGCGTCGGGTGTGGGAAGGAGCCGCGTTGCTTTTGTTCTCTGGAAAGGTCAGGGTAAGGTTAGGGTCGGGGCTGTCTGTGAAGGCAAATAATGCTGGGTTATGTCCCTGAACGTGACAAACTGTTGACTGTCTTCATGCAGCTCCATAGCCTCGGTGGTAAAAGCGCTGGCTTGTTGGTGGGCGTATTCTTTGCCTTCCGTGGAAGCATGAGCGGCTGTCCAGACGAGGTGAATAGAACCGTTTCGGGAGTGGTTGTTTAGCACACGCAGAGCTACTCGGGACACCGACCTCGACTGGTAATTCCCATAGGATTGTCGGGATCCGGTGGCTACCTTGCGAACCCCTGGCTAAGTGACAGCCAAGGCGATGGCTGCCTCTTCTGCTGCCGTCATGTCTTCGGTCTTGAGTGAGGGACACGCAAGGAGGTTGGTTCTGGAGGTAGCCCCGATGATGACGTATTGCTACCCGCGATGTTGGGAGGCGTCTGTGTAGATAACTGCATGATTCTCGCCGAAGGTGGTGGTGACCGCTTTGAGCCCGTGCTTGTCGGCGACCCTCGTCGTGTGAAGGGTTCATACTTCTAAGCAAAGGGAGCCTTTTTATTTCTTGTCACCACAAGTCCGGGAGTACATAACGCGGTGTGACATTCTGTGCTGCCCAGCCAATCTGGTGAAAGATGCAGCGACCCACTGCAGGTCCGCTCAATCGGAGCTTCTGGTTATACAGATAGCCCTCTATCAACTCTTCCACCATATTTTGGAGCCCCATACTAAGCAGCCTCTCCGCGGGCGCACTTATGGGAAGACCAATGGCCTGCTCAACCGCCTTTCTAATAATTATATCAATCATCTTTATGTCCTCCTTGCCGACAAGAAGACATGGGGGTGAAGTAAGTGATTCTCGAGAGGACAAAAGCTTGAATTAATCGAAAGGTATCGCCTTCCTTGAGGCCTCGCTTATTGGTGGCAGCAAGACTGAGCATGTGTATGATCTGACTGATGCTCTGTTTAAGGTGCTGCGAGGATACGTCACTCTTGGTGTTGGCCTGAAGATGTAGGCCCAGGATCCTGATGCTGGGGCTTAGATTGATGGCCTGGCCATCAAGGAGTATATCAATGTCTTTCTTGATGTGGCGTTTGGCGTGAGGGCGGATGACAATGATCTCTGATTTTTGTGATGAACACTGGAGGCTACAGGCTTTAGCACATTGGCGTAATAGAAGTGAGATGCCATGGGTTGGTGTGAGCGACCTTTAAGTTTTGTAACACCTTGCGCATGAGCAACGCGCGCACATGGCCGCTACACATGCCGTGGGCGAAGCGCACTGCGGCGCGAGAGGTCGCGTGACACTATCACGTGGCATTCAGCGGGAATGCAGGCGGTAAATCCGCAGATGTGCTTCGTGAGTGCTCCCCCTGTCTTTCCCGTTTCCGCGTGGGCTCGTACCTCAATCGGTAAGACAACGGGCTCTCGCTTTGTTACTGTATTACTTGCAGGTGCGATTCCTGGCGGTGCCAGTAACTTCTTTTATTTGTTCGCAGGAGTTTTCTGGTGATACCAACGGTCGCGAAAGAATTTTGGGGGGGGTAGGGGTAAAAAGCTTTACTTTAATACTACAGCCACTGTAGTAAACGGAGACTGGTGGCACCGTCTCTTAGTGGTCCTGGGTGTGCACTGCAGTGAGTTTCACAGGGTCACCGTGAGCTGCAGTCAACTCTGTCGCCGCCCGGCGTATCTTTGAATCGAGAGGTGGTTGCCAGTGGTATAAAGTCCGGCGTTTTTCTGTCCCGTGAACACTGCGTTCCTATTGTTTAGCGGCTGTAGTAAAATCGCCAAAAGATCGCTTTTTTTGAAAGCCACATATATTCTCGTTCTATGTTTTTTTTCCTGTGCGTTTGCAAACGTTTTCCAAAAAAAAACGTCGCAAAGTGGCATAAAAAATGCTTTTGCCTGCCGTGGTGACAAAATATCAGCACAAAAGGGCGAAAAAACGGCAATTTTGGGAGCGCGATATCTCCGCAACGGTGCATGAGGTGCGGCCATTTTGGTGCGATTGGATCGCCCGAACGATCCTTGTTCCGGTCCTGGCCATCGCTTTTATCTTCGTTCTTTCACAAAGGCACGAACAACCGCAAAAGAAAGACACACAAATAAAGCCAGAAATAGATGCTGAAGCGCGGTTGGCCTTCTGGTCGCTACGCGTTTAAACGGCCCTCCTGATTGAGCGTCGCTGCGGCAATGCAAGATGGCGCCCGCCTGAACTGCGTAGTGCGCATTCCTGCGTTCATTTGCGCTGTGTCGCTCGGCCAAGTTTCTGTTCAGTCATTTTATCTGCTGTGGTATTCAACACGGACATTATCACGATGGGTATGCCTGAGATCACGAGTCAGATTACGGGAAGGCTCGTGGCTCGGAAGGCGGAAGTCATCGAGCCCTTCGTGGTGCGCGTGACTTCAACCTGGAGGGTGAAACGCGGTGTGCGCGCTTGTGATACCGGTTCGTGAAGTGAACTTTTTGTCTGATTTGCGAGGCTTACACGCTTAGTTATTGCTAAGCTTCACAGTGGGCCTGCTAGTCTTGGGAAAGAAACGGCCGACGCGTCAAAAGCTGCAGCGCGCACGACGTACCCGCTGCGCATTGGAGGTTCGCCTGACTGCGCAACCGTGTACGAGTGAACGCCAGAAGTTGTAATTGATGCTTGCTACGTTAGATTTAACCTTCAGAGTGACCTGACAGGCATGTCAGAGATTACCAAAGTATTGCATGTTGTCATAGACGAGCGCCGTGGTGCGGGCGAGCCATATCGCTTTCTCGCGCAACGTTTTTCGTGCAATTCGAGTAATCATGCAAACAGGTCTGAGTTCGGAATAAAAACGTGCAGACCGCGTTAAACATGTTTCCCAACTGAACAATAGTACGTACCATTATTCGCGCACTCCCACGCTTTTTCCGTTAAACACGTACCTTATTGTCGTAGATACTAACAAATTGATTTTTAAGGTAAATTAACAATACCAATGCATAAATCTATCGTTTAGGGCATATTGGCTGTGCTGCGAGAAGTACTGGATGCCCTGAATTTCAAGACTACAAAAAATGTGCATACATAAAAGTTGAAGTTATGCAGAATAATATACCAAGCTTTAAAGTATATTTGTAGCCTTGTCGTATACAGACTTTTTGCAATGAACACCTGCACGTAAGCTGCTGCTCCAGGCAAGGTTATAAGCATAAAAGAAGCCAAAAATTAGTTTTCAAATTTAATTAAACAAGGTGTTTCATTTGTTGCCTTTGTGGCAACATTGCAAGGCAAGTTGTCCAGTGCACTCCAAGCAACCAGCTAACCTACTTTGCCTTGAAAATTATCTTACCATTCCCTCACCCCGTTTGGTCCTCAAACTGGGCTGTGGACTCTTCACAGAGCAGCTGAAAATGATGTTTTGTTAAACTAAAAAGGCTGAAAAAGGCACTCCAATTTTAAGGGAAGGCATTCCAGAAGCCCCGTGTTAAAAGGACACAAATGGCTGCAACCCTAGCGACTTTTGATGAATGAAATCTATGTTGCAACTTCAGAAGCTGTTTTCTCCAAACAGCTTTTTTACCACCGGCTCGCTTGTTGAAGTGACTTCTTCGTGATCGCTAGGGCGATCTTGATTACGTTCTTTGCGTTACATTGTTTGATGAACAGTTAAGGTAGTGACACTTTTTGTTTTCCAGGTTTACTTGTTTAAATTTTGTATTCAAATAGTTTATGCTCTTTATGTCGGTTGTACATTCGCCTCTAAAAAACTGAAAACAAAAGAAATGTGTTTTAAATAAAACAATCTAAGACTGTCATGACCTCGTCTATTCGTTTGGGCATGCAAACCACTTCGAACAAGTTTTGCATTATGTTTTATAGGCGCTCAAGCTCGGTACAAGGTGAACAGAAAGAAAATTTTATAAAAAAAATTACGCCCACTCCCCTCGCGGGAACCCTGGCGTAATGCGACGCTGAGGGGGGTTCAAGCGCAAGCGGAGAGCAACCGTCGACCGAAAGGCCGCCGGAGAGCAGCACACCGGTTATATGCGCAGCGCGCCCGAAGGAGAGGAGACCGCGCGATAGAGAGTACTGCACATGCGCCTGCGCCAGTGTGTCTGCCGCGGCTATGACACAACACAATCATACACAATCCACTTTAATCCAATCCAATCCAAATCCAATCCAAGCCAATCCATTCGAATCCAATCCAATGCCCCTCGCAAGAGAGGGGCATCGGAAAGGAGAGGGGGTGAGCAGCGGAGAGCGCAGCTCACGCGGCGAAGAGAATGGGGGAGGGGCGGATGACAACAACGCCGACGACGCTGCATTGACAAGGCGAGTGAATGAGATGCAGTCGCATCTCATAATAAAGTTTTCAAAGATAAATTTTTGGAAATATTACATTGAACTTTTTATGGTGTCATCACAGAAGCATTTCCTGTTGCTATGATACTTTTCATTAAAATCAATAATGAAATAAAACAGCTGATTTTGAAAGCCGCGTCCCCCCTTAATAATTCGATATTCGGGGCTAAATATTCGTATTCGATTCTTATTCGAAAAATTTGATATTCACACACCCCTATCTCAATGTCGTCATTTTTATCCTTTGCTACTGTCGGGGATCACGGAGTCGCGGCGCAGAACCCGAGAGAGACTACCGACGTTCAAACTTTTCAGAAGCGAACGCCCCTTGCTGTGCTGGCACACCAAGCACGTGCCGGTCCTGACTTTATTCTTCTCAAATTTGATGGATGGCGCCAAGGCCCCGGCTGAGAGCGCTGACAAAGGGACGCTGCAGTGCCCCCCGGCCACACGCAATGTCGAATCTCACGTGATGCGAGGCAGGGGTGTGTTGGTTTCACGTGTGGAGAGAGTGGAGCCTAGGCCTGCGATGTCTGAGCGGAGTTCGTTGAATGGCGTCTCGAGGTAGGCTGGCTTGAGGTGGTCTAACGAGACCACTTCTTTGGGACCCTTCAACAAGATGGTGGCAAACTTCGGAGTATTGTTATGTACACGGTAAGGACCATCATGGGAAGGTGGAAGGGGCGCCTTCACGGCGTCTCGCCTGAGGAAAACGTAGGTTGAACAGGCAAGGTCAGGATGCACAAAGATGCACCTGTCAAGCGATGATGGCTGGATCGGACAGAGTTTTGGAATGCAATCCTGCACGCATTCGAGGTACTGCTGCTGCTGCTGGGGCGGAGAGGCCCAAGGGACGAACAAGTCGACAGGAAGGCGCAAAAGTGCGCCGTAGACGGGTTCGGCCGTTGAACAGTGGAGATGCCGACGAAGGACGGTACGCACGCCAACAAGCGCTCTAGGAAAATGATCCGCCCACTGTTCTCGATCCACGTGCGCAGTGAGGGCAGCATTGAGCTGCCGATGGAGTCGCTTAACAATGCCCTTGGCACAGGGATGGTATGCCGTGGCACTGCAGTGTTTAGTACCTACCAGGCAGGTGACGTACGTCAAGAGAATATATTCACATTGCTTGCCTTGATCCGTAGTAATAATGTCGGGGCAGCCGAAGCGACCAACCTATGTTGAAACAAAGGCTTTGGCGACAGTTTCTGCAGTGATTTCCGGAATGGGCACAGCTTCGTACCAACGAGTGAAGCCGCCCATCGTTGTCAGAATGTACCGGCAATCATTATAGGGAAGAAGTTGTCCAACCAAATCAAGATGTACGTGGTCAAAGCGACAGCTGGGTGGAAAGAAAGAATGAGTGAGAGTCTGTGTGGCGGCCCACTTTGGTGGTCTGACAAGCCACAGAAGAGCTGGCCCACTAACGAAAATCAATGTTAATGCTCGGCCAGACGTTCCGTTGTGTAACGAGGCGTTGCGTGGATAGGTTGTGGCGTGGCATATCTCCTGAAGCGATAGAAAAACAGCACGACAAAGGTGCAGCCGGAACAGAGAGACCAGGTGCAGTCGCTAACACGTCCCGCTACAGTGAGCCAGGCACCAATGGAAATTTGGAAATTTGCGCACATAAATTATGTCCACCTGGGAGAGTGCCTTTTTTACGGAGAAGCTGTCGGAAAATCTGTTGGTTCCGGTGTCCGAAAATCCCTGACAATTAAATACCGAGCGGACATGAGGGCGTGCCTCGCGGCGACCGCTCAGCGTCCCCGGCGCCCGTTTATTAAGCCAAGCATTGGCCAAGATATAAAAAAAACTCCAGTGTTCACCGTAATCGGGGCAACACTTCCAAAAAAACTTAATGAAGCTCACACTTTTAGCAACAAGTAGGGAGCAAAGGTCGTTGCCGTAGTGAAGAAGAAGCAGATCCGCTGCAATCGTGGGCTTCAACCGTCCTGATCGTCCCGAAGGTTGCGCGCAGCTGTGCGACCTTTCAATCTTAAATCTTAGTGCACCCTTCATTAATTTTTTGGTGCTTGGATTTCGTTGCTCCGCGACTTTGTAAAGAAAGCGCTGACTGGAAAGTGAATCCAATTATTATTTCAATATAACTAATAAGGTGTGACCGTATATTCAGCCTAACTTCCTACATCAAAGGTACTTTTTTATAACGGTGATAGCAGGCGAAAACATTGTTTTATCGATTGAAAAGAATCTCTTAATGAGTTTTTTGTGTGCTGACAATTCCCGAAACACAAGTATTCTTCGTTCGAAATGCCCTATGAGAAGCCTATATTCCCGACCAGTTTACTTATAACGAGTTGGCCTAGGATCAGTGGCTTTGTGACGAGTGAGAAAAGACCCGTATTCTTCGTACTATATATCCGGCATCGTCTATACATAAAATTTCATAACTTCTCCTCCTCCAGGAACACGCCGCCATGTATCGCGTCGCCGTGATGGACGTGGAAAACTGTGATGTCCAAATTTTGTACACTTTATGTACAGGAATATATACATCATATATAGAAGACAACTGAGGTGGCGCGTAGTGGGCCTTATAAAGTGCTTGCCGTGGTCTGACCGGCGGCCCGGGACTGTGCCCCCGACATGAAGCAAGTTGGACAGCAAAAACCATCTCGTTTTCAAAGGCCGAAACGCCATGCTTAGACCATCGAGGTCAAGAGGGAACAGCCCCATTTAACTAGGCTCAACCCAGTATCAGGCATGCTGAGACGCTTTAACGTTTGCCTGCATTTTGTGTGCGAGGCTGGCTCTAGTGTGCCCTCTTGCTGTAACTCGTGAAGAAAACAACACACATGAAAAAATTTCGTCCGCCAAAGCAGCCGTCTGCGCCCGGCCAACAATTCGTCTCTACTCTCTACCCACGCTTCGCTATCAACGTCGCGTAACGGCTACTATTTGGCAGTTCTACGCTACAGCTGCCTTATAATTCGCCGTCGGCTCAGTGGGGCTCGACTATCGCGTTGCCACGAAGAAGTCGGCTCATTTCTTTCTATAGATATGCTTGATAGACAAACACTGACGTTCAAGCCGGGAATTTTAGAAGCTCAACTCAATGCGGCATGTGGTGGCCAAAGCCTGTACTACAGGCCATGAGCCCGAAAGCAGGACATGACTAAGTATTCAACACACAGCAAAGAAGTAGTGCTGCTTTGATTACCGCATTTTATTTCCTAGTACATACTACAAAGGTTCACCACTAAAAGCATAAAAGCTTTTTTTCGCAAAGGAAATAAAACAAGAACGCTTCTTTTTGAGGCGCCCTTGCGCTTCTACACAAAATAAATTTGCCGGCAAAAGCATTGCTCGCCTTATTTTGCAAATAATCATTGTCATTTACGCTGTTGTGCGGTCATGGAATTAGTCGCCTCTCCATTAACTAACGATAAATTTGGAGTTGGTTAGGTATTTGGGTAACCTGCCCCTTTAAATATTTCAAAAATTTAACTCCCAAACGTTAGACTGGAAGCGCGCCGCATAAACAAGGTAGCACATGGATGGAGGGGGCGCACGTCAGCCCCACTAGACCCCGATTCAAACAAGGTGTAACGTGTTGTAGCTACGAAGTCTGTAGTTACGAAGTCAAACGAAGTCTGCGCAATATTCTTATATAGTCACAGCCACATGTAAACGTCTAAGTCCATTTTCTATGTTCATACTTGTCAAAATTGTAGAACAAGAACTAGACATTTCGCAAATATCAAACGGAAAATAAATACGCAATGGATATTTACAGGTTTCTTTGGAAAAAAAGTAATAGGTGATTTTGCGAAATGAAAAACTACATCGACTGCAGAAAAAAATCACACTGTTGCCTGCTGCCTCCCGCATCACTAAAGCTTCTGGCGGAATTTTAAGAACTCAAGCGGCAACAGTTACGAAAGGTTCCACTAGACAGGTTCCACGTTCTGCTTGGAACGCACGTGTACTAGAGCAACGCGGTTTTATAAACGTTGTAGTAGGGTGCTTCGATTCACGCACGTCTCCGCCGTACGGTAGCGCTGGCATAAAGGCACCCGGCCTGGAGATGTGGAACGCGGTAAACTTAAATATACTTGAGCAACCCTTTAGCGTGTTGACTTTGGGATTCTCGCGACGCAAGAGAGCCAACATGAGAGGTGAGAGGGAAAGCGAAGGGAGACATTTACTTGGCTAATTTCGACGATGACTATCGTCTTTTGTCGACATTGTCGAAGAAAGGAGCAGATACGCGGCCACTTTTTAGGAAATATTTCACATGTAGACAACTTCTTTGAGGTGGTCAGAGCGTGATGAAAAATTTCTTTTTAAGTAGCATGCTTGAAGATCCCTACGTACGTTTCATGTAATAGCTTTAGTATTCAATGAATAGATTTAATTATAGCTATTTATTGACCCAATTTTTCCGAACAGAGAGTACCTATGCCCTAAGTGACTTCACTAGAAGCAGTGATTTCAAATTTCGAAATTCATTCACTTGCGAAGATGTCATACACCTTCTGAGCAGGATACCCACAAAAATCATTTTTCTTGTAAATTATCGTGTGTTCCAAACAACACAAAATTCATACCCGGAGTGCCTGAAGATACGGCAGATTGCAGTCATATTTATAACACATGTAAGAAACATCGAAGATGGCAAAGTGATAAATCTTCCTGCTCCAAAGTTGAAAGATGGGATCCCGTACGGCAGCGTTGGTCTTGTTTATGTATGCATACGGGCTGTGAGTGCTGGAGAAGCGGAAAAAGTAGTTTTCGCATTATACACTGCCATGTGACGTTGATTTTGTTTTCACTAAGCAACCTTCAGTAACAAAGCATCATTAAGGCCTTGGGATGGCAAAAACATTTGTCATGCACTAACACGTTTGGATAACACACATTGCCTGGAGTACGTGTTGTTCATGTTTCGTTACCAGCGTCAGGACACACCATTCTCTATGTACTTATTTCGCATCATTATCAAGGAAACCAGGCCTGCCTTGTCGACTTCTATGTAATGAAGAAGCTGGGTTTCTGTGTTTTTATGTACGCACGCTTCCTGCAGAAGCTGAATTTTTTATCCTTTAGGAGAGGTTGGCGTAAAAATGCCCAGCGACTCACGGCTACAACATCGCTGTAAATCTATCCTGCTGAAAGATGCTCACGAAAGGCTAAGCATGAAAACGAATGGCATGAAGGCATTGCCTGTGTGATACTGAACTGTTCGATATAGCTCGTATGAGTGGTGGGAGTATTGTGACTTCAATTTCTCAAGCACGAGAATATATCGAAGCATCCTTTGGGAAACAAATGAGGAGTACATTGCAGTATAAACTAAATTTAGCATCACCAAAGGTCCAATATTTGGTGAACCGCATGACGCACCAACTAGAAGCAGCTTCAGTAGCCCCGAGTTCAGAGCCTCATTCGCACAGTGGCTCACGCGAAGAACAGAAGAGGGCTAGAGTTTTTCAGTTATATATGTGCATTGGCCTTATCTTATCGAACCTGAGTGGTTTAAACTACATTGAAGTTGCCACCGAATGTGAAGACGTCGTTTTTATTCTGGTTAGTTGAGCTTTTATTTTATTTTCCAAGGCCTTAAAACACTACTTTTTTATTTTTTTCCAAGCATATTTAAAGAAACAAACTCTGTAATATAAAACCCGACAGTCTTTTTTGAGTTTTTCAGGCAACAGCAACGGTTTGTAGGCCACAAAGGATTTAAAGCAAATCTAAGCGTTTAGCTGTGACCAAACGATTTGATCACAGCAACATATAAAATTTTCTTCTCCAGCAGCCAGGATTAATTTATTTCAACCTCTTTCGACCGGTAATGTTCAATTATAGATATTTCTGGCGTCTGCACTTTGACATTGCCTAAAATCCTCACAAAACAGTTGTTGCGTTTTTTCACTAGAAAGCTGTTACGCGAAAGGTAGGCAGTGCAGTGTAGACACGTGCAACGAGTGCAAGTATCTTGGGAACGTGCTTTTTGCACAAACTTCTGTCCACCCTTTTTCATGGCAAGAACACTTTTTGCAACTGTGTACAGACCCTGTGGAGATACAAAGGGCTTTATTTAAGACCCGAAACACTCATAATAATAAAACAATTTGCTGCAATATGCGTAGCATAAAATAATGCTTTGTAGAGATGCCGTTCAAGGGAGAGCAAAACGGTTTTAAGGAACTAATTATGACTTTAAGCACCCTCTTGGCATCTCTAGTGGTGAAACTTTCGCTACTTACAAGTTCTGTGGGAATTCCAAGCCTGTACCACTCTCGGTCTTTTCGAACCTCCCAGCCATATCGAGGAAATAATTGAATCCTTCATTGTATGGGCCTCCAAGTGGGTTGATGTGGCCCTTTTCGAAGAGTGAGTCGTAGAAAATTATGTCACAAAGCCCATCATCCGGAAACTTCGTTGTTCTTTTCAGGCTTGACCGCACAGTGCAGAGGAGCAACTCCGTCGGCATCGGAGGTTCTGGATACCAAGCAAAAAATGTCTTGGTAAACAATTAAATGAGGGCAGCAGGCGAGGCACAATCCTTTGGCCTGCTTTCACAGGATAATAACAACCTCAAAATACCAAGTATATTTTAATGCTAATGTCTACTAGTGAGCCTACTCCTTTCTTCAGCTGCTATATCGGGGGCTGAGAAAACCTCTTGCCTGCTGTTAAGAAAAAAAATTAAGCGCTTATTTTGGAAGTTATCGGCACACTCTCTGAAGATGTGACATCGTGATCATTTTGTTGACACAGCAACGGATGCCGCCTTATATTTGCAATTTTTCTTCATTCCTTTTTAGGCTTCCACAGTATATAGGCCCGCGCGCGCGCGGTCCCCGGACTGCTGTTGTAGCCAGTAATTTAAAAAGTTTCCCATTTTTCCACTGTAACTCGTAAGATCGTGCTCTTTCTCACCCACAGCACAGCCGGGAGACCAGCTGTGGTTGTTCTGCGTAAGGTGACCCAGGTGATCTGGAATGTTTTGATGGCCATCACTTTCTAGAGTTGCATGTGGAATCATATTCAGAAAAGTTCGGACTCATCACGCTTCAAAATGAGGCACCGTTGACTACTCTCACCATGAGACGGCCAGTCATTTTCCTGCCCCATCAGCGTGACCCAGGAATACTCTGGCGCGAATTACGTAGACGCAAACGACTGCGTCTTCATACACGTTAGTAACCACAACCGCTGCGATGCACCACCCATACTCTTCTAACTGAACTCCTACATTAAGGAAGCGCTAAGGCGTGCTTTGAAACTCGTAAGAACAGTCTCATTGTCTGGGAACTTTTAAAGAAAAAGCCGAAAGACGTGTTCGAGATGTATACGACCGTCAGCATATTGTACCTCTGGACTATCCGCACTGCCGGACCACAGCTATTGTGCGTCGTCCCTTAAGACCTCGGCACCTCTGTGCTTCAGCAGGTCCATGACATGCTAATTGCTGGACGTCTCGTCATCTCTCGCAGGTATGACCAAATACACCGCCGATTTTTAATCCCGGCCGGTACCGTTTCCCCACCCTGAAGATCAGGGCTTGCGACCAATGCCACGCAGAATGACATGAAGCTCTCCTCCAGCAGCGCAGAGCCACGCTCTTGGACCTGGTCTGGGAATCTTCCTCCATTTTTCATTGTCCACTTCGTGCAACAGCTTAACGGCTGTCGGATCAAACTAAAGCACGCGTTACGCAGTCATGTGCTTTTACGACGGGCTGTGCGACCAACGCGGCCACTTTCTGCTTCAAGATAACATTCCGCAGAATGGGTCCCCTTAGCAGATGCTGGCTGACCGTGACATACCTTCCTCTCCCTATCGGTTGGAAATATTTTACTTTTTGTTCTACTAAACACACGGCATCTTCAGCGTATTGCACTCTCACAAACAGCCTTACAGAAAGACCCTATCTTGATCTAACTGACATGCTATCTGGGTACATTTTTTCGGAACGTCTAGGGTGGGACCTCACGTGGATTTCTATATTTCTTCACCGCACAATACGGCCGGATTTTTACCATTTTTTTAATACCAGTTATCCCTCCCTACGACTGACAAGCTCAAACCGATGTCAGAAGACCCAACATTACTGCGGCCGGAGCACCCCGGAATGCCTCTGCTCACGGTAATCACGCTCGGCAGACAGCCCGCTACCGACTTTCATCACAAATTTTCAGAAACTAATTTATGACTTCAAACAACGGCTCACGGACTTCACTCTGGGATGCCTTCTTCTCGAACAGCTGTCCGCCTAGTCAGGTGTTTTATAAAATGGCCGCCCCGCTACTTGGGTCTATACTGCGTACAAGAAGTGACCCACGTCACGTACGGGATCTCTCCTGTTGTCCCAACGTCGCCGGTCTTTCTTCATCAGGCAGTGTTGCCGTGGTACATGTAATGCCGTACCATATGACTGACGCAGATTTGGGACAGCCCCGCAACACCACTCGATCCGACGGTGGGATATAGGGAAACCACCCGGAAAAACAGAGGACAAAGATAGGCTTATAGAGGAATTCAAGCCGGTTGAAGAGAACGACGTTCGGAGAAGTGTTCTGCTGAAGCAGAGGGAGGGTCGGTTGCCAGTTGTGTTTGCTAGCGGCGGCTAATCATTTCCTCTTGTGATCATCGTAAATACCCCAAATGCATTTTAACAGAAGAGCTGTTTAGGCTTTAGCTTTGTCCATTCGCATTCGCAAAAATACAAAAACTCCTCTGGCTCCAGACGCCCGGCACTACCATCGTCCAGGTGGGTAAGCGGACTCAAGCCTCGCCTAGCTATGTCGTTGTCACGCGCGCCGTTACATCATGACCTTCGCGAACACCCTGCAAGCTAACATGTTATACTACACTATAGTCCAGTATTCATAGACTGATCTTTTCCTGCTCTTCTCCTCGCCCGTACATCACCATTCGCGCCAGAAGTGGGCAGGCGCAGCACTGCGGGCGCCACACATGCCAAGTTTGCTGACAGGTTGCAACGGTTATAGCACGTCCTAACACGGTCCATTTTGGGAGAGATGTGAAAGCCTCCGGAGAAACCTGCCTGCAAGTCTAGAAAACTTTCCGCAGCAATTTTGGAAATACAGGCTAGGTGTAAAACCCTGGTCTCCGATGAAGGAAGATGGGTCACCAGCACTGCTGTCTCACAGTACCACTAGGGCATCTCATCGAAGGCAATTTCGAAAGCATTTTTATCTCATCGAAGGCAATATCGAACGCAATAATTGTTTTTCTTACTGTCCTCGACTTTCAAATAATACACGTAATAATTATCCTATTAAATCCTTATACCGCCTCTATTATTATCTATTCGGCAATTCTTAGAACATTCAACACGTAACTGTCGCAGTATAGCTAGGCTAGTCCTATTTTAAGAACAGGAATTGTGAAAGTCTAAAAATTCTTTTCCTTGGGAAACAAATGTGTCCACTTGACAAAAATGTTTGTCAGATCATTCATCAACAGAGATCCTATGATGCACAGAAGCCGCCAACACTGCAGCGAAGAGGCGTAACATGAGCATACCATGCACTGCCATTGGCTGTTGAAGCACTGCGTTCGATATGCTGCAGAAATGTATGCTAACAAAATGAAAACTTGAAGCGTAGTTTCCCAGTTCCTACTGACGACTCGCCATCAGACGATGTTTGGACACCTCTTTTCAGTACCCATTCGTGTCGTAAATTCTACTGCGCATCGGGTGCAGGGCTGAGTAGGTGGCAAAACATGGAGTAGGAAGAGCTGCGACGAAAAGAAAATACTGCTCGACAACACGAAAGAACCATATCCAGCCGCCAATGCTGAAAAAGCAACGACAAATAGCTTCGGAGGCGGCTAGAAAAGGACATGCGGTTGGTGCAATTTGTCAGGGGCGGACATGGGAGAGAGATTAAGAACGACTGAAGATGTGTATTCACGTGAATGGGGGCTACAGCGTCAACTGCGCGGAGACAGGACATCAAAATTGGCCCTGACCCAGTTCGAAACATTTCATGTAGTGGGCTTTTAAAGAAAGAACAAGGCATGCGCGTTCATGTGAGCCTCGAAATTGGGGTTAAATTGCTCACACATCCTCGTAATTCTGCCACAGTTCCACAAGTCATGTTGTCAGACATGTCGGTTTACACTGGACGGTCCTCTTTGGGCAGAGAAAACCATGACGGCGCCGACGAGGTAAGCACTGCTTCATTCACGTCTCGTTTTCTTCTTGATTTTTCTGCGACTCCTATTCAGTTTAGCTGTGGTGTTTTAAGATAATTCTTTCCTCTAACTATTGCAAAGAACCGTATAAGTAACACTTCAGCAGAATCTAACCTTAGGTAGGACTCTTTAGTGCGAGTTCGCAGAATTACGAGTTAATAAAAACGTACGCTTTGCTGAGCGAAGTCCACTACTTTCCAAACTTTTTCACTCATCTGTGCCTCTACCGGGCCTCGTAAAATTAACGTGATTTGAGCGAACGTACCCTCTTGAATAATAAACCCCAACAAAACAATAACTACGAAGGACCTGTCAACAAAGTGATAGGAGAAGCGCCGGCAAATTGACATCACCGGCATTGGGTCTGTACGGGTTCATCTGGGAGCATTCGCTTTTGCGGAGCCGTATATTTCAATCTAAATCATTGCCTAGAGAATACGAACAATTTACATTAGTTACAACGTTGTGGCACCATTTTCTGTCAAACATAATTCGCGGACGACGCATTTGAATGGAGGAAACTAGAGCTCTGATTAGAAGTCAGAAAAATAGTGGACCACAGTACCGCGCTGGTAGAAAAACATAAACCTTACGAGTTTCTAGGCATAGCCATTCCCATAAATTTATTAAGCAGTGCATTGACCAGTTGCTAATATTATACAGTTGTGAAAACGACCAAAGTGTCTAATGTAACGTGATAGGCCGCACCCCAAGGTGGCAACTGGCCGCGCGCATTGTCCTAAGGGCCCGTAGTGGCCATCAGGAATGAACTGTCTTTTCCAGCCCGTCATGACATTCTCTATTGCTTGTCACTGAATTCAGCGTATTTAGGATTTATTAGTGAATCCTGCTTGTCCAAGGCAGTAACGGGATGTTGCATGTGCCAGTCCACGACTACACTAGGGCCGGTTATGTCAACATTTTTAGGCACTTTGGCGTAAAGTTGAAATAAACCGGTAGTGCTTGTTTTAGTATAGTTGTAATGTATACAATAACCATGCAAATCCAGCTTCCAGTTGTACAAGTTGCCAGTTGCCAGTTGTAGAAATCGCAAAGTACAAGTTTTTCTTGACAAAAATACAATAAAACCCAAAATACACTTTGTTATTCTAGACATTATCCACATTCAATGCAAACTGAAACAAACGCGCAAGAATAACAAATACGTTATTATAACAACTTCAACTTTCTGTCTACAGATGCTGGCTATTCAACATTTTCCGTGCTTTCCCAAGTTTTCATCAGCGTTGGAGGCTAAACGGGGTAAGATTCCTAATGTAAGGGACCGACTGGAATTCGCTAATGTGTAGTAATTACTCTTGGCTGATGATTGTGACATCAGTAATGACTACCGTATTTTCCGGTCTATAAGTCGCACCTTTGTATAAGTCGCACCCCCCTCAAAATGAGTTTTTCCAAAAAAAAAGTATATAAGTCGCACCGTTGTATAAGACGCACCGGTATAGAAGACGCACTTGTTAATTAGGTAAACTCATAGTGAATCAGATCGTTAGAAAGTGCAGCGAAAGTACGTGGTTGTGGCGGCTCGCGCCTATTTTTGCATCCCCCTGTAAGCAGGGCTAGACACGGGCATATAACATCCAAAGTCTGGACATAACTAACTTCTCAAAAATGGTTTATGGATACACACAGATGGCATGTACTTACGGACGGCATTTAGGCAAAACCATCGAAGTCTTTGTCCTCAGACACGTTAACAAATAATTCGGTATCTTCAGTGGGAGTTCCATCGGTGCATCACTGTCGTCCTCCGACTCTCTGATGTCATCTTCGCCAACATCGTTACCACTCGCGGACGAGATTACTCCGGCCTTTATCAACCCGGCTACAACTGTTTTTGTAGAAATGGAGTCCCAAGAGTCGGAGACCCATTTGGCCACCTCTCCAAACGTCGCGCGTCTCTTGTGTGCTGTCGTAAATCAGTGCAATAAAGGTGTCATGGGGGACGGAAGTGACGCGACGGGAAGCGGCACGAAAATCAAAACTTTTCTCCAAGCTGTCATTTTAAAAATTAGCAGCACGTTTACCTCCTTCAGAGTAACTGTCTGTAATAATTCATGAGCTGCATTTTGTTTTTACAACCCAGTTTGATGTTACTTTGAATTTATTCTGAACTGTAGTTACTGCGCATGGCCTAAAGTGGCGCATGGTTGTCCCAGGCCATTATCCTTCTTTTTGACTAGAAACAGCTACAAATTCTTTGTTGCAATGTCCCGAAGCGACATATGGGCTATGAGAAATGCTGTACCAGTGGACTTGGGATTGATTTACACCATAGAGCTGTGTCTCAACCTGCGCTGGCCACGCGCGGCCGCCTCGGACCAGATTTATTCAATACATAATTCGCACCGGTGGATAAGACGCACCAACAAAAATTTCTGAAAAAACTGCGACTTATACACCAGAAAATACGGTATGTCAAAGATGGAGGCACAATTATTTCTCTTATGCGAGTACCCAAGAAGAATTTCATATCCAACTGACCTACCCCCATGAACTGCACTCATAGCATCTGCTTGTATAGAAGGTAGACATCAGACCCTGGGCTTTCTTGGAATGACAAATAATGAAAATGTAAATATTTAATAATCCAAAAAGCAGCAGTGGGGCCAGAACAAAGAAATGTTTCTGCTAGCAGCATTTTTATGGATGGGAAATTTTATTTTACAGAACCACTCTCAACACTGGCTATCCATTTTAACTTTTATATGAATCTTCAATAATGGCAAAACACTTGATTCGCATGACGGATTATCAAATTGTAACTTTCAGTCTGTGTCTGAATTTAACTAATATAGGAGCACATAGAAATAAACTACTCGTAGAAGTCCCAAAAAAACAAGGGCTACAAACATTGCTCATCAAAAGCTACCATGAATATCCAAGCTTCTTACCTCGTCACCAGGCTTTTAAAGGTGTTTGTAGCTAATAGCCATTCATTCTGTCTGCAGGCATCTCCAAAAGTGGCGTTTATTCGCGGTGATATAGAGCCACCAATATTACGTAAACACTACAATATTGCGGTGGTCCGCTCAATCACATAGTGAAAAGACTACTGCAAATAATTTGTGTCCTGAGTAGCGAATATGGTTATAGGGCCACACCATCTGGACACTGCAATGGTTTCACTACGCTCAAAAATACAACCAAAACCAATGTGCGTGAAGCTTTGTTTCAAAAAGCACACGGTTTGAGAACTAAACATAGGCTGGGTGCATCCAACTCTCTCAGATCCACGTTTAAAAACAGGGGGCAGATTGCGCACGGCATACGCAAGGTACTTACGAGTCGTCGTACTCCCTAGGGCATAAAAATGGCTGCGTTAACATTTTTTTGTCAGATACGGATACTGTATGCACAGACTTCCAAAAAACAGACAGAAGTGGCAGCTTACAGGCTAGCACTTTATAATCCGTACACAAATTGTAAATATTTAGCTATTCTGAATATCTTACAGGCCCCGAAGAGCATTGCGTGAAGAGTGTGACCGAGTACAAGAAAACGGAGCGCACAAGAATGTAACAGCGTTGGGGACAGAACATATATAACAATAAAGAATATTTTGCGAACTGTCGGAATATACACAGAGTACAACCAGCAGCTTGATATTATTTGGGGTAGAAGAACGAACAGAAGCCGTGTGAAATATTTATTAAATAATCTTATACAATGGTCATGAAGTGGACGTAGTGTAAAGTACACTGTACAAACGCACAAATGAGTCAAAAATAAAGTTTAAAATAAGTTTGAAACTGGGCGGTAAGTTGATACCGTAATTACCCGATTCTAACGCGCACCTTTTTCCGGAAAAATAGGCAGAAAAATCGCATGCGCGTTAGAATCGGATACGAAACCGAACTGGCGAAACAGCTGAAATTTTGTTCCACCCATCGCCATCGCCATCTCAAGATGGTGCCAAAGCTTTTAGCAACAATTTTTCGGATCTAGGCGCCTAGGCTTTTCTATCGGCGTTCACACAAATCGTCAAATTATTCCACTTGCGCGCTTGATAACAGCAATGGCAGCAGCGGCAACGAAGGTGCACCGCTTCCACGGCTTGTGAGCGGCTCCCACGTGTTCACAACGAGCGGTTGGCTGAAGCGTACGCCTCTGGAGAAGCTCGCGGGGTGGGCGTGCGAGGCCTGGGCCACGATCCTATCGAACCATGGTTGAACGTTCGTTCAGAAGTGCGGCATCGCGAACGCGCTTTATGACACCGATAACAAGATGTTGCGGACAGCAGAAGGCGACAAGCAGCTCTTGGAGAACGACGAGGTGTGAGATGAGTGAGATTGCTTCGGGGAATAAATCGCCCGTTTCTCTCGCATTCGTTTTTAATGCTCACAAAGTTCCTTGCGCGTTACGACCAGAGGTGTAAGTTTTTTCTTTTTTTTGCCTGGAAAATCGGGTACGCGTTAGAGTCGGGGACGCGTTAGAATCGGGTAATTACGGTAATCTGTAGGATAAGCTTCTTAGAGCGAAATAAGTATTGACTGGCTCTTATTACATGAAACGGTTTATTAAACAGGCGATAGTGTCGCAAAGATTATACGACCGTGGCATTGATCTCTACAGTACGGGGTAGTTCAAGTAACGGTTATTTCGTTTAGGTAAAAATTAACTATAAAGCCCAGATGCACGTTCCTAGGTGATTCTGCTAGATATATGTACCGCCTAGCCACGTTATTACAATTTTCAAGAACGAACAAATTAGCAATCGTTCATTGAGTTTCTAATAATCCAGAATAACTTGCTTTATTTATGTATGGCAGTCACCATTCCGGAATATATATCGCGCAGCTCAATTTTATATCTGCTACATCATTACATAGGCTAGATGTGTGACCATACAGACAAATCAGACTAATTAAGAATGGACAAAAAAATAGGTACGCCAATGTAAGGAAATCCAAAGATGCCTTCTGCCAGTTTCGGCGCGGGCAACCTATGAATTTTTATGGTTTTCTAGATTGTGGTTACAAAAGGAGAACATAGCCAATATAATACAAAAGTATTATACATATTCCCAGAACAGCTGTTTGAAGCCAAAACCCATTATATGTTAGCTAAGCAAAAATGCACCACATTTTGTGCCAGTTACGCCTAGCATACCGCCGTGTAGAGGTAGGTGTTCACGAGGAGAACACCGCCAAGCTATAGAATACCCTAGAAGCGAAAATGACGAGCACTGTTCAGAAAGAATACCAAAAAAACTTGAAATATAGTCGTTGCCATTACTGGCAAAATAATGATATAAAGTTGCCCTTCAGTGCTAAATCTGTCCGCGGACTGCAGTATACCCCAGTTCTGGCCACACCGAGTACATTCTCCGTCTGTAGCGTACTCGGCACGTCAGTTGTATATTTCTGACTGCAGTAATATAGACACACCAGAGTAAGTTAAAATATAGTGTCGTTTTGTCGTTCTTTCAGGAGCACCTCTTGAAAGTGCACGTCTCAGCGACGCAGCATAAAGTTCAAGATTTTAACTGCGAAATGTCGTGCCAAGCTCAGACAAGTAGGTCGGCCTGTTTCTATAACTATAATCGATATCTATAATTTGGATTGCGCACTCAGGTCATTCACACAATTCAGTTAGCGGTATTTGTCAGCCGGGACAAAAAAAATGCTTGTCACACGAATTCTACAATTCCAGCACAATATTTCCTTTTATTACCATGCCACTGCTCTTCTTCGAAGTAAGTTGTTGATAATTATAGTTCAGTAGCACCTAGTTCATAAAGAGTAGCGAACAAGAAACATGTCAAAGCACCGTGTTGTCCTGTTTTCGTTAACGTTCGATTTCCAATAAACACACCTTTCTCATTTTTCGCGACCCAAAACATGGATACGGAACATGAGGATTCAAAAACAGTAAAAGATATTCGATTGTCACGGCTGAGCACGCAATAAAGTGTTGAACGTGCTTCAGGTTTTCATTAAACTTGTGTTCTTTATTTTTTAAACGGAATTAGGCTATGTGCCCTTTCGCAATTGGGATTACCAAAATTCCCTGTAAATACTCGTCAGAAAGGAATCTGGACGAATGTGGCAAAGAAGGTTTTCACAGTCTGTGGGACTACTTTTTCCACGGTTCTTCTACAGGTAAGACACGCACTAGTTCCGGGGCCCGGTGTTCGCGATCACCCTTCCTTATTACGGAAACGTGCCAAATAGATGCCGTAGAGAGCGAGCCAATCACCACAAACCATTCCAACCATCTCGCTCTAAAGACTTCTTTCAGCGGCACAGGGTGGCTCTCCAGCGATTTAAAAAGGCTCGCAATTTCGCCATCCCTGGGTCTCGTTGGAACGCCTATTCTGCATTACAGCAAACTGCCCCAAAAAGAATATACATTGCAGGAGCTACCCCAAAAAATTTCACCCATGTTGTCCGCTTCACTGCGCCACATAAAACACGGATTGCATTACGACGGCTCTTGGAAAGGAAGCATTTTGCACCATCTTCAAGAAATTTAGTTTCACGAAAGCGGCGCCGTAGGCCTCTCTGAGATACTGTAGCCAATCCAAGATGCAGAGGAGAGTGACACCTGCAACAAAAGTGTGGATTACTTCCCGCCCCCCCTCCCCCACAAGTCCTGGGTCTTTCCATCCACCGCGATAAGTTTCTTCTGGAATATCCTGATTCACGAGGATCATCCCAGCAGAGCATGCTTGTGTGCACAGCGATAGAGTGGAACTCTTCCTTTTCATCTCTGTATTGGTGTGCCCAAAGTTGCATCTCTGTTTCATCAGAGATAAAACTACTGATTTGTGACATGACGGTACATTACATGTTGCGTGGTTACGGGCTTGTGCGTTGGAGGCTATTGTGGGTTGGCGTAGGCACTGTTGGCGGCTATTCAGCGACTATAGAGTGTGCTAGGTCATCTGAAAGTGCATTTAAATGGGCTGTCACACCAAAACATTTTGTGAACCTTCCCAGCACTTCTGTTTTTATTGTAGCAGAGATGGCAGTTCCATTAGCTGAGAAATGCTACTGCACTTCACGTGCATGCAGGAAAGGTAACAGGCAAAAATCAATCACTTTCGGAAATATTGGAGCGAAAAAAAGCCGCATACACACTGAACACTCTTCAGCTACAAATTGAGCATATGTAACGATCATTTGTAACGCAGCGTGCGCAAAATACTTACCGAGAAGCAATATGTCACCAACTTAAAATAAACCGCATCAGCACAAAATTAGTTTCCGACTGCAAAGACTGTACAAAAACGGCTGATAAGACACACGATCATTCGCTGATGTTTCGCCTTCAAACAGCAGCCAGCCTGCTTTTATTAATTATACGCAGTCATCTATTTTTGTAGATTTATAGATTTTCTTGACATTTCGAAAGCTTTCGACCGTGTTCCTCATCACAGGCTCCTCGCTAAACATTCTCGGCTTAACATTCACTCTAACATTTTGTTATGGGTAAAAGATTATCTTTCGTCACGAATACAGTGCACGCCCGCTAATAATCGTACCTCTTCTTTCAAACATGTAACTTCCAAACAATCGTACCACTTCTTTCAAACATGTAACTTCCACAGTCCGCTAGGGCAGCGTACTGGGACCCCTTTTATTTTTAATCTATATTAATAATTTTTGATCCTGTGTCTCTTTCCAAATAAGAATGTTTGATGATGACTGTGTGATTTACCGAATAATTTCTCGTGATAACGACCGAAAGACTTTGCAAACCGATCTTGACGCTATCAATGCAAAGGGAACAGAATAAACGCAGACTCAGAACTTTAGTGGAAAAACTAACATGAATACGCACCATTTCTTACATATGCACACAAACCAGCCAGTTTTTTTATAGTGCACCCTTCTGTTTAAAAGTGCAACCTCATTGCGGTAGAAGGTAAGTAAAAGCTCCCTGACAGAATTTTGCGACAGAATTTCTTACACAAAATCTGCGACCGTCCTGTTCGTTTTGTTTTTTTGCTGTTTTTCATGCACAGTTTTTCTACTAATAACATCCAGCACCAAGTAACACAAAACATGCTGTACTTGAGACAACACCAGTGCAATAATGGACCCTGCTCGTGTGCTCGTAGTTACTGCTCGTAGTTACTGAGCATATGTTAGTCACAGGACTAACAGTAGTGTCAAAGCGTTTTTGAATGAACTAGGGAGTGTACATGGTTAAATCATTTGTTGAAGAGAAAAAGCTAAGACAGCAGTAAGTGCATACGGAGCAGCAAGCAAGAAACAAGTAAGAAAATATCGTTGGTTCTTTAAATTTGTTTCTGTTCGGATTTCGCATCAGATTTAGAACACCTCCTTTAATGACAATGATGTGGTCCAACTGATGTGCAGACAAGTGTTATCAGGATTGGAGGAAATAGGCTATCTTTGCGACTGAGCCCACAATAAAATTAAATATTGATCGTGCCTAAGATCTTAATTGGATCAATCATACATTTGATCTAATTTAAAACAAAAGAGATACTGTGGTTTCATGGAATGTAGACGACCAAAATAGCAGGGAATAACAGCTAACCCTGATTGTCGTTATTCTGCAGTAACACGCCTTTACGGCAGTTTTGTTTCTTCCGAAGTTTTTCTTTGGCTTTAAAAATGTTTGGTACAATGTTGTGATGCGAAGAAATCCAAAGAACGAAAATGCATGCCGATAAAAATTAGGCCACCAGAAGACGAATGCAGACGACAAAAGAACGTGGTGCCAAGGTCGTTGGCGCCAGCGCTCTGGCTGAAAATATGATCTCGGACAAAACAGCGGCTAATTGGAACCTGTCAGTGACAGCGGCCGGTGGCAGAGGCGATCCCGTGAAAAATAACAAGTCAGAGAGTAGGGTGCAACTGAAATGCACGGCGGTCAGGCGGTCGGTCCTGTGTTGTGCCCTAACAGGTCCTCCACAATCACAACCTCCAGGACTTCCCCTACGCGTGCGAGTAAGATCGCCGGGCCAAGGTAGAAGGCAGCAACACACAAAGAAGCTTCGTAAGCTACTCTACGCTACTCGTCATGTGAACATTCAACAGTGCAACACCATGACTATACCTCTGGGTCATGAGGCGGGACAACCCCGCTCCAGCAGCGAACCCGTACTGTGCTTTATTCCTTCACTCTTGGACTCTCGCTTAGTTTGACGTTTATCTTTCCCTCTACCGCATAGTATTGTTACCCTGCGCTAGCTTTTCGTTTGTGTCTTTCCTGTGGCTGTCTCATTTTGGGTTTCGGTTATTATATAAACGCAGTCTCATTTGCAGAGTATCTTGTGTTTAATATTGTCTCGGACATGACCATTTATACTACTCGTGGATTTTAAACGCCTGAGCCTACTCATGCAAAGCGAACCCCCAAAAACTAGGTCGCGTTCGCGTATGGACATTTCTTTGATTTGCTTTGCTCGCTCTCTGCGAGACATAAGAGCGAGATTGAGTAGGACGTTTGCAGCAACGAAGGTCGCATTCTATTCTTGGGCACAGTAATAGTTCATACGCGCTTTGAATAACCTACGTTCAAAATTATGTTTCTCTTGCATCATTTTTCAATGTTGAGATCTACGCCTCACAGCAAAGCGATGCTGGTAGCATGCGTTAATTTTACCCGATGTTCAGCACGAAGGACGCAATAGTATCAGCACATCCTGACTTACTTGATTCAGTCGTCCCACCTGCAACAAAGAGGTCACCATTTCTTGCATGTGTGCCACAGATAAATTTATTGAACAAATTCTTGGAGTGGGTATATTGTTCACTTTATGTGAACACAAACTTGGCAGTGATTACTTCAGTCAAAACCGCGGAATCAGATTGTTATCATTGAGTAGCCTCGAGAGACTTGACGTCAAGATGAATATGAGTGACTGCAAAATACACTGATATTGCTCCTTTATTTGTTACTACTACGCAAAGCTGTTCCCTGTGACTAGTTTTACGACAGAAACAAATTACGCATGTTCTATGCTTGTTACGCATGTTCTATGAAAACAAATTACGCATGTTCTATGAAAACAACTTGACTCTAACAATGGTTCAGGATGGATTGTATTCTGCATGCTGATTTTGACCGTATTAGAAGTGCTAAAACAAGTTTCTGAATGAAAGTTTCTTAGCGTGTATTTCCGCGAAGCTCTTCGTTGGACCTATCATGTAAATTATGTAAAACACACTGTATCCCCAAAAATTGTGACACTTAACAAGCTTCGCATGGTATTACCAGTGAAACTAAAACGCCAACTTTACCATTGCTTGGTTCACCCATGGCTACAATATTGTTTACTAATTTGGAGCGCTACATCAAAATCTAACAGTTATGTTCTCTATTTAATGCAACAAGGTTTACGATTCATTCCCAACTTATCGCATTGACAACGCCTCATCGTATTTTAAATGTAGCTACATATTATCTATTAGGGACATATATAATCAACGCCTACCCCAAATATCTATCCTGAACTTGAAATCATACCCAGAAATATTTTTATCAATATATACTTATACCAATCCACATTTAGACTCAGGCACACTATACTTTAAAACATTCGGACTAGGACAGAGTACGGCATGCAACTGCTTGACTGGCAGATACCAAATCTTTTATATATGTATTCTTTTAAGTGCGAATGCACTTCTTAAGCGAGCCCGAAGCGTCCGCCGCCGTCCGCATAGCAACAGCTGCGGGTGCGCGCGCTCCTCGTCTTCTTTGGCAACGGGGGGAGATGGGCGCGCGCTGCCTGGCCGCTGACATGGCACATACCCACGTGGGGGATTGGCCAGGAATCTCCTCGTCTTCCTTGGCAACGGGGGGAGATGGGCGCGCGCTGCCTGGCCGCTGACATGGCACATACCCACGTGGTGGATTGGCCAAGAATCGGGCGTGAGAAGGGCTAATGCACCCGCTTAAAGGAGTACTGACACGAAATTTCAAAGCTAAGATCCGCTCTAGCAATCAAGTACAACGACAACACAAATAGGTGTCTGTGAATAAATGCATCTTTCTTTCTTTGTAGTTGTGTGTGTGTGTGTGATCTCTCTTTCGCGAACATTACCGAACCGCGCAAATTCAACTCGTGCATTCGCACTTTCACATTCTTCCCCTCGGGGAAATGCGGGGAATTTTTTTTACTTGGTGTGATGCAAAGCTGCTCTTCTCTGTTAGGCTTGTGAAAGAAATTTAAACAGCTTCTGTCCGAGCAATAATGTCGTGTGCTTCCGTCTCCTCTTTTGTTATTTGTTTAATGGTATTGTATGCCTGTCTTTTTTGCAAAAATGCTTGTGTTGTGAGCACTGTAAAAACAGTATTTCTCGTTATGTAACATTTTATTACGCACATTTATACTTAAAAATTGGGATTAGGAATACTGTGCAGACTCCAGAAACGGATAGAAAGTGTTATGGTTTCCCTGATGTTGTTCTATAGTCGTATATACAACAGTGTAAGGTTTGAATTACGACTTGTAAGCATATTGTGTTTTTGTAACAAACTGCTGCTTGTGTATTTGCGCTGCCTAGGACTAGGGGCCTAGTCGGCCGAATTTAAATGTCGCCTTCTGCCATAGCCTCAGGGCCAGCTCTTTTCGTTGCAGAAATAAACAATGCAAATCAAATCGCTTGCTTCTCAGTTTTGTTATTTTTCCTTGAAGTCACACTCAACCTAGGAAGATTCTTCGAATGTATTTCAACTGGAAACGGCGCAGGCAGCTCGCCAATATCTGGGGCCCCTGAAAACGCAGTTTCAATCAAACCTCTTGTGCCATCAAACAGCTTTCTTGTGGTACACTTTACCTGCCATTTTTAATGGATGCGGCTAATTTTATCTACCGGTTGTTTTATTTGATGCTTCACTTCGGCATCTGCGTGCGCGATATCTCTGTTGGGTGCAATATTCAACGTTGTGAAACACACGGCTTTTGGACCAGTTTATGGTAATTCAATTTTATCATTTTTTTGCGCACGAACAAAAACTTGGCACTTCAGAACTACACACGCACTTACAACGGCGGCGTGTAATAACAGAGCGAAGCAAAAGTTAAGGTTTACAAACTATATGCATAAAATAACTTTATTTCTCGTGATACGACGTAATCGGGTTACCTTCAGCCTTAACTTCTCAGAACAGTGATGTCGCCTGGTCTATTCATTGGGACGTAACCTTACAGTATTTTACTACAGTCAGTTTGAAAGAGTATACCAGTAGGAATATAGGGCTTAACTAACTTTCTTACATTTGTGTGTTTCCTAGTGATTATATACAACACATTAGTTGCATGTTGGTTTGCGCAGTGCCCCTTTACCACTTGACGTGAGACTCGGGTGCAAAAGTGGCGGGTAGCGTGCCGTTATAGCGGGTATAAAACCGCAACAACCTGCCCACACATAGTACAGCCGGAGCCGTCCATTCGGTGCTGGACGTAAAAACGTATCGGTCAGCTTTTTTCTTCGAGGGACTCAGGTACGCTCAAGTTATCCCACAAACTTTTGCATGAGGCAAAGTATCACCAAGATCCTAACTTTCTCTTCCGGTGCCGACAGTATACTCGCCACCGACCACGCCTCTTTCGCAAGTTTTATACCCCTCGCGCCAACCCATGACTTTTCACAAGTAGGCCGATAACAGTGCTGGAGCCGATATCAGTAATCGCAGGATCAACGCGTGCTGTTTCCCTGGCAAACAGCGGGAATTGAATGAGCGCCGACAAATGACAGGCCACCACTGTTGCCACCTCAAGTACCACCTCATCGAGTAGCTGCGAATCCATTCCGGATAAAAACCAACTTGCCAGCTTGAAATGCCTAAGTCAGACCACAACGATGCCACTACAATTCACTATAGGAAACCTAGGGCTAACAAAATCCGCCATAGCCACAGCTTATTCTCTGTGAACTTGATCAAGGGCTTCTGTAGGGACGTTTTGGCCCATGTGTGCGTGCGGCTGCCTTCCAGCCGGAGCAATAGATTGACCTTCGTTTTTTACATCATGGCGCGCGTGCACGGCAAGGTGCTTTTTTTATGCAGGCATTTAATAGGGCGGGGCTGCGTTGGTGTGTTGTGTTACAAAGACAGAGCGATGTTCCGTTCGGAGAATTTTCCATTTTGGTGTAAATTTACGGCCGTTGTGGGGCGAAAAAGCAAACGGAATTTTTTTGTCGATGCAGAAATGTTTAGGAGTATTGAAATATAAAAAATAACGTTAGTAAAGCAGACCGTGCATTCTTCATCGCTTTGTTTTCTTTTAAAATTTTTCCTAAACACTTCGTTGTATTTATGTTCAAATAACCGCACTCGTGTTCCCGCAAGCCACAAGCATCTAAGACCTCTTCCAATCGAGTTTATAAAACAGGGGAAAACACAGAAGAAAGAATACTCTACAAGATATAGCTGCTAAAGCATGAAGCACCGGCGGCTGAAGGGCTGAGGCCTGTTCGCATGTATTCTTACGCAATATAAAAACATTTCTGGTGCGCCTTATTCCGAGTGCTGTCGACAAGAGGTGGCGTAAGCAGTCCTATAGCTCAGCTAAAATTACCTCAATTTTATATCTTCTTGTACTCTTTCATGCGGGCAGTTGTTAAAGAAGCATCCTGTTTCGTACGAAACGTGAAATATATAGTCACGTGCTTCTCAGCGGCACACGTGTTGGAATTTCGTTGACCCTGTACCTTTGATACCCTGTACGGCGTACGCGTCCGGAAGGCTACGTTTAATAGACATAGGTGGCGCTGGATAACGCCCAAAAACAAAATCAAACAAAAAAACGCACAAAAATCTTTGAGCTGCAAAAACCGAATACCGCAAAATCTGCCGACAATTCTTGAAAAAATCGCAGGGAAAGAGTGCTACAAATAGGGAATTCGTGAACCTAACAATGGGAAGTTTCTCCCCAGTACCGAATGTCACTGCAGAGATAGTGACGTTCCGTACTGCCTGTGAAGTGACTTCCTTGGAGCCCTTCTTTGTGCTCTAGAATAAAACTGTAGTCCCTTCAAGTTCATTTATCTGATTAGATGAGAAGTATGGTCAACTGATTATTATGAACAAACGTGTTTCGTTTCGTGCATCTTTTGCACGGCTCCTAGCTTCGCTCGTCATGATACTGGTGCTTAATTATGAAATTTTTCCCTAGTTGCCTTCAGAACATTTGCTCCATGGACATCCCTTAAGGTCTCGTTTTAGTTGACACCCACTCACATATTTTCATAATCTCCTTTCAAGCTCGTTGCTTAGGTTTATTCAATGTGATCCACTGGTCATCGCCACGCAGGTTTAGGAGTCGTTTCGCCTCGACGTGTCGCATGTACCACACGAAATAACGCTTCTAATACCTTGTCTCAGTTGGCTGGTAGTTTTGTTGATTTACCAGTCAATAAGCACCTCTTGAGAATGACATTTCACGTGAAACCGACATATACATAGAAAACTATTGAAACACGTCCATTTTGTTCAAAATGTTTATAAAGGCGGTTCAGACACCACTCTCCCAATCAAGGCAACGGGCTGTAGGAATGCCCGTACGAGGAGGCCAAGGCTGAGGTTAGGAAAGCAGCAAAGTGACAGAAAGGGCCGGTCAAGTTTGGCACAATAAGTTTACTTTTTTCATCGAAAGATGCTCATGTTTTCTTCCACACCACCGCATAACAGATAAGTATGATCAACATGAGCTTTCCGCTAGAGATTACAACAATAACGGCTGCTTCAATTTTCAAGGCTTCCTCACTACACACACCAGGGGGCAGTGCTTTCAACGTTTCGTCAACAAAGAAAGCCACGGTTTTCGCTACTGTACGGCAACTATAGACTAAATATAGAAAGTTTAAAAGCTTCATTGCAGTGTACTGTAACACAAATACTGATGGAAATATTCACTAGGCTCGCAAGCGGCTTCTGGTGCAATATTTTCATAGTGACCTTGAATATTACGCAACAGGGGAAATTTCGGCAACCTTGTTAAGAACAGGTAATTCTGTAATAACGGCTTCAGTTAAAGTCGTGTAAGCGCCATTGCGATGGTCACTATCTCATGAGTAGAGCAATGGCTCGATCCTTTGAAATGCTGTTTCGGTGCTCTTGGCACACTATTACCGCGTCGTGGAACGCTATTACTGCCATAAAGGTAGATGGCCGCGTTCCTGTATGCCACGCTATGATGGCTAACATTCTGCTTTGAGATAAACCAGACTTGTTTCCCACCTGTACGCGCAATAAACTGGGTGCCTGTTTCATGTGAAAGGGGGAATGTTAATGCGGCGCCTGTATTTATGCGGAATGTTTCAAGGTTGGGGTGCCGGTTGTGGTAGCGTATTGAATTATCCTAGTCTTCTGAGGATGAGTCTATTGGTTTCTGTGGTGCCAATCCTTGACCTCTGGCGGGACTGGTGCTCAACGCGGACTAAATCTGGCATGCTGTACTCCGAGACAAAACGGTTTGTCTGTCTATGTGCTGACAGGTAAGATGAGGGGCTGCTTGCGGGATTATCTATTGATTGTGTCTAGCTTTGGTGGGCAGGACCTAAACGCCCGCTCCTGTGAATTCTCGTCGTCCGTCGCCCTCGTTGTAACCAGACAATGAAATAGCACACCTAAAATAGACGAGAGAGTGCGCGCAGGAAAGCAGAGAAAGAAAGAATGGCGAAAGTGTGGGGGGCTGGAGTATGCCGAGGCCGCGCAAAACGTTTAGAAAAACTCTGCATAGGTGAGTGGCGGCGCATGAGAAAGAAGACGCGAAATCAGGCATTCATGAAAGCAATCGTCTATTTTTTTCAAGTTTGCATAAAGCACAAAAGCCCCAAATGCCCAGCAAGTACATCGGTCCTTCGTCGTTCCCTTTGTTACGTAGCTCAAGCTTTGGCGCGCCAGATGCTTATTTCGTCAGCGTAGAGGCCACAATTATTGTCCTCAACACAACTACAAAATGTACAGGGACCTAGGAGAGTCATCATAACTGAAATGTGACAGTCAAGTGCTCCGAGGGGTCAAACAGCGCCCTATTTATAATGCGTCACTGGCGTAGGTCCTTTTTTGAGATGGATTTGCAATCTCTGAAGAAGAAATTGATTTATTTGCAAGGCTTGCATATCTGCGCAGTTCAGAGTGTACAGTTTAGCCAGGAAAGCCATACGTTTGAAATTGTGAAACCGCCCTTTCAACGAGCACTAAAATGACCGTCGGGTTGTCATGAGTATCGGGTCCCACTGCTTTCAGCTCGAGTAGCAAAGTCTGAATAAACCATCAGGGATACGTTAACCAGCATTTTTTAGGAAGGGCTGATGTTTCGAAATAATGATCTCTGAAAGTTTCGTCCCGCCTTGCGTAAGAATTATTTGTCCGAAGTGCTCTATACTCGACTGTTTGGCTGGTTTTGAAATCCACCGATCCCTCACGGTCTTCGATTACTCAGATGAAGGTGGTCTTCCAGATGTTGAAGTAATTTCTGAGCACTGAGGGTGACGGGTCGATGTGGTTGACATGAATTCTACTTCATATATGATTCATTCCCCGGAGCTCTTTGTCCTCTCACCAGGATGGCAGTGAAGACTTCGTGTAGTTCAATGCCTTTGCCAATTGCTAGAACCCGGGCTAGAGACTACTCAGTGGCGGTTATGTGGGGCCTGTTTGTAGATACCCGTCCTGATGGGTAGTGAGCAGGTCGCCCGTGTCTCCAAGGAATTGATCTCTGATTCTTTTATGTTTTTGGGGACTCAGTTGGCTAGCCTAGGAATTGATCAAATACCGGTGAAGCTTCCAGGTTCTGTCGGCGCTGAGGGTGCCTAGCATACCATCACATAGAAAAATTTAGTTCTCCCTACAGAGGGAGGTTTGTACATTTCGTCGTTCTTAGCTTGGCGATAAGTTTATTCAGTCTTCGATTTTGTCTTTGAATTTTCATTCCTCACTCAAAGCAATCCCTCGCTTCCCATATGTTACAGTTGATGGCACTTCATTACGGCGTGGCTCTTGCTCCCTTCAATATTTCGGTGTGCTCTTGGCAATGCTTGTTAGGTTGTTTTATCCCTCCTTGCAAGGAAATTTCACTTCGTCTATTTCTGGAGGTGAATGGGTGCTTCATTTATCTCCAAGCTTTTTCAAGTTCGCAAACCGCCGCTGAACTAATAAAAATTTGTGTTTCGTACCCTTTAAGGTTGGAAATTGTATGGCGTGGCCACTTCCTTGGTATTCACCCAGTAGAATCGAATCGACCTTGGACGCCGTTCATCATAACAGTAACAAGAAAGCCGTGTTTCGAGCCACCCTAGTGCAAATGCTTCCGCATCTTTATGGTCTGGCGATCGCGAGGCATTGGGTCTCAATCATACTGTGTAATGCACTACCCCCCTGTGTTGGTATATGCGTAGCACCACATGGGGCGAGCAATGTAGAAATACAACGTGGTAACAAGTGGATTGTTAGCTACTTGGACAGCCGCTTGTCAAAGTACTTGCTGAAGAATAATTGGGGTGTTTTAGTCCTGCAATACACCACAATAAGAAACAGTGAGCGGGTCTTCTTTTTTGTTGCGAGTATAAATTCACGAACAATACCAACTGCTTGGGCCTGCTTGAGTGGGTGTGGAATCGATCGCTTTCCCGTTTATTAAAATGTACGAAAATGTTTGCGATTATGGTGATTAATTTGCTAGTCTGGGAATCTGCATGTCCAATGCTTGAATGGTTGCTGTGTTGGTGCCTTTCTCGTCGATCCACAGACCCAGAGTGCGAATGGAGCCAGTTTTGGGGACGGCGTTTTCTTGGAGGAATACTTCAATGCCTGGAGCAGATAATAGGCGCCTACTAAGCCTTGTGAAGTTGCTCAGAATGACCTCTGATTTCTGCGAGGAACAGGCCAAACGTCTATCGTGTACGCATGTATATACAGCATCAGCTGCTGCTTGCAGGAGTTCCTCTATCTACGCATAACTACCGCCTACCCCAAGAGAAAATTGTTTTCAATCACTTACGTATTCCCTCTCAAACTATTCCCAGCTGTCTCATGTTCAGATAAAAGTGTTTCATGAGTAAACGCGTTTACTAAGAACACGTTTTTTTGCTACCTTTTCATCTTTTCGGGCTGTAAAAGGGCATACCTACAGTGGCAAAAACGTAGCCCATCATCATTCGGCGTAAAATGGGATATTTTAGGCTATCTTCCTCACCCTCAAGAAGGAAATCCTCGGCGTTAATACAGTAAAGAACGTCTGCCTGGCGGACGTTCTAATTTTATTTAAAGTCGAGAATTCAAAATTGCCGTGATGTGTGTAGTCTGTAGCGCTCAAGGCCTTCTACTGGTGCTGTTTTCTGACTTCAGCGCTTCTGCTATATGCTAGCAAATACAGCCGCTGCCTCCTACGTTTAAAGTGATATAATATGACGGTATGCATATTTTATAAATGACACCCAAATACCCAACGTAGTAGTTAGAAATAAACCATTTGTTTTGCAGGTGTAAACACACGACGTAAACAGCCCACCAATTGGCCTGTACCATGACGATTTTGAAGAAAAACCCACGTTTTAACCTTGCGCAGACTAAATCCCTTTTTATTTGCATGTACACTCAGATTTTGGAAAAGATCAGCTGGTGAGAAGACAACACATCTGCTGCACACGCAGTTATTTCAGTGGGTGGGGCATGAATTTGGCTTGGCATGATTTTTCTTACTCGAGGCCAATGCATTAGATAAGTGTACATTCCCCTGGGGGTTAAGGCCGATTATTATTTAATGCTGCCATTCATTTAGTTCTGCATAGAGCAGCTATATTATCAATAACTAAGAATTATAAATAGCTAATTATTCTAATTCTTTCAGGAATAGGTAATTATTCCTAGTTACGATACACACATCTAATTGTGCATCTGTTTTCTCTACCCATATTTTCTGTGTCGCGTCAGTTAAATACATAGGCGCATACTTGAGTGGGCATCTTTCGTTGAACACACACATGACTCATATGTAAAAAGTTTAGACGTACTGCCTATATGTTACATAGCTTAAGAGTGTTTATGCCTTTCTCTGTTTGAAAAATACTTGCTGAAACTTTTGGTTTTAGTGCTGTTCATTATGGCTTGAGCTCTTCTTTTTTTTCAACTGCTCCTCTACCTGAAGATAAGGGGCTAACAGTACTTAAAGAAAAAATACACCCAAGACTGTTCTTTATGAGTCAAGCGTGCCGGATTCGTACAGTGTATTTAAGGTAGGTCGACACCTTCAAAAACGCATTTTTTTGAAAAAAATGACTATTTTTAAATTTTGCAATTTCAACATCTTTGTCTATTGAAGAATATTTATAAAAAAAATTGTGCTGTTATCTTAATCGCTTCAAAAGTTATGACCATTTTTCAACCCCGCCGAGACGCATCCGAAACCGAAATTGAAGGTTTCCGATTACGCAGTATCTGCCATGTCGTCCTAAATCTTTCTTCGTATATACGTTACATAATGCCAATTTATTTAGCTACATTCTAAGCTTTTGGACACATTTCGGGATATTGTACATTTGATTTATTTCAAAATTTTTACTAAGGGGCAATGGGTGGCACACTCGTGTTCACGTTGTGCGCATTTGCATTGCCTTGCGTTCGTGTCTGGTTGTCCGTGCTTTTCGTATGCCGTTTTAACCTCACGGATTTAGTTCTAGCCTCGCAAGGAGACCATTATAGTACTTTATAGTCTGCAGTTACAGTTATAGTACGAGGACGGCGTGCCTGACCAGTGACTGTCACCCTAAGACGAAGGCTGCATGTGAGTCAACTGCAAGACGCGAAACAGGCAAAAAAAATGTGTGCGCCTCAGCTCGGCCAAACGGAGATCGTGCCGGTTACAAGGAGGGTGCAAGCTATCAGCCTGGCGGATTTTAGGCGCATTGACTGTTTCTTATAATACGTACAATAGGTCTGAACCTTCAAAGCCATTTTTCTCAAAACTTGATTTTTTGCAACCATTAGTTACTCGAACAGTGATAACTTTGCTTCTAGAAATTATTTTCTTACGAAACTTTGTGTGCTGTTTATATATATAGAGTGCTATGCAATCGAGCAGAATGACTGAAAACTATTGGTAACTTTTTATATTATGGCCAGTTGTGTGAAACCCAAACAAGCCGGATATCAAATTTTTGAGTCTATTTATGATTACGCAACTTAGCTTAAAGATGTGATATTCGTGGAGGTTAGTTGCACAGGTTATTGTCTTCATTATGTTCCTGCCAAGTCGTGGTTGAATCGAACCAACCATTTTGTACTTATGACTGTTCGCGCAACATGCATATTTTGGCGCATTTTAATTTATATAAATTTTTTGTTAGACATTTTTAGCAATTTTATCTATTTAAAGTTTCTAACTGTATAAGCTTTACAAGCCAAAAATCTAATTGTAAGGTTTGGGCTACACCTGTCAATTTTGTTTTTCGAAGGTGTCGACCTACCTTAAGGCAAGCGGCTTACCGCCATTTGATATTTTGTATAACCAAATCATCGTGCTAAAATATTTTTGGTGTACCGATTCACGAAATTTCAATGTTAAATCTATACTCTGTGGCACGTACCTCGTTATATGACGCGAAGGGTCCATACCCATTACGGAGTGGCTGCGAGGCCGTATTATACATCTATTATTTCCAATGCATTGCCTGACTACGTGTCTTAAACTTCGCAAAATATAAGCGTGCTGCCCTTCCAGCTTTAGAATAATGCTTAAGTATGTGTGCACGGGCGCCTTTGTTTACTTCGTTGAGTTTTAATTGCTTTTTGGTGAGGATAAAAATTCTAACGCTGTAGTTATAACCAATGTTGATTTATTGTGTTTTTGTTTGTGTCTGCCCTTGATTTTTGTCGTTGTTTGCTTCTTCTTCTTCTCTTTTTCTTTCTTTTTGTTTTTTTTTTCTTTTTTTCGTCTCTGTATTCAGTTATAGCTATCAACGCGGTCTTTAGATAGCAGTGATGGCTGCTGCTTCCGGGAGACGCAGCACAAGCCTACCTGTTGGCCTTGGCGGGCTTATTCTACCTCTGCATGAGCTCCTGGATAATATATAAATTATTTTTAAAAATTCAGGCAGAAAAGAACCTTTGCACATTACTGAAAAATGCGCCGGCGCAAGAACCCAATCCATGAGTTGTATTAGCTTTCGAATACGACGTGGGTTGCCGCAGCTCTGTGGCGCCTTTTTTCGATGTTTGGTGCCTACAAATTCTTAGCTTTTTCAACAATTGTGTGCCCCAGGATCCAGCTCTATAGAAATTTTGACTCAGAAACCAAGCTTCACGCAAGATTTTACCTTAATCATTCCCGTCTTTTGCTAGTCACGAGTGTGAAAGGTTTAAAACAATACCCACATTTCAGCTCACTGTTTTGAACTTTACCTGGCGCATGGGCAGGCGGCTTGGTGCCACTCGCTGACAACGAGCCCGAGCCATCTCCTTTTTCTTTGCCACCCGATCCACCTTTAGAGTCAACCACACGTTCTTTTGTGGCCGTTCCTGCAGAAAAACAGAAGTTTGCCCGAATAAAGGATAAGACATGTGTGTAGTTTTGTGCATTATGGCTGAAACTTTTTGATATATAATCAGCTTCGTTTAAATTGGTAGCGCTATACATGAGCAGAAAGGTAATCATTTAAGCATTTGGAAGAAGTCCTAATGGTAAAGACCGCAAGGTCATTTGACCTCTCAAAGCCACACCAAAAACCTAAATTTTATGCGTACCACATACTTCCGAACAATACAATTTCAAAAAGCGGACGCATATAAAGGCGTGAATAAAAAAAAGGAAATGCCTAATCAAGCGAAAAACCATGTTTTTATAGCTCCCTACAGACCTTATACAGTCTGTATAACAAAATTTATACAGCAACAACAAAATTTATACAGTCCCGTGATATAGCAAATCCATTTTTACAAAAACATCTGTGTAACAGCAGCATATTTCTGCGCCAATAAAGGGGTAATGTGTAATACATACGCCGCCAATGAGGTGACATGAAAGGAAAATTACATTGGCTAAACGGAGTGCGGAAAAAAGAATGCTAGGCGTCACGATTATGTATAATAAAACAGCTGCTTGGCTTAGGGAGCAGACTGGTGCGAAAACAGCACGTTAAATTAGGCACCAAAAAGCGAATGGGATGGGCACCTCACGCCTGTGAAGCACAAAAGGTGTGCCTTCCGTTCAAGGGAGTGGTTGCCAAGGACCGTACATACAATAGGTGTCGGTCCACGATGGAAGAAGGGATGAAAGAAGGACGGAAGAAGGATGGAAGAAGGACGGCATGGAAGAAGGACGGAATGTTTAAGGCAGTGTGGATTCAGCTGGCACTCGGTTGACGTGGATAGAAATATGTGTGAGGGGCTTTGGTACTGCACTATAAACCATCAAACTGATGCCCATGGGGATGAGGAAAAGGGTTACATGGTAAAGGCGCAGGAGTACTAAGCAAAAAAGGCTTAGGGGTAAAAAACGACACAAAGCGGACTCTCTCTCAAATGATTGTGGGCAAGCGATGTCAAAGCAGGATAATCAACTAGAGTTGAAGATGCCTTATTTGCTTTGATTTTAAGAGAAAAAATATGGTTAAAGAGCGTAATCGGTGGCATGGAAACAGGAGATGGAGCTATGTGGCGGGGGTTGTGGAACACAATAGTTTATACACAATATCTGCGCTAACACCAGTAGAAACGAAGAAAAACGACAACTGCTGAGAGTTTTAATGTTGTTCAGCACGTCGCGTTACGTTTGCTTTGTTAGAACGTTTTTCAGTTGTATAATATACTACCAGCCTCTTCGTGGCTTGGTGCATAGCGAGGAAAACATTCCAGAAAGAGTTCATCTTTTTGCGGTGTTTTTGTTGCCGTATTGTGAGTTCTTTTGATTACCGCTGTCAAATCCTTTGCAGCACAGTATGAAAGTTATGAAGGAAAAGTAGATCTTGTGCAACGCTCGATTCCAACTGTCATTTCTAAAGTATTCATTGCAAAAAACCTAACGAGTTTATAATAACAACGAAAAGGCGAGCCGCCTGGTGCGAGCTATACATTACAATTAATCTGCTGTCACTTCATGTCTCTTTTTGAAACAGTTTTCAAATAAAGTGGGTTGTTTCAGAACACATCCACCGGCCTGTAGAAATACACTGACAAAAAGGTAACTTCAGGGAAGTGGTAGCAGGTTTTAATATTTTACAGAGCAATCAAACCATTACTACTGCGACAATTTAACCCGAATGTATAAATACTTTATGTCGGTTACAGCGTCATCTCAGCTGCTCAACGCAACCGTTAATTAGCTCCAGTACAGCGGCGGTGTCTTTCGCGGAGTACTTGTTTCCGTACCGGACTTTCACTATCCGGTGGTAACTCAACAATTGTATTTCCACGCATGCGGGTATTTCATAAACAGGTATCAACCACCAACATAATTTGTAAATTTCTTTTCGTCACCACTTTCAGCGGACCATATTATGCAATATGGTGCATTGCACATTATGGTGCAACGCACTATATTATACCTAGCTCATTTGTTTTCGTAGTGTGGCGAAAACGTGCTACTCAAAACATTTTTGATAAAAGGAAGGGCAACGTACTGCTGCCCGAACCGAACACCAACACCAGAGCCACCAAAAGTATGATCAGACCAGCGACCATACAGGTGGCAATGGCATATTTCCAGGCGTCAGCGTCTTCTTCACTGAAACAGAAACAAAATAGGTTACTTCGTTTGCTTTGCCTGACATGTTCTCGTGTTCAACAAATCGTAATTAACGTCAGTAGATCTTGCTAAGCTTAAAATAAATGATATTCGTGCACCAATCAAAAGGTGATCTAGAAAAAATACCAAAGTAGATTTTAGCTAAACGTCAAACGTGCGTGCCCAAACAATAAAATCACCGTTTCGACAAACACTACAGGCAACGTTGCTCCTTAGCAATAGTAACGATTGAATCAGCAGCAAGTTTGAAGTCCTAAACACGGAAAAAATTATTAGTTAAACCAACATTCAGAGCTCCGCCGAAGCGCGTTGTCTTCACTCAAACTTTATGTGTCAGGGCTTGGTGGCATAAAAAATTCCCCCGCATTTCCCCGAGGGGGAGAATGTGAAAGTGCGAATGCACGGTTGTCGGCCCGCTTGCGGCGCTTGCGCTCGGCCCCCGCAGCCCACCGCCTCGCCGCCTTCTCTTCCATCTCTTCCATCGGGTTTGTAGTATCACGTGTACACCACGCAGTTATCAAGCCGCTATAACGCCTCTGAGTCGCCAACGCACGCCGCTGACGACGTAGTTTGAATGCGTTAAAGATGTAAGGCGCGTCACTAACACTGATAGCAGCGTCGCGTCCGTGGCTTGGTCGGTAGAGCGTCGCGCTGCGGCCGCAAAGTCCTCGGATCGAAACCTGGCGCCGGATGCTGTTTCTTTTTTAAATATAGAGGAGCACTGCGGAAGCCGCCGCCGCCGCCGCCGCCGGCGGTGGATGGTTTGGGGTCGCTTATAAAGTGCATTCGCACTTAAAAAGACATTTGACAGCGTCTAATGTTCCGTGAGGCTATCCAGGGGGTTATTTTAGCTACACGTTTCAACCGTGCTTCCTATTGTGCAGTGCCGGGCAAATGCTCATGATGCACTTGCTCACAATTACACTCAATGTTTTTTGTTCATTGTCTTTTATTTTATTTTTTTTTTGGGGGGGGGGGGGTCCCAAGCACGCTCAAAACGTGTCATCATGACCAACTGAAGATAAATACCACACGTGTTTTTTTTTATTCAGTGAAAGCAAGTTAAAGAAAACACGTTAGGTTCTATCTAATCAATATATAGCACCTCAAGGAACAATGCCTATTACCCTATTCATGAAAGCCTTGCCACATCATGTTTTCAGCGCTTACGGCAAAAGCAAGTTGAAGATGTAGGGACATTTAGTTCTTTATAACGAAGCGCACGGTTAGAAACCCCCGCTTCCAAAAAGACAATCCTCTGAATAGTTTTTGAAAATAAGCGTCCGTCTTGCATACACGGAGAAGTATTACTCATTAGGGTGGTTACACTTTGTGAGGTTTTTCATTCTTGGAGGAGGTGGGTACTGCGATATGTATCGCTGCACTTTGGTCTCCAGTGAGTGCGCCGTAAGCTTTGAATTTTCTCTCTGTGTTAGGAGAAGTGTAGCGTAAGTTTTGTTTCAACGTGCTGTCAGAAGTGCACCATTTTCAACAGGTTACCTGGATAGCATTATATTTTTCCTCCTTTTCTTATAGGCAGGTACCGAAATTGTCTGTTACCCTCCACATGAGGATAGTCAGCTCACTTACAATAATGTTTATTGCAAACTTACTTTATTGTAAACTTTTTTCTTCGATAATATGGCTCAATTTATTTGAACAACATTTATTTTCTTTATAAACTGTTTTAGGGCTTTAATCCTTAAACGGCAAGACTAGCCCTTAAACACCAAGCGCGCTCTGTCGAGTAGGTCGAGGAAGAGAACGAGCCGTTGCTTCGTTACCAGCGATTGCAATCAGTCTGCAAGGAGTAGCTGCTTCATCACTTTGTGTACAGCGCTGCCTGTGGCTTGCATGACACCCACCCATTCATGACGCTGGCTGCATTTATTTATAGTTTAAATTTCTTTAAATTAATTTCTTTATATTCACGTTTTTATGCAACTGAACCACAGAGTAATAGGGCCATTCTAACGACTCGGGGAGAACAGACAATGACAGGGTCAAGGCGTTGGACAAAAACGATTTACGGCGATGGTGACGCTGGTCGGGTGAAGGTTGTGGGAAGCGCCTTGGCACCTAGAGGGTGTTGCTGGGAGCCCCTCGCCGCGAGAGCTCTCTCCTCGGACCCTCTCCGCCGCCGAACGCCCACCGGCCGCGCATGGCCTTCGAGATTCCCCCGCGCACGCTTTTGCTGGGCCGCGGGACCTGGAGACGTCGGCACCCGAGAGATGGCGCGAGTGGACGTAGAGGAGCGGGCGGTAGAGTGAGGGAAGCATGGGGCTGGCGGGACTGGGACTCGGGACGCGGAGAGCTTTGGTGGTGTGTGCCTGTGTGTGTAGCCGGACGGGGGATAGCGAGGTGATGTGAGTAAAGAGCTTTCTTCTACTCGACCGCTGTGTGCCTCATTTCTGGACAGCCGTAGAGAGCAGGCCCACAAGGTGTGGTAAACTCAATGGCATAATTTACGCGAGACATGATTAAGAATGTAATAAAGACGGTGCTACCGCGAAAACAGCGTAATACCGAAGCCAGCACAAGTTCCTGGCACCTACAACAACTCAAGCGGGCCGCTTGAGTGCATTAAAGCTGGATTGGTTTCATCGTGGTACGACTTCTGGCGCTAATGATCCTCCGTTGTTAACCAGCAGGACAATTCACTACATCTTACAGTGACTTGGCAACGTCAGAGTTAGGCGTGCAGTCCGAGTCATCCGGGAGATAGTGAAGTATGGTGTAGAGACTGCATCAGGACTCACGTTTATACAGAAGAAAAGTTGAACAATTAAAACACCTTCATTGAAACCTTGGCATGGCACAAGGCCTCGCTCAAAAGTCGGAAATGAGATAGGAAGTAAGAACTCGGGAGAAGATGGAAAAAAGCCACTTAAAACAGTCCCTAATACCGGCTTCTCTGATAAAATTTAATTTAGTACCAAGCAGGCGTTTTCAGACAGGCGGGGCTCCAAGTGGATTAACCCAAATTTCTTACTCTGCCGGTCGTAGTGGGCCCAGTGTCTTCTTGCAGCGTTCTCTACAAATAGTCAGGGCCGAACATTCCTTCAGGAGGTGTCGCGCACTGCACGGGGCCTTGGTGCCACGTACTAGTCGTAAGGGCAATGCCCGTTCTTTTATGTATCAGCCGCACTGTTGCCGCATGGCTGGATTCGTGGGGAAGCGAGTTGTGGTACTCCGGAACTTTTTAAAAGGAACGACCAGCCACCCAGCCTTCGCAAATTCGGCACCGACATTTGCCTCGATATCTGCCTCCACGTCTCAATCAGCGCATTCTATGCAGTCCGGCTCGGGGCGAATACAAAGTTGCTCCCAGGCGAATCTGTGGGCCTCCTTGTTGCTTTACGAAAATGTAAAAGATGACAAATGAGAGAAGCGAGTCGTAGCTTGCGCGGCAGTGTTGTATGTATAGGTCACGAATGGCAGCAATGCGTCCGGGTCGGAATGGTACGCTGCGAAGTCTACGGTAAGCATGTCCCTCAAGGTCCGACTAAAACGTTAGGGGATAGAATTGGTCTGTGGATGGTACGTTGTGGCGGTGTTTGAGGGCTGTGTAACTTCGGAAATAAAAACTGTTCATTGGGCACTCACGAGTTTACTGGGAACCCCAAGCAGGGAAATGAAGTGTCGAAGCCGGAAGGAGGCCACTTCCAAGGTGGTAGCAGCCAGAAGGGCAGCAGTCTCCCCATACCGGGTCACGTTTTTGGGGTGACAATGACTTAGCGGTTGCCAGTTGCAGAGAAAGTAGCCCGTAGTATTTGGTCACCCACACGGCTCAGTTATACTGCTGGGCATGGTAAGTGCTACATAGGTACAGTTTTTGGTAGCGTGTAGTTTTCTTCGTAGACATTGAACTAAAAACTAACGTATTGATGAACGTAACAGTGCATCCCTCGCGATTAGTACCACAACCGTTTGTACGTTTTGCGTACATTAGTGTCGGTGCAATGGAGGGGTGCCCGAAAATAAGCAGATATTCGTGATCTTGTGTGGCACGAATTACCAAAAGCCAATTGCGATTTTCCTGTTGGCGGCTGCGGCGTAGTGTACTAGGTCCAGTTCCTTCAAGCTCCGAAAGGCAAACGACAACCGGAAAATTGTTCGCAACAAGCTTGTGGAACTGAAACAAAGATGCATTCGAAGAATCAGTATCACGTCATCGACGCAAAGCGCCTGCTTTACGGCCCGCGTTAGACGCTGCATCGAACAAAGCAAAAACTTTTTTCAATAAGCCAGGCAATCTGTTTTATCCCCTGACAGGAAGCGCTATAAAGAAAAATCTAAACTGTACAAAGTGGAAATCGATGCGACTAGAGAAAAGTTTTAAAAATATTTCAAACCTACTGCACACCAGCACAAGAAAGAATGGAATAAATCAAAACTAGTCATAATTATTGTTATAACTATAATATTGCAAACTACACATCGGCCAAAACTGGTGCACTCCTTTTGTCGTCAGAAGTTGCAGAGGAATTAAATTCAGTGTTTTGTTCTGTGTTTGCGAATGAAAGCCCATTGCGAGTTAACCTTAGCACGCAGTACATAGATTCAGCAGTGCATCACTGGAATATCACTCATCAGGGTATAGCTGCAGTCATTGATAGATTTCCAACCAACTCCACCCCACGCCCCGATGAAACATCCGCCAAACTAATGCAATTACTGAAGTAGCCATATCCCAGATCATCGCTGATCTATTTTAGCAATCCATAGGCACGGCATGCCTAACATTTCTCTTGAAAATCGCCTGAGTAATCCCCATCTTCAAGTACATGACCCATCGAGGCCTCCTAGTAATTACAGAGATATTCTAAATAATTTCAATAAAGAGATAGCTTGCAAACTTTTCAAACAATACCATCTGCTATAAGGAGCTGCCTAACCAAAAACACTTTCTTTTCAGTCAACATGGTTTTTTTGAAAGGCTATTTTTGTGAAAATCAAATAACCAAATTCATTACTGATGGAACCAGGTACGCGGTGCCCGGGGCACAGGTTTGTGTCGTCGTCTTCATGCTTCCTGGCTGACCAAGGAACACGGCACGTACCCCTCACTCAGAGATTACATTGATAAAATCGATAAAACACTCGAAATAGGAGGAAGCTTAAGGGCAACTAAGAAGACTCTAGCTATATACAAAGACAGAGTGTACACACTTCAAGACGAGCAGCGTAACCTTACACAAAACAGGGACGAGATACACAATGCAGCAGAACGATTCTACACCAGGCTATATTCCTCCGACTTTACACCACGGGTAACAACTAAGAGTACAGGCTTAGCTCAGGAAGTTCCAGTAAGCATAAAACGCGAAGGTGAAAACTCTCAGGGGCATAACCATGGTTAAATCGGGTAAAGCTAAAGATAACGATGACATAACCGTGGATCTTCAAAGGAGGGAGGAGATGTTGTACTGGAAAAGCTAGCTGCGGTGTTTTAGGAATGCTTAAAAACGAACAGCGCCCATAGCCTGGAAGAACACCAACATAATTCTGATTCACAAGAAGGGAACATCAAGTGCCTTAAGAACTAGAGACCCATCAGACTACCCTCTGCCGTGTACAAGCTCTTTACCAAAGTAATGGTTAACCGAATAATTAACAGTCTACATTCTCGTAAGCCCACAGAATAGGCTGAGTTTCGAAAAAGATACTCAACACTGGACCTCACCCAGGTAGTAAATCAAGTGATTGAAAAATCCGAAGAGTATAATTAACCTTTTTACGAAAAAGCGTTTGATTGCAGCAATGCTGGAAGCAATGAAAGAAGAAGGGAAAGAGGAGACCTACATAGACTCCTAGATCACTTATATTTTCGCGAACCCAAAGATGACGCAGTTGACTTGAAAGCAAAACAAGTTTATTGGAGTGAACTTGAGCTGCCTTAGGCGGGTGTCGGCGAAAAGAATGCCGCGGCGTCTCCTATGCGGGTAATTATCTTTCGACGTTGGTGTTTCTCGAACACTCCAATTACGTCGAGAACACTGTAGATAAAAGAAGACTATCCTAGGCTAGTGGCGTTAGGGTGAACCATTCTCCCTATCAAATGAAATAATCCGTGCGGCATAATAAAGGAAGGAAACATGCGCTATACTCGGGACACAGAGGACCGAGCCCGGCGCAGACGGGCGGTAAAAGCAACAACATAAACAAATGCAATGCATGGTTTGCGGCAATATAAACGATGTCAAGCAGGACAATCCTTCACAAGCCCTGCGCCATATTCTAGATCCGTAAAGGAGTACGACAGGGGGATACCATCTGGCCAACACTGTTCACAGTTTGCCTTGAGGAGGTATTCAGGACGCTTCACTGTGAGAACACTGGATTGCGGAAAAAACGGAAAATACTTGGGCCATTTGAGGCTTCGAGACAATATAGTCTGCTGAGCAAGTCTGTGGAACACCTGCAAAAAATTCTTGGGGAACTAAATACAAGGAACGCACAAATTAACAAATAAAAGCAAGGCTGTGGACTAAAAATAAATAGAAATAATCCTAAACTAACGTTGAATACACATACTGAAAGCGCCTATTTAAGCATATGTAACAGTACGCTAGAACAAGTAGAAGGTTATAACTACCTCGGTCTGGTCATTTGTGCTAATCTCAACCACGAGAAAGAAATCCGGCGCTGAACTGGCATGGGCTAGACTGCATTTGACAAACACTCCCAGATTACGAAAAATAAGCTACGTCTACCACTGAAAAGGGCAATGTACCACCAACGCGTTCGGCCGGTGATAACATATGGAACGGAAACTTGGCGGCTTACTAAAAAAACTTGAAAGCAAACTGACATCAGCTCAACCGGCCATGGAACAAATAATGATGGGAGCAACACTTAGAGACAAGAATAGAAGAAATAGTTCAAATAACGAAAAATAACTGGTCTTGGGCTGGCCACGTAGTTGGGAAAATGACAACCCTTGGACTACCAAGGTCTAGAAAGAGAAGGAATGCTAATCACTCGGTGAATTCACGAAATAAGGAATTTCGCAGGCAAAGAATGAACTCGGGCGGCAAGGGACAGGTGCGGTTAGAAATTGATGGGAGAGGCCTCTGTCCTGCAGTGAACCCAATTGGCTGTTGATGGGGGTGATGACAAGCCGTAAACATGGTAGAATACTTGAGATGTTCACAGAACGTCTCATCTGACATGGAACCGTCATATCGATAAAATAACCAGCAAAGCACGTAAATCACTCCGATTTATTAGGCGCAATCTGCAATCAGCTAACACATTCGCAAAGCTTATCGTTTACTAAACACTTTTTCGATCAAAGATAGGACCATTAGCCCTAATCTGCAGCCCCCATCAGTCGTATCTTGGGAACAAACCTGAAGCACTCCAAAATAAAGCTGCCCGATTCATCCTCAGGAACCACGCACGAATATCAAGCATAACCCAACCACAAAATCCCTCAACTTACCACCTCTGTAACTGCCCCGTCTTCATAGATTTTTATCGGTTTTTCATGGGCTGTACTACAGCCAGTCTTATTTTGCTGTCTCGCACACAAAAGCCGCTCATCGCGTTTTTTCTTGTCAAGATCAGACATTCAAAGCCCAGCCATGATTCGGGCGTACTAGCCTATTTTTCTTTTCGTCACTCTTACTTCGATTCGTCGGTGAAATGAGCTCCGAGGCAACATCGTTATCCTTATTAACCACACACGTGCCACTCGCCGATGATACGCGCCTCGCCAATGCAATATCAAGTTGTGAACCCCTGCAAGGTTAGTGTTATTTTGTGGGTCACAGCCTATTTGCCGGAGAACGAACGTGGTAATAGTAGTCTCGTAACGACGGTACAGTACAGCACTGTACTATACTGTATTGTACTGTAAAGTATCAATTAACTACTACCATTTTAACTCAATTAAAACCGTCTACAAGGCAAACACGCAAGTCTAATTTGGCTATTCGGAGAGAGTGAGACTGACAAAATAACATTTGTGCGCCAGTCTTTTTCACGGAGCAAGTTAGGCTTTCCTTTAAATCCTCGATGCGTAGTTGCAAATTACGAGACAAATTCGGAGTGAATACGCATACATTCTACTTATATAAACAATAAATTTATCATGCGCAACATTTCACTGCACAAGGAAATGTGCGGTACTTACTCCTTCTCAGTCTCTGAAAAAAACAGTATCTTTTTAAGAAAAATGCTGACCCTTAGATCGTTCATCTGCTAAAAACACATTCGCTTCCTCTCATCATTGCTAAACTTTTTTACACCTAGAATAGTTTTTTCACAAACACTCACGGCAAACACAACGCCACATTTTGATGTGATTCTTTAAGATCCTTCCGAAAAACACAAGTGATACGGTACCAAAAAGAAGGTGCTCGTTTAAAACCTGTGCGTCACGAGCTTGCGTACTTTCGCTGGAACGACGACAATAGCTCTGAAACAACGTGCACGGTTAGTGTGCCCTATCACTCTTCGGTGTTATAGGACGTTACCAAGATGATGTCATGTATCACTAATAGTGATGATGTCGCCTGGCCGTATCAGTACCGAGACATGTAAGGTCCGGCAACAGTATTTGCACGCGCAACATTTGGGAAATGTAGTTTGTTGTCTTACGGTGCTAAATTTTTTAACTGGGAGGTTTAAAAACGTACAACTTAAAAAAGCAGCTTACCTAGTCACACGTGCGGGGAAACAACATACGCCGTGTTATTTATTATTTTTATATATGGATTCAATAATATTATGCACCAAAGGCTCTCGCGCCTTACAAAGAATAAAAATGATTCATACTGCAAATTCATTCGTTGAAAACATTCTTTAGGTTAAGGGCATCAGAGATGGAAGCGACGGAAAGAAGGAAGTAGCTCCAGTCATTCATCATTTGTGGTAATATGACTCAAAAGAACCATTGATGCGGCAAGCGGGAACTTCGGCCAAAAAGCGATGATATGCGGCACGATATGTACGACGACGGCAAGATAAATTTATTCCTAAAAATGTTGTTAGAGTAGTACATCCTTTGGAACTCGCATAAACGAAAACATTTATTGGGTTACTCTGTTAGGGAATGTAAAAGCTAGGTTCATCGACAGAACACTTAGACGGCGAGAATAATGACAAAGAATAAAACAGACAGATCGACGTTGCGCAGATTCACGAGTATTTTTTTTTTTAATTCTGCAGCATCAGTGTCGAAAAGGGCAAGCATATTCAAGTTTAGGCCTCATAAGTATTAATACTAAAGTGACTTGACCGCTTTAGTTGCCGATGTAAAATTACACCTTAAGGATCCAAGCATGTGGTTGGCATTACTCTAAATGCAATTTTTATATGTGCTCTAGCTATGCTAAAGAAATAAATCTAAATAGGAATACACTTGTCCCAGGCAACAATGCCTCTAGATATATACTTAATACAGCGCGCAGAAGCACCAGTATTTTCAACAGCCGCAGAAACACGCATTGTCTTACACTGCCTGATGTGGAGCTTCCATTACAAATTAGAACACAATGATATTACAATGCCAAATTAAGACAGAATGTTATTACAATGCAAAAATCTGATTGATTAGAATCGCAGTCACCAAACATAAAACTACCGTGATATAGAAAGGACTGATCCACAAATAGCTTAACCAAGGATTTGATTCGGTCCACAAGATTGTCAATACAAAATAAAAAATAACGCTCCTAAAAATGATCAGTGATGTACACCAGAAGTTACATGAGCAGTATTAACATTCGTTGCCGTAAACATGTGAATTATTTCACAATAAACCCTTAATCAAATCACACAACGCTATAATCCATGATCAGTTTACTTAGTTTAGCAAGACACCGTAATTACCCGATTCTATCACGCACCTTTTTCCCGGAAAAATAGGCCTAAAAATCGCATGCGCGTTAGAATCGGATACGAAACCGAAACTGCCGAAACAGCGGACATTTCGTCCGACCCATCGCCATCTCAAGATAGCGCCAAAGCCTTTAGCAACAATTTTTCGAACGCAGGAAGCATAGGCGCCTAGGCTTTTCTATCGGCGTTTACACAAATCGTCAAATTGTTCCACTTGCGCGCTTGGTAACAGCAATGGCAGCAGCGGCTCTCACGCGTTCACAACGAGCGGTCGGCTGAAGCGTGCGCCCCTGGAGAAGCTCGCGGGATGGGCGTGCGAGGCGTGGGTCACGATCCCATCGACCATGGTTGAACGTCCGTTCAGAAGTATGGCATGGCGAACGCTCTTGACGCCACTGAGGACGAGATAATGTGGTCAGCGGAAAGCGACGAGGAGTGAGATGAGTGAGATTACTTCGGGAAATAAACCGCCCATTTCTCTCGCATGCGTTTGACTGGGTCACAAAGTTTCGTGTGCGTTACAATCGGAAATGCAAGTTTTTTCGTTTTTTTGCCAGGAAAATCGGGTGCACGTTAGAATCGGGGCCGCGTTAGAATCGGGTAATTACGGTAATCCCAACCATTTTTATGGTTGTGATAACTTTATAAAAATATCTCTCAAAAAATTGATCAATGTAAGTAACCGCAAGAACTTTCTTGGTCTTGCAATCAGTTTTGCAGTTTTATGTGTTTCGGCTCTATGATCTCTCAGTTTAAATGGTTCATTTCGTACGCCAAAATTGGGCTTTTATAGTGATGTCATTCGTATATTACCGCTCCTACGACGTGCTCCTTTTTGCGACACACGTTATCATTGGTATCGATTATGTACGCGTGCCCTCACCGTTCGATTCTGCGACAAGAAACACAGGCTGTGTTTATTGTAACCACCGGTTGGTGGACTTCTCTCGAGAAGTACGGAGACCTTTCTGAAGACACCGATAAGTCACCACATAGTTCACTAGTTTACTTATCAGTAGATAGAAATCACGCTCTAGTTGAAATTTGGTCCCGGCTCAAAGTGTCATTCAGCTGTATATCTTGAGCTGACCTTCAACAGTTGTGGATCGCCACGTACTTTGCATGTTTTGAGACCTACTTTAACAACCGCTTTCCTCGACACATAAAGAAATCATTGTTGCCTTCTTTGTTTAATACGAAGCTATTTCCTCTAATGCCGATACAAATGCTCCTCCTTCTATATAGCAACACATAAATACAATGGTTTTATAAACAAGTGCAAGTTTACTCTTCGCGTCACAGAACTCCGCCAAAGGGTATAAAAAGACCTCACGTGAACTCATGCACCAAAGCAACACCTGAGTATTAAATGTTGCTGTTGTGAAGGGCTATAAATAGATTTACCCAACTGGGCGTGTGCAACTTTCAGCCGAGTTTTGACACGTCTATTTTTAATTTCTCCTCACATTTACACTGCACACACCGAAGCCTGTGAACGAATCCTAGCCAGGCACAATGAAGGGAACATCCTGAGCCCGAGCTAGGTACGGTTATCGTTTTCGAAACGAGTAGGGTCGCCGCAATCCACCGTTAAAATATTTGACGTCATTCTACGTTCACGACTACCCCACAGTGAAAGTTTCGAATTTCTTAAACTCTTTCTCAATCATCTGTTTCTCCTTGCACTAGCTTATATTGCAGAAAAATTTATTCATAACAAACATGTAACAATAACAGCACTAGGTATGGGATCCGTTAAACCCAACTACGGCGTAACATGACCGTATTCTTCGGTGAATGAGCACCACGTACACAAAATTTACCAGGCATCTATGGTTCTGCTATAGGTAGTGCGTGGAGAAACATTTTGTCAGTTGTAGAGGTGCTTACCCCTTGTCGGTGGAACATCATCATCATCGTTGTCGTCGTCCTTGCCTAACAGTGAAAAGGACACGAGGCAAGGACATGAGCGCGTTTGCAAGGTTACCGCGCGTCAACGCAGAAAAAATTGTGTATATCCGGATATAAACGCGCAATTTAAATTAACATAACAAGCTTTATGCATTCTTTGAAACTATGCGACACACCACGACTGGTGACGGCATCAAATTCCCTGGGAAATAAATGAGCGAGCAGGGTTCAGATAACGTTAATTATTCCATCCCCTTGTGTTCCGCACAATATATTGTCACGTAGACAAATAGGACGCAGCTGTCTAAAAGGGAAAACAAGTTTATTGGAGCGAACTTGTGCTCCCCTAACAACTCAAAGAATACAGAGGCGGCGAAGCGGCAGTCAACAAAGTGACGCGTCCAGGCGAGCTCCGGCGATTCGAATGCCGCGGCGTCTGCTCTGCAGGCTTTATCTTTCGGCGCGAGAGTTTTTGGAACCGTCGATTCACATCCAGAACATTGTAGATCAAAGAAGATTATTCTGGGCTTAGTGATGTTAGGGGGAAACAGTCTGCTTATCTGAATGAGATAGCCCGTGCGGCATAAACAAAGAATGGAAGACGCGCTTCGCTCTGGACACACATAACACAGCCGGGCGTGGCCTGGCAGTAAAACAAACAATAAATAAACAAACCCATACATGGTTCGCGGCATTACCCTCCCTCTAAGAGTGCATCGACACGATGCAAAAATACAAGACAGACCGAACAAACAAAAAATTACCCCATCTTCCCGAGGGGAACCCTGAGTAGGATGCGGAGCACCGGGGGGTTCCGTTGCGTTCCGTTGTGTTAGTAGTTGGGTTCCCCGTTCTCGAAGGTTCGGTTCCGCCGCTCGCTTCGTATGTTTGCGTTCCACTTCACGTGGTCGAAGTTCCGCTAGCGCCGCTCGACGTTCTCGAACACCGACGCTGCTTGACGTTGCCGAAGCTGAGGATCCGCTGCTCGACGTTGACGCTTTGAAGCTGCTTCGCGCTGGCGAAGTTCAAGGTCCGCCGCTCGCTTCAAGCGTTTGCGTTCACCGTCGCGTGCCCTTCGCTTCGCAGCTTTGTTTTGAGTGGACGTAACGTTGCTATTAGTGTTTGGGCTGATGCTGACGCGTGCTTGCGTCAGCCCACTCACTGACGGGACTGTTGCTTCCATCACACTTCATCGAAAGCATCAACGGAGTCAACCGAAGCAAGCGCTGCACTGCACGCGCGCAGCGCTCTACCCGCTTTATATTCACCCTTGAAGGAGAGGAGACTAGAGGAGGAGAGTAGCGCATGCGCCGCGAGAGCAGAAGCGAGAACGCAGGAGAAGCGCACGCAGGTGGTAGGAGAGAAGCTGAGAGAGTAACGCGCAGCTGTTGGAGCGCGGGAAGGAAAAGAGTTGCGCATGCGTAGTATGAGTGCGGATGCCGACGCCGCGGGACATACCCCCGAGCAAGAGATGATCCGCATCTAAAAAGTCCGTCATCTAGCATAGTAAGGTTTCAAGCGAACCACGTGGATGACTTCGGGCCACGTGCGTCGTCGTGATGTTCCGGAATCCCCATCGGGGATCACCTCGTAGGTAAGTTGGCCGACACGTCGTAGAATTTGGTAGGGTACGAAATACCGTCGCAGAAGCTTCTCACTTAGTCCGCGTCGACGGATGGGAGTCCAAACCCAACCACGATCCCCAGGGTGGTACTCGCTGTCTCGGCATCGGAGGTTGTAGCGCCCGGCATCCACCAGCTGCTGGTCCGTTGTACGAACTCGAGCGAGCTGGCGGGCCTCCTCCGCACGCTGAAGGTATCCTTGGACGTCGGGGTTAAGTTCGTCGTTTTCTACATGCGAAAGCATGGCGTCAAGCATCGTAGTCGGCCGTCTTCCGTAGACAAGCTCGAACGGCGTCATCTGCGTAGTTTCTTGGATAGCCGTATTGTACGCAAAGATGACATACGGCAGCACTTCGTCCCAAGTCTTATGCTCAACGTCGACGTACATTGATAGCATATCCGCGATTGTCTTGTTCAGACGTTCTGCTAGTCCGTTCGTTTGGGGGTGGTACGCCGTCGTTCTTCGGTGATCCGTGCTGCTGTAGCGTAATATTCCTTCATCAGATCCGCAGTAAAGGTCATTCCGCGGTCCGTGATTAGGACTTCCGGGGCTCCATGTCGGAGCACAACTTGGCTTATGAAGAACTTTGCGACTTCTTGTGCGGTCCCCCTCGGAAGAGCGGCGGTCTCTGCGTAGCGTGTCATGTGGTCTGTCGCTACGACACTCCACTTGTTCTCGGATCGGAATGTAGGGAACGGGCCCAGAAGGTTCATTCCAAACTGTTGGAAGGGCCTCGATGGGGCGGCGATGGGCTGCACAAGTACAGCAGGTCTCGTCGGTGGCGTCTTTCGTCGCCTGCAGTCACGGCAGCTCCGGATGTAGTGGGTGACGTCACAGGTAAGGCGGGGCCAGTAGTACCTCGCCTTGATTTTTCCAATATTGCGAGCTGTGCCGAGATGTCCTGAAGGTGGGTCGTCGTGCCACACTTCCAAAATTTTGTCACGAAGGTTCGCGGGAATGACAAGAAGGTCATTTGTTCTCGTTCCGGGGCTGAAATGCTTCTTCACGAGGACGGAGTTTCTCAGGCTGAATGTTGGTAAGTTGCGTTCGAAGGTCCTAGGAAGGGCGACGTTGCATCCCTCGAGGTACTCGATTATGACGCGTAAGTCGGGGTCGGCACGGTGCTGGGCGGCTAGGTCGCTCTCCGTCACGATTCCGAAGAACGCGCTGTCGTCATCAGAGTCTTGTGGTGGCGGGTCGACGGGGGCGCGGGACAGGTAGTCGGCGTCGGAGTGTTTCCTGCCCGATTTTTAGGCTACTGTAACGCCGAATTCTTGCATGCGCAAGCTCCACCTACCAAGAAGGCCAGAGGGGTCCTTCAAATTTGCGAGCCGAGACAGCGCATGGTGGTCTGTCCCAACCTTGAACGGTCTTCCATACACGTATGGGCGAAATTTCGAAATGGTCCATATAATCGCGAGGCACTCTTTCTCAGAGGCTGAGTAGTTTCTTTCTTCTTTGGACCGACCACGGCTGGCATAGGCAATTACTTTTTCGCACCCGCTTTGCTTTTGTACGAGAACGGCACCCAAGCCTATATCACGGGCGTCCATGTGCATTTCCGTTTCGGCGTTTTCGTCGAAATGCGCAAGCACGGGCGGGCTTTGCAGGCATTGTTGCCGCTCGCAGAATGCTTTTTTTGGGGCATTTTTCCAGCTGAAAGGGGTGCTATCTCTCGTCAAGCGCGTGAGTGGCTCTGCAATGCGGGCGAAGTTTGCGACGAAGCGCCGGAAATATGTGAATTGTCCGAGAAACCTCCGCACGCTATTCTTATCTTTCGGTTCCTGGAAGTTCGCTATGGCTGAAGTTTTCGCCGGGTCAGGCCGGACTCCAGCGGCATTGAAGACATGGCCCAAAACTTGAGTTCCTCGTACGCTAAGCGGCACTTTTCAGGCTTCAGCGTTAACCCCGACGTACGGATGGCCTTGAGTACAGACTCCAACATTCCAAGGTGTTCGCCGAAAGTCAATACCACAACATCGTGGAGGTACACGAGGCAGGTGTGCCACTTCAGGCCAGCTAGCACCGTGTCCATGACTCGTTGAAACGTTGCTGGCGCCGTGCACAACCAAAACGGCATCACCTTGAACTCGTATAGGCCGTCCGGGGTTATAAAAGCAGTCCTCTCTCGTTCTCTCTCGTCCATTTCAATTTGCCAATAGCCAGTCTTCATATCCATCGAAGAGAAGTATTTCGCGTGACAGAGGTGGTCGAGGGCGTCGTCGATTCGGGGGAGGGGGCACACGTACTTTTTGGTGATTTTGTTCAGTCGCCGGTAGTCAACGCAGAACCTTAAAGGGACACTGAAGTGATATGTAAACATTGCGGGATTACTAGCGCAAATTGTAGTCCGGAGTCCCCAGGCCATGTTTCGACCACTCTAGGCGCGTTTACGCGATTTTATTTAGTAGAAAAACTAATTCGAAAACGCTGTCCTCCTCTCTTTACGCTCACCCATTTTCTGTGGCGTTTTCGTGTGACGTCAGGAGGGGATGAGCTGGCAATTGGCTGCGCCACGGCTGCGCTACTGCACGGCTCCCCGGCCGACAGAGTCAGTCGGCCCAGCGTTTCGTCCGCCGGCCGCCGGCGGGTCGTCGCAATCAAGGAGGTTACAAAAAAATTGCTTGGTCGCAATTCGTTCGCTTAGTTGAAACGAAGCCAGGACACGTTTGTGAATGGAAGAATGTGCCTTTCTTTACTTGGTTTGTTTGTACACTGTATCTAGCTCCAAGTCAAGGTCGCTTCACACAAGCGCTGCACATGCGACGCTTCGCTGACTGGTACTCCAGTAGGAAAATATAAGGCCTCTTCAAGGCGGGAGAAGAGTCAGCGAAGTCAATATAGGTACTAAGCAAATAAAATCAACTGATATTTTTACCGTACAGCGTAAAACTAGGGCGCGGGAAGCACTTTTTTGCGCTGGGCGACAAACAAGCGTCCAAATGATGCTGTTTACCAACAACAGCGGTGCAATTTCAAAGCAAACTCTAAGCAATTGGGCAAGATTTTTGGAAAACACGTGAAGTAGTGACGATTTACCAGCTAGTTCCCCGCCCAGATAATATGTGGTCCTAGGGACTACATAAAGCCACGGCCAAGACATATGACGGTGGGATATATCTTCAATCCTTTCATTTTTTGTTGAAATGAAAATCGCCCATCACGCTCACCGTCACACCCTTTAGTCAGGCCTACGTACTGAGGTGTTTAAATACCAGCGTTTATTACCGGCGGTCTATATGCTTAATAAAAAATGCTACGGCGACCACGTAAATACTACCAATAAATTCGATTATATGGTAACCTAGAATAATTCGTTAGCTGTCACCTTCTCAAGGGTATGATTCACAATATTTTTGAAAGTATAATTTAGTTAACGCGCAGCCATTGCATTATTGCTTCGATCACTACCATACAACCTGCGGTAGCTAACACGGAAGTGTGTCACAATGCATATGTCATCGTTCCGCTTGACCCACGGCCATCGTTCTGCAGCTAGATTGCCGAATCGTATAACGGATGATGCCATTACGAACTGAAAGGGTAACTTGATAAGCGAAGCACGTGATGGAACTTTTTTTAAGGAGACGCACTTCACTTCGTCAACAGCAGTACACCCCTTCCGTAACGGATAGCAGTAGGCGTATAGTAGCGACTTAGGCAGTCAGTAAAAGTGCACCCCCGACAACAAGTCGGAGCTGAAAACAACAGCACAAGCAGAAAGAATGACCCATAGGCGAATGGGACACTGTGAGACCGGCCTGCCTTTCATGTATGCGTTATCGGCTTTAGTGCTGTTTTTCCTTCCAAGACAAAATGCGAAGTGGCATGGTCGAGGGATGCAGTTTCTTAAAAAATGAGTAAGTGTGCACCGATCGCTAACAGTTTTGCCTACTACATCAATTGTTATTTTCTTCTGTTAGAAAATGCCAACTTGTCTGCTATACCCCCCTCAAAAACTGCGGACTTAAAAAATGAGTAAGTGTGCACCGATCGCTAACAGTTTTGCCTACTACATCAATTGTTATTTTCTTCTGTTAGAAAATGCCAACTTGTCTGCTATACCCCCCTGAAAAACTGCGGAATATACCAGGAGCCACGGTACTCGCTTTCTTTGCATTGATGATGATGATGGTGGTGGCGGTGATGGTGGGGTTTAGTGCGCCGAAACAACCTAGGTTGGTTGCGCAGTGGAGCACTTTTGCAGCCTGATTGCTCCTATAAATCACGGCGTGGGAAAGGAAAAGTCGTTTCATATCTCCTACAAGCTTCCGAGAATAGAATTTAGTTTGATCAGCCTTGAACTGTGCTGGCTATCAGCAACAACATATCATTGCTCACACTAAAAACAGCGCAGGGACGAGGACGGAAGAAGTGACAAACTAGAGCGCTCCAGTTTGTCGCTTCTTCCGTCCTCGTCCCTGCGCTGTTTTTAGTGTGAATAATATGTACCCAACTAGCCCAACGGCAAGCCTTAGTAAGTTATATCATTGCTATTTGGCGCGGATTCTTCCCTGTTGCGACCACACCGAGGTTGTTGAAAGTGTTTCGATTGGTCTGGTGGGAAAAGTACATGAGAAGGTACGAAGTTGATGGTACGTGAAAGAAAAAGTCCTCAATGGCATTGAATTCGCAATATCAACAACGAATGGTGGAACCGTTTCGTCGTTAACCGGTAACCATTTGTAGTATCTGGGGGTTTCGGTTTTGATGTCAAGTGATTCTACCACCAGGGGGCTAAACTGTGACGTCAGCCAGTTTATATATGTGATGTGACTGAATAAATTATCCTTTCTTTGGCTTGACTCTTCAACTCGAGCGCACGTTTCCTGCTTCGCCCCGCTGGGGCCGTCCGACGCTACACCACACCATTATTCATTTTTTTTTGTTCAGTTCCAGTTCGGGTTTGCTGACCGTAAAAGTGTCGGTTCGGTCCCGGTTTTCGGTTCGGGTTCGGCTCCGGTTCGACACCCTGATATATACATCTATGTTCGCTATTACAACCAGGCGCTTAAATAGAGCTGCTGATTTCGAACTAGCTTAAACGTGCAGGTAAAATAGTTTATTGAGTCCCTAGAAATTTCCTAAGCAACTAGTTAAACTATTAAATATACAGTAGGGGTGGAGGACCGCCCATGCAGTGCAAAGAAGGCTCACCGAATAACCTTTGAAGCACAGGACATTTAGGAGCAACGTCATGTAGAGGATGAAATGATACGAGCCAACCGTTTACCACCTCACTAATCGTTGCATTAACCAGCTTTCCCAATTTAAAAGTACAAACTCGAAAACTCCGCTAACACCCGCTACTGAAAAGAATACCGCCAGTCTGTTGTCGTCTGACAAAACCTAGATTCCTGGAGCTGAGGTTGTCGGCACTTCGGCGTATACGTCTGATCAACAATTATGAAAATAAAATTGTTTTCACTGTGTGTCACCGGATCTTGAAACCTGCCCCGCTGCAGAACAAGTGGGAACACTATGATTGGCGGGCCTGCCCCTAAGAATGGATCGTTACTGCCCGATGCGTGGGAACTCCTCCATAAATACTGCTATTCTAAGAGATATCTAGTTTCCTCCGGCCCTTCCAACTGCCCGTGACTGAGGCTCTCAGGCAATAGTTGATAAGATTACAACGTCCGCTCTCCCTCTTTAAATTTAGGTCTCCCTTAAATTCCGGTCTTTGGTGCTGCCACACCAACTTAACTCGTCTCTACCGACCTTGTTTTAGTTTGGCCCCGGACAACATTTGGCTGAAAACCTTTCACAGAACTACTACTACGTGAATCTTAGCGAATATGAACGGTGCGCAGGACTAAAAAGCAGATATTGCTCACCCATGTCTCCCGCAGTGATCGAAACACAAAGAAGCAGCGACAGATGCAATCTTCTTCTTTCACGCGATCTCGTCACTTCGTCCGGCAAAAATAATGTTGCTACTCTTGAAACGACGCACCCCAGTACATGGACTGGCCCAGCAACCGTGATCAAAGAAGGGACAAAGGACCTATAATTACGGTGCTTTGCACATTATTAAATATGGTTGTTGTAAATGCTTTCTTATGACCAATGCCCTGCGTGAATCTCGTGTAATACACACCCCCTTGAAGGAAATCTCACCAATTGTCCCCGCATTCTACGATAAAAATAAGAGTTAAGTTACCAGTTCCCTTGTGGAGCCACCAAGTGCACAAAATTTCTTAATAAACTGCCTTACAGGGCGAACTGTAGCATGTGGATAAGCATTAACGTTGCCGTCACGAACACAAATCGCGGAGATCTTAGTGAGAGGAAACGGACTTCAGGTAGCTCTTTGCCTATTTTCTTTGTTTGCTTTGGGAGTGAAAGGAGTTTTCAAGTTTATTTTCGTTTATGTTTCTATGTTAAAAACCGGCGTTCAGGATTGTGTCGGCAACGTCGATTGTGACTATACACGCTGACATGTTTCTTTGGCGGCTGGCATGTTTCTTTAGCGAACTCTTCGTACTGCGCGCACTCACTAGTACTACCGTTTTGTCAGTTTCCGAAGCCGTCGTCGAGGTCTATTGCCGCCTCAAAACCTCGTCGGTGTGGTCTTACTGTATCCTTCTCCCGACGCTCAGCTCGCCTTAGTTCGCGCTAGCTGAAATGCTTGCGCCGGCTGCTTCGCGCTCGTATTTATGTTTTCGCTTTAACTAGCTAGCGATCCAGCGACGTCTGCACGATAACGGCCGCTCGATGGAAAAAACCTTGTTTCCATCGAGCGACCATGCCCGGATTCAGCCGATAAGCAACAGTGCAGCTAAGGCATACAAGAACGGGCATGGCCCTCACGCCTAGTACGGCTCACTATTTCTTCGGGTGTGGAAACCCGTACAGCTCTCCGAACTACCAAAAATGTGGTACCGGTGCCTTGTGCAGTGCGCAACACCCCCTGTGGGAATGTTCGGCACTCAGTGTTCCCAGAGAAAGCTGCCTAAAGACACTTGGCCAACTACGACCGGCAGAATACGAACTTTGGGTCAAGCCACTTGGAGCCCCACCTCACAGGAAGCACCTTCTGGACACTCTGCTGATTTTCATCAGAGAAGCCGGCATTGAGGCGTGCTTCTAGCTGCCTTTCTTACGCTGTACTCCCCACTCCATACTTCCCATCCCTTTTCCGACTCTTGACCGAGGCCTCCGGTCATGTCAAGGTGTCTTCTATCCCTCTTTTTTGCAATAAGCGTGTGTTATTTAACCTAAAACGCAAGCATACATCAAGTATATTGAATTTTCTATAATACTTGGACCGAGCTTCATAAAACATATATACCATTACAGAAAATGCATTGTCTAGGATACTGCATTTGTGCGTATGCTAACCCTGTATTTACTTCGTTGTTTGACTATATATATTACCATCGGCGCTGTAACATTTCTGGAAATCTTATTGTTTGGTATATCTGAGCCGCATTTCTTGTCTTGTGTAACCTAATTGTTCTCCCCTTGTACAATTGTTTTCTATTTGCAACATAACCACAACCTTCTAAAAAATCCTCTGGGGATTTAAGGTATTGAAATAAATGAATGAATGAATCAATAAATGTAGGCGAAATATATTTTTAACGGTGCTTTAGCGACCTTGCACTGCGCTTTTTTTGTTTTTTTTTAACCTAGAAGGCCAAATGGCCGAACTTTTTGTTAGCAACAATTGAAAATTTGCGGTGCGCGACTGTCGGGCCTCAGGCACTGCCCGGACAAGCACGGCCCGAAAAAAATTTGCTGAAGCCCGAGCCCACCCGGGCCTGCAAAAACGCGTGGTACCCAGCCCGGGTCATTCCAGTGCACTAATTCAGGTGACGCGAAAAATGTTTTTAAAAACTTAATTCAAGTCAGCAAAAAGCATTAGCATTCGCCACCATAATTCACAAAAAAGCACCAGACTTGACATTTTATAGCGCAATAATTTAAGAACTGCAGGTTATATATACTGGTCCTTCGTAAACATAAAACAATTACCACATTACAAATTCACGAGTTTGTGAAAGGTGGTGTCCAACAGTATCTTGCGGGCGTGAGATATGAAGAAACGCTGGGAAACTTGTTAGTTAGGAGCAGGCTAAAAGAAATCGCGAATATAAAATCTGGCTTGTAAAATGCATACTTATTCATTCTCCCTTCCCACCTAGTAACCAAAAAAAGTTATTAGGGGTGCACTTCCATCACACAATATTGCACAATCCCTTCAAACTGCACGAGTCATGGCCCTTGGGAAATTGGATCCACCGTCACAAGCATAACACCGTCTCCATTTACAAAACCAAAACAACGAGGAAACTTTATAGATCAGTGCGGTGCCTGCTAGGCTACTCTTGAAATTAAATACAAGAGGAGATGATGCGCAGAGGCTTGAAAAATATGAAGGAAGCTCACACTATTTGACGCGTAAGACTTGAAGGTAGCGAAGCTTCCCGCAACCTTAACGACCATCACGAAGGTTTAAGTCTACAATTTCAGTCGATTTGCTTCTTATTCCCTGTCGCAACGACCTTTAGTCTATCACTGCTATAAGTGTGAGCTTTTTAATTATTTTTGGAAGCGGTAATCTATGGATATCATTTTGAATGGACGTCCACTACGACGTGTCTTTCTCGTTCCGAGCTGGTGTGGCCACGATTACGGTGAACGCTGGAGTACTTCTTATTCCGACCTAGTGTTGCCACGATTACGGCGAGCGCTGGAGTTTTCTTGCCAATTTTGGCCAATCTGCCTAGGTTGGTATGCTTTGCTTGACAAACGTGCGCGGAGAATGCTTGGCGGTCGCCGCGAGGCACGCATACACGAGGGCTCGGCATTTGTTTTTTTTAGCTGCTGGGCGGTCACCTCAATCTTGGCAAAGCTCCAGTGGATATCTATGACTTGACAAACGTGCGCAGGGGACGTTGGGCGGTCGTTGTGAGTCACGACCACGTAGGCGCTGGGTATGCCCTTCGTTTTTTAACTGCCGGGCAGTCGCCGCAATCTCTGCCAATCTCCCTAGTGTGTATGCTGGTCTTGACAAACGTGCTTAGAGGACGCAGGGCGGTCGTCGTGAGGAACGCAGATATGAGCGCTCGGCATTTTCTTGTTTGTTTTAACTGCCGGGAGGTGGCGGAATCTTGGCCGATATCCCTAAGTGGGTATACTTGGCTTGGCAAGCGTGCGCAGGGGAGCTGGGCGGTGCTTGCCAGGCACACACTCACGAGCGATCAGCATTTTCTTGCTTCGTAACTGCCTGGTGGTCACTACAATCTTGGCCAATCCCCCTAAGTGAGTATGGTTGGCTTGACAAACGTGCGCAGGGGACGCTGGGCGGTCGTCGAGAGCCACGCACACAAGAGTGCTAGGCATTTCCTTGGTTTTTTTAACTGCAGGCGGTCGCCCAAGGCCCACGCTCATGTGCGTGCGCTCCCAATTTTAGATGCGGAGCGTCTTATGCTCGGGGGTATGTCCCGCGGTGTCGGCGGTGGTCCGGCGTCCGCACACCACCGTTTCTTGGTCAATCCCCCTCGTGGGTACGTGCCATTGAAGAGAAACAACAACAACAACAACTCCGGTTGTGCTTGCGCTTGACTCCGTGATTCTTCAGATGAAGTAGGATGGAAGCAACAGCCCCGTCAGTGAGTGTGCTGACGCAATTAAGTGAGAGCATCAGCGCAAACACTAACAGCAATTACACCCAACTACAATCCACGGAACGTGTATCGATCTCGTCTTTACCAACAGCAACGGCGACGACTGCATACAACCGCTGCTACGATATCCACTGACTGTGCACTTCAGCGACCATAAGGCCGTCATACTCAAAGTAAGAAGACGTGCAAACCTAAATAAATACCTTTAGATACCACTTCAATCTCGTCTCACTCGCGTATATACGCATACAATAAGGAAAATTACACCCATCTCCCCGAAGGGAACCATGAGTAGGATATATGATCATTACTGGGTTCACTACATTTCCACCAAATTTGGTTAACAAACATAACGGAAACGCAAACGGAACCCCCATGACGCTCCGCATCCTACTCATGGTTCCCTTCGGGGAGATGGGTGTAATTTTTGGTATTTTTAGCTGCGGAAGCGAAAATTTGCATTTTGCTACACAGATTCGCTGTTAAAACTTTAAGACAGAGAAGGAATCACCGAACAGCACATTATAGGGCTCTCGGTCAACGCGCACTTCTCCGGACTCCTCAGGTAGAGTGAACTTCTAGTACACTGTACCTCGGGCTCTGCGTTTAACATGTTTGTCTTCGAATGCGCCGTAAGGATCAGGCGCCGCTCTTATCACTTCCCAAGTATTCTAGTTCTCTGTACGACACAGGCTTACCCACGACGGCAGCGCCCTCGAACCTCCTACGAAGAAATCACGGCTGCCCGGGAAGACGCAGTTCCGAAACTGAAAATTATCTCTAAACGTTTCGACGGACGGCCGTCGAGCCGGTGGTATCATCTCTCAGTATTCGCCCCGAGCGCGAACACAGTCAACCCCTGGCGGCGGCGGGACGAACCGCTCCTAGTGTGGATGGCGCTCTCGCGTCGTCTGCTTTTTCACGTTGCGTGCGGCGCAAGACGCGTGCTGCACACGACAAAACAACCAATATGTGTGCTCGTTTGGCAGTAAGCAATGACATAGTAACCTCTGCGTGCTCGTTTCCTTTAGAAACGCAATAATCAGCGGCCGTTGCAGGTTAATGCGCTGGTTATAGTTCCACGAAACATATTCGCTGTGGTCACCGTTTGATTGTGAAACGTGTTATAAACATTGCTTCCACACATTGCACTTTTCGTATTGTTGAGTGCAGTCGTCTGCTGTTTCGGGAACGTCGAAGGGTGCTTTTTGAAGGTGGCGTGGCGATTATTTAAAGGATAAAAGTTTAGTACGCGAAACGGGTAAGAAGCGACAAGACCTGTGCATACGCGTGCAAATTCCACACCCTTGTAAAATTGCGCTGTGTCCTTATAGGAAGAAGAAACAAACAAAAACATTTACACTGCACACGACCCGTGCGCTATCGCCCATACATTACCGGACACGTATTTTACACCCGCAAGAGTCTGTGTGATCGTGTCCTTCCCGTACCTTTTCTAAAATAAATACCATTTTTGGACAGCCGTTGGTTATACTCAGGAGGAGGAATAAACATTTATTCAACTGTATCGAGTTGCTAATTTTACGTATTATTTAAAATACGTTGCTATGGATGCGCAAGAGTATTTAGGGGGAATGTTTCGGTAAAATTAAGCAGTTGTGAGTTTGCGTCAGTCATGTGGCATTTTGTGTGTCATTTTCATATATATCATTTTCAAATCCGACATGAATCACCTTGTCCAGAAACGTGTCTCACTCAGCATAACCAAATGCCTAATATGGTCACGTCTTAACCTCTTAAGGTGAACCTAAGTTTAAAGAAAGAGGAGAAAACGCGTAATATATGATGCACGTTGTTGCCCACATGTGTGTGGGGTGTGTGCCATGACTCGCTGGTTTTTTTTTTTTTTTCCCACAATGCTTGCTTTCAATACAATTTTGAAAAAGGCGCCCCACAATTCCTGGACAATCTCGGACCAAAGCGGGGTTAATCATTTTGGAAAATACGTGTACTGCTTTTTCACCGCTACAGAACACGACGCCTAGTGTAGTTTCGATTGTAAATAATATTGACAACCATAGTTTGGCTTTTCGCGCGCGTTACATGCGTTCTCTTCTCGCTGCTCTTGCAACGTTGGCAGGACCCCCCCCCCCCCCCCGCTCCCCCTTCCCGAAAAAAAAATGAAATGCGCAGAATTTCATTTTTTAACCAATCCTCAAGAATTAAATGCCAAGACAAAGGCGATATTCAGTTTACAAAACAAAGTAGTTACCGGGAACCCGTTACGCTGATTTGCAACGAGAAATAAAAAGAAAATGTTTTACTACATCTGCAACAGCGCAACTTCATTTATTGCCGTCTTTAGGGTTCGTAAGCGACCTTATACGCAAGAATGCAAACACATCTCGCTGTTGCAGGCACCTGTTAGATTTTAAAAGGAACGCAAATCGTCAACAGAGCAGGCGTCACAGAAAATTTGTGCTCACTGTAAGGTCCCAGAAGCTTGGTTTGCACACTGTAAGCCTGCTTGTCACTTTGCGAAAACCTAGCTAAACATGAGATGTTGATTGTACTGCGTGCGTTGACAATTCAATTCGCAAGTTCACTTGCGACGAAAGCCGTAAATAAGTGATCCGAAACCATTATTCATGAAACCTTCCTTCAGAGTCGCTAAAATTTCATTTAAAAGACCCGTTAGAGCGGTTACATTTATATCTCTGCGCTGATCAAAATTCAGTAATTTTATGTTGCCTTTTGAACACAGAAAAATATCGTAAAATGCAAGAATGCGTCATGCTACCAGTGAAAGCGACTGAGATTGCCGTTGTAAACTGAATTTCAGAGATCGAGGCTTCCTGATTTGTTTCTATTTATGCTTTTATTGAAGGCTTAAAGCCATAGTCTGGAAAGATCGAGCTTGCTACGAGCCATAGCGTACAAGTTCATTGTAACAATTACGGCCATTCTGAGATTCCCGATGAGTCGTCGCGTTTTGTTGCGTAATAATGAAAACTGACTGCCGCTTCCATGCTATACATTGAACGTTGAGTAACCGAACTACAGCATACCACTCTTGTTTGCACCTTTCGTGCGCACATACGGCGGGAAAAAGGCACGAAGCGCGCCCACAGTGTGCATTCTTACGGGCTGCTCAGCGGAGCATCCACACTAGCAGCGCGACGCTGTCGCCACCTACATGTCGAGCTCGCGGCGAATAGCGGGGTACCTTTGCCTAATGTAACGGGCATTTTCGGCGTACGTGGGACGTTACGCCGTATCGAACATGGGGACCTTGAATTATGAAGACAACGTCTATATGTTTGCGCCATCGTCGCATTGGCATTGCTCAGCACATCCTTTGGGTTCGTTTTGCGGGTGTTGGCTCTGGAATTTGGCTAAGGCAACTTTGGCTTTTGATCTGGCAGTTTCCTTTTGGTAGTTTCAGAGCATGCATTTTGGATTTTGATTTGATCCAGATTGCTAAGATAAAGCTTCGGGTTTTAACCATGTTTCTCCTAAATACGGCCCTTATTTTTTTAGGGGCGAAGCTCCTAAAGCCATGGGTCTGCCCATCCCTTGTGTCTCGTGGTACGTGACCGCCGCATGCTTTCGGAGATGTCGCAAAGTGGGCCGCGTTGCACGCGCAAGAACCGGCTGCAACCGGCAGCGCAAACTCGGCACCGGGAGCGCGAGCTTGTCTGTGTTCGCCAACGGAGGCGCGAGCGCACGTGCACTGCGAGGGGGAGATCACGCAAGAGATCACGCCACGAACGCAGGCAGTCGTTCTCGGAGATCGAACGAGACGCAAGGACCTTTGCTCGTTTCCTCTCGTCTTGTTCGGGCACAAGTTCGCCCTAAATAAAAGTTCTTTTTTTACCGTTTGTCCCATCCTACGTGACAAATTGTGGTCGAGGTGCGGGGTAGTCCTCGATGGCGCGGGGTCTTTCACCAGGTCTGGGCCTGGGAGCATTGACTCCGAAAATAAAAGTTGATTTGTACAATGTACGCACACAGTCTTACGTCTTTCTTAATGATGTAATGGGCGAACTTTCACGGGAGAGTTACGGTTACCGATGATCTCCCCCTCTCGAGCTTCGCCCCACTTATCATCATTATTCCGTGGATATGGCGTGATTTTTCGACAAACAGGGTAGGGCAGGTTCTTGCCCACTAAGCCATAAGCTGAGTCATTTGCGGTCCTTCTCTCGTGATTTCAAGCGGATGTTCGGCACACTTACAACTTCCGCGTACATGACCATTCAACTGACTGTTCTGTTTCGTCTTCAACAAATCGGGTGAAAATATTCCTACCAAAACTGCTTTTTGGCGGCTTCCCTAACTGCACTTTTTAAAACATTGGCACATCAAATACTGCTCGAGGGAAGAAGAACAAGAAGAAGAAACCAACGAAGCAGCGGCACCTCTTCATGTCCTCCTTTCTCCGCTTCTTTTCGATGCGACGCATCTCTTGCTCTGAGGCATGTCCCTCCTGCGTCGGCGTAGTCCGGCGTCCGCACGCCAGCTGCGCATGCGCGACTCTCCTCCCGTCTTCTCTCCGACAGCTCTGTGCAACACTCTCACTCCGTCTCATTATCATAAACAACAGCTGCGTGCGCGCGCTTCCCTCGCTTCGCTCCGCTCCCGTCGCGCAAGTGCGCGCATGCATGACTCTCCTACGCTGTCTCCTCTCCTTCAGGCGCTGTGAATATAAAGCGGGTAGCGCGCTGCGGCGGTTCAGTCAGCGCTCGCTCTCGTTCGACTTCGCCTCACTTTGCTCGACGACTGCGTGCTTGACTTGATTCTTCCGATGAAGACGTGATGAAAGCGACAGTTCCTTCAGCGAGTGGACTGACGCAATCCAATACCAGCGTCAGTCCAAACGCTCCCCCCTGATGCGTCGCATCACATGAGGGTTCCCTCGCGGGAAGATGGGCGTAATTTTTAATGTTCTTCTCAGATCAGTCCCAATTATGGATGGAATATCAACTTATGTTTATGCCGATGATAGTGCTTTTTACTCATCGGGCAGAGACATTCATGAAGTGTCAAAGATTACAAAACTATCTGGCCACCCTAGATAATTGGCTTAGCAGGCTACACTTGTCGCTTAATGTGGGAAAATGTGCTGTTTTAGTATTTCCAGTTACCATCCCCATATCTTTATGCCTATTGTACCGACAGCAATCCATCCGTCAAGTTACAGAATTAAAATATCTCGGCATAATCTATGATGACACGCTTACATGGTGTCCTCATATTAAACATATTGTTACTAAAGGAGAAAGAGCTGCGGGCGTGCTCCGCAGGCTATGTAGCCGCAAATTCGGGTTGCGTAGAGATACACTGTGTGGGGATTCTCCCCTGTGAGCGCCCACGTTAGGCCGTTCAAACTGCCGCGCGCCACCTCTCCTGCCATCTGGGAACACACGGCAGAAAGACTGTGCGATGGAGGGGGGGCGTGGCACATTTTTGGGCACGCTAGATAAGGGCAGCGGCGCTTGGTAGCGGGGGGAGTTGCCGGCCGGGAGCGCCGCCGGTGACAAGAGAGAAGCCACCGCCGTCAGCCACCTCGAAGAAGACGCACGTCAGCAAGGCCCGCCGTTCGTCCCGCCGTACCGTAAGCCCTGGGACCCTGAAGTGCTTTTGTTATGTGCTTGGCTGATTGTATCCCCTGTTCCATTTATATTTCATTTTCCACTGCTTGAGTAAAGCGCAATTGTTCCTCTTGCAATGTTCTGTGCGTGATGTTTTGACGAGGCCGTTGCCTGAACCCCCCTCGGTAGGCAGAACTACCTACAGTGGCGCCCAACGTGTATTTAGGCTAGCACAGTCCTTTGTCAGCAAGACGCTTACGCACAGGAGCAAATTGCGACTAAAACTTTCGTGCATTTGTTTGCAAGCGGCAGCTGTTTCTGGAACTTAGCACTTCAGCTTAGCGAAATGAATTTTGCTGCTGAAAGCCGGGTATAATGTTGTTGCTCTTACGCCCGACTTCATTTCTTTTCAACAAGCCTGCGCACTACCCAGCTTTCTTTTCCGCGACACCGAATGTCCAGTTTTCCGGCGAGCGCCGCAACTGATAAGCATTACCCGCAGTTGACTTTGTGCTGGTGCGTGCTCGATTTATACGGTGGCATCTTTGTAGCTCCTTCGCCCGAGTTCGTTGGTTCTCGGAGTTTCTTTGGCGTCCAGCAATGAAGTCCGCTGCCGACGGAAAGGAACTTCGTTCGGGAACAGTCGTCGGGGCCACGGCCCCCGAGACCGCCTTCAGCGAAGCTCTCACCACAGTGGCCGGCTAATGTCAAGCGCTTACGCAAAACCTGGGCACTCTACAAGACCCGGCGCCCCGTCTTCAGCCTGACATCCCAACCTACCGCGGCTATGACGACCGTCTGTCCGTCGCGGATTTCCTTGACAAGCTCGATGTCTACAAGGCCGCCGTCGGAGCGTCGGACACTCATATGCTAACCAGGGTATTGCCACTGGTTTTCCAAGGGCCTGCAGCCTGCTGGTGGCGCCTGCAGTTCCCGTTTGCGTCGTGGGCCACCTTTGTGGTAAGCTTTCGGACTGAGTTCCTTCCGCCTGGATACGACACTCGCATTCTCCGTGAGTTAGATCTCAGGACGCAACACCCTAACGAAAGCCTGTTAGAGTATGTACGCGCTATGCAGGAACTATACAGGAGAGCGGCCCCAGAGACTACTTCAGCTGAGCAAGTTGCCCGTGTGTTACGGCAGTGCCATCCTCGGTTCCAGCCGTATTTGTATGCTCAAACGTACGCGGATTTGAATGCAGTTGCTTCGAACGCGCTCGCTATTCAGGAGTGCCTGCTCGCCAAATTGCAGTATGCACCACCGCCAACGCCGAGCCAATCCTTGGAGCCCAGCTGTGCCTGGAACGGGCCTGGCGCTTTCCAGTCGTGGGCGCCGCAGTCCGCGACACACCGGGCTTTGGATCCGGGCGAATTTGCACCAAGAAGGCGGCCGCAGAACCGATACCGTGACCGCACTCCAGCCAACGCGGGCTACGGGGCCGTGGGCCACCCGGTCCCAGCCAACGTGGGCTACGGGGCCGTGGGCCACCCGGTCCCAACCAACGTGGGCTACGGGGCCGTGGGCCACCCGGTCCCAACCAGCGTGGGCTACGGGGCCGTGGGCCACCCGGTCCCAGCCAACGTGGGCTACGGGGCCGTGGGCCGCCCGGTCCCACACGAAGACGAGCCATCCGGCGGACGAATGTGGTACGGACGCAACCAGGCCCGTCAGCAGGGGCCCGCCACCGAGGACAGATTTCCGCGTTCGGGAAAACTTCACGTCCCGGCGTCGCTGAAGCCAGGCAGCGAGTCGCAGCGGGCCAACACACCTAGTAAATCTTTTCTTGTGCCTTCGGTGGATCGCATGCAGTATCCCCCCAAGCTAGTGTCGCCAACCATTCGTGTCAAAGTGCTCGGCAAGATCGTAACTGCACTCCTTGATACCGGTTCCACAGTTTCCCTTATCGGCGATATGCTTTTCGAACACTGCAAGGCAAAGCGGGTAAAATTTCGCCATACCGAAGTTATGCTTAGGATGGCGTCGAGCGCGGCCGCGGAGAGCACAAACGCTGTTCGGTTACGCATATCGGTTAGCTCCCGCGCTAAGAGACAAAGGTTTTTGTATCTCAAGGGCTTATCGGTTGCCATGATCCTAGGCACAGATTTTATCGCAGATGTTGCTATGCGGTTGGACATCAGAGCTGGCGGGTACTACCTTGGCGAAGACCCAGGTTTTTTCCCGTTTGAGACCTCGGCGGGTCCCCCGTTACCCTGCAGGTCTCGCGCTGCTTTGTTGACTGAAAGCCTGCAGGCAGACCTGTTACAGGAGCTGCAGAATTTCAAAGGAACGTCGTCTCAGCGCAAACAGCTCGAAGACCTCCTGCGCCAGTATGCGGACATGTTCACGGAAAAACCAGGAAAAACGGATGTCTTGCAGCATCGCATCGACACTGGGAACGCAAAACCATGGCGATGCAGCCCACGACCAATGAACGCCCCCAAGAGAGCGCTTTTCGACAAAGCCTTGGACGAGATGCTCGACACCGGCGTCATTCGTCCATCAAAGAGTCCTTGGGCGTTCCCCGTCGTCCCAGTTTGTAAGAAAGATGGATCTATGCGAATCTGTGTCGACTACCGAAAACTGAATGCCATGACGGAACGAGATGCCTATCCGTTCCCGTCGGTGACCGAAATAACGTATGCCGTGGCAGGCGCGAAGTATTTCACGACCTTGGATTGTTCACGTGGCTATTTACAAATAGAAATGCACCCAGACGATGTACCGAAGACCGCGTTTACATGTCACCGAGGGTTGTTTAAATTCGTGCGTATGCCTTTCGGTCTAAGCAATAGCCCCAGTTCATATCAAAGGATGATGGACATTGTTCTGGGTGACGCGAAACACGAATTCGCTTTGTGTTATCTCGACGACGTCACTGTCTTTTCACGCTCGTTCGAGGAACATGTGGAACATTTGCAGATAGTGCTACAGCGCATGCGCGCAGCCGGGCTGACTATACATCCCGGCAAAGTACAGCTGGCCGGGGAAAAAATCAACTTACTCGGATTTGTTGTTGACAAGGGCGTTCTGCGACCAAATCCAGAGAAACTGCAAGCCATACTTCAATACCCGCCGCCGAGCGACGTCAAAAGCTTGCAACGGTTTCTTGGCATGATTGCGTTTTATCGCCAGTTCATTCCCCAGTGCGCGAACATCTCTGTACCGCTCAATGAACTACTTCGCAAAGGCAAGAAGTGGTGTTGGGCGTCCGAACAACAGACCGCTTTTCAAACCTTGCTGACAGCATTAGCAGAAAATGCGTCTTTGCCACTCCCTGACCTAAACAAGCCGTTTGTGGTACAAACAGACGCCAGTGAATTCGGCTTGGGGGCGGTACTTCTGCAAGAGTGGGATCAAGTGTTGAGACCAGTGGCTTTCGCCAGTCACACTCTGACGCCAGCCAAACGCAATTATTCCGTCACCGAAAAAGAATGCCTAGCGATTGTGTTCGCGCTGAAAAAATTTGACATGTTTCTAGACGGAGCATGCTTCACCATTCAGACTGACCACCAAGCTCTCTCCTGGCTTCAGAGGCTTCAAAACCCAGCAGGACGACTCGCTCGTTGGGCACTCGCGCTGCAACGTTATGACTACTCCATCGAATACAAGAAAGGCACCACTAATACAGTTGCTGACGCGCTGTCACGCGCTCCCCTTTTTACTGATACACAGGTGGAAAACGAAGAAAGTATGGTGGTTGCAGCAGTGCAGGGCCCCACGAACGACCGTTGGGGATCGTTGGTGAGCCAGCAGGACTTGGTTGCGGCACAGCGGAGCGATGGTCTATGTCGCAAAGTCATCGACAAGCTCTCGACAACAGACTCTCCAGAAGCTTCCCGGAACGACGAGGTTGACAGCTACTTGCTTGGAAATCATGGTATTCTGCTGCGATACATTCCCCAGGCAGACGACGACTCAACACAAACTCCTTTCCGAGTTGTCGTTCCCCGCAAGTTGCGTAAGTTGTTCATCGGCTACTACCATGACTCCGCTCTGGCGGGTCACTCGTCTGGGCAAAAAACCTATGAAAAGTTATGTCGCACAGCAACTTGGCCGGGAATGCGACAAGATGTACTTCGGTACGCTCGCTCCTGCCCCATATGCCAGAAGACCAAACCACGTGGAGGCCTGCCGCTTGGAACAATGACATCCGTCCATAGCACCTCGCCGTGGCAAATCGTTGCATGCGACGTGATGGGGCCGTTTCCTCGAAGTCCTCGAGGCAACCAGTTCTTGTTGGTAATTACAGACCACTTCTCAAAGTGGGTCGAGTTGTTTCCTTTGCGGAAGCTAACCTCTCAAAAGGTGTGGGAATGCCTCCTGGAAGTGTTCACGAGGTTTGGTTTCCCCTCGCAGTTAATCACGGACAACGCGACGTATTTCACCAGTAAGGTTTTCCGAGATTCTTGCCACGCCTTGGGAATACGTCACACCCGCACCTCGGCTTACCACCCGCAAGCGAACATTACGGAACGGGTCAACCGAAACCTTAAATCGATGCTCATTGCTCACACTGGCCGTCACAAGGACTGGGACAACAAGCTTTCCGAGATGGGCTTCGCAACGCGGACAACGATTAACAGATCTACCGGTTTCACGGCAGCGCAACTGAATTTTGGCAGAGACCTCAAGTTTCCTCTCGACAGTTCGCTCCAACCCACGCAGAATCGCACTGATAAATCCCCCGCGACATTCGTGGCTGACCTTCGCAAGCGGCTAACAGAGTCCGTCCGGGAGGCCCGCGAACATCTCGACATCTCCCGACTCGACCAGACGTCCCAGTACGACAAGCGCCGACGGGACGTACAATTTTTCATGGGTGATCTTGTGTTGAAGCGAACACATCCACTTAGTGATGCGTCGAAGGGCTTCACCGCCTCACTTGCACACAGGTGGGATGGCCCGTACACCGTGGTGGGTAAGTCTAACCTGTCGTATGTGCTGAAAAACTCTTCCACAGGTGCATCGTACGGTCCGGTGCACGTGTCCGAACTAAAGCGGTATTTTTCGCGCGAGGATACAGCCAACGGGAATCAGCGAGAAGACTGCCGCGGAAAGCGCGCGACACATGAGTATTCCCCGTCACCACGATACAATCTGCGCATGCGTCACTAACTACTGGCTCATTTGTGTTTTCTTTGCTTTTGCCTGCAGAAGATGTCTCGGCACTCTCGTCTCGAGTGGTCCGACCAGCCTCAAGTGCTCGTCGGCACGCCGCGCACCTCCGTCCCGGCCCCCTTTCAGGGGCTCACAATCGCAGAACGTCACCCGGTAGAACCACGGCCGGTATACACCCAGGAAGAACTGGCTGCGCTGTGTGAAGTGTGCCAAGTGCCGGAAATCAGCTGGCGTCACCACCGTGCCGGGGCTCTCCACAGAGAGCGTTCAAGAGCCTTGCGCGCCAACCGCCCGGAGGGCAACAACAGCCAGGACGCCCTAGAAGAAGCCTTGGCAATGTTGCGGCGGTTGCGCCCAGACCAGCGGCGCCAAGCAATGGACGCAATCCTGGACTCCGAGGACTGTGTGTAAACGAGTCTCGGACATTTTTTTTTTCTCCCTTTTCTTTCGTTTATTTTTTTTCTCTCTTTCTCTTCGTGCAGCAAAAGAACCAAGAACTTTTTTTTTCCAAGGGGGGGGGGGAGTGTGGGTATTCTCCCCTGTGAGCGCCCACGTTAGGCCGTTCAAACTGCCGCGCGCCACCTCTCCTGCCATCTGGGAACACACGGCAGAAAGACTGTGCGATGGAGGGGGGGCGTGGCACATTTTTGGGCACGCTAGATAAGGGCAGCGGCGCTTGGTAGCGGGGGGAGCTGCCGGCCGGAAGCGCCGCCGGTGACAAGAGAGAAGCCACCGCCGTCAGCCACCTCGAAGAAGACGCACGTCAGCAAGGCCCGCCGTTCGTCCCGCCGTACCGTAAGCCCTGGGACCCTGAAGTGCTTTTGTTATGTGCTTGGCTGATTGTATCCCCTGTTCCATTTATATTTCATTTTCCACTGCTTGAGTAAAGCGCAATTGTTCCTCTTGCAATGTTCTGTGCGTGATGTTTTGACGAGGCCGTTGCCTGAACCCCCCTCGGTAGGCAGAACTACCTACAACTGTTAATGATATAACTACCTACAACTGTTAATGATATATCGGAGTTATGTCCGCCCGGTATTAGAGTTTGGCTGCGTCCTATTTTCTGGTTGTGAGGCGGACAAATTACACCCCCATTTATCGTTGAGAGAATGGCTTTGCGACTATGCTTGGGATTGCCAAAATATGTCCCTAACCCTATTTTACACCTTAAGGCACGATTTCCTACACTGAAGTGTAGATTCCAATTATTGACCGTATTAACCTTTATCAAATTGTTTGACCCCCCACTACATGACGCACAGTTCATTTTCCGTCTGAGGCGTGATCTTTTCCAAGGCATGCAGTGGCCGCGGTTCCAGAGACCCCAGATGGATCTAGTACAGTGATGGCTTCAGCCACTTCACGCAGACCTTTTTGGGCTCCCTCCTACTTGTATTGGTGCGTCATCTGTTGACATAAACTTTAATAATATTTTCCCCCCGAATGCAAATATGTTGCCGGCCCGAATTCTCAATGGATTGCTGGAGGATCATTTGTCAACCCTTCATTTCCATATCGTCATTGCTACTGATGCCTCACAAGTTGATGAGAAAGCTGGAGTCGGGATATTTTCCCAGTACCTCGATTGGTCCTTTTCAATTAGGTTACCTGATTACACACCTATTCTCCAGGCGGAATTATTGGCAATACTTTTGGCTCTTCAAAAACTTCAGCATATATTTTCCCATGTTGTTATACTATCTGATTCGCTCTCTGTGTGTTCCGCATTAACATCCCAAAAAGATTCTCCAATTATCCGCACATTCCGATCATTTGTTCCTCATCAGCTTTGTGAGGTTCGGCTAGTGTGGGTTCCAGGACATGCAGGAATCTCATACAATGAAGTGGCAGGTCAATTAGCCAGCATGTCTCTTGGTGGCCCTGTGGTCGTGCAATGTCCAAATGATAGCTTTCTATTGGGGTCGAGATTTAGACGTCTACAGCTACTCCAGGCTTAAAGCAAGACGCCCTTCTATCTTCTAGGGATTATAGCCACATTCGTCATCCATGGAAGCCGATGTACTCTCCGCGGGGCCCCTGGCGCACAACACAGGGTGTTCGCCAATAGGAAGAAGACTACTGATGACCTCGCCGAGTTCCTGTGGAGGTCTACGTTTCCGACGCTGCCTTCAAAACCGAAGTCTGCTACCAGCAATCCGTCTGTGGTTCTCCTTGGCGATACTCAGGCACCTGAACCTTTTGAACGTGTTCTTCATTTGGGTCCAAAACAATGTTTTGAACCGTGGTTGACTCCTGTTGAACAGGTCGCCCTTGTACGAGAAATTTCACGTCATGTACCGGACTCGGATAGTATGCATTGTATAAAAGAGTCAGTGATCGCTATTGGGAGAACCGTGGGTGAGACGAGGCCGGAGCCGAATGTGCGGGGCTTAGTTGACTGGTTCGTAGACAATGGCCTTCGTGCAGTTGTTTTGGATAAAAAATGGTGCTTTGTTGCCATGCCCCAGGGAATGTTCAACAAAAAGGCTATAGAGGCGGTGGAAAAGAACTTTAAGCCCGTAACAGAAAAGACATCCGGCATTAAAAAGAGCGCCCTTGCCCTCCTCACTGATCTTAATCTGAAAAGTTTGCATACCGGAGTGAAATCGGCCAAGGTTCATGAGCTGCAAATCTTTTTCACAGCGAAGACTCGCAAGGCAGGAATACCCTTCAGAGCCATAGCAACAGAGCGAAATTCCTGGCAGCATATTGTGTCGGGTTTTTTACAAAGGCATTTGGAGGCACTGACCATTATTGATCCTTTCCGTGTGCGTAACTCAGAGAAGCTGGTGACCGTGCTAACCGAACGCACCCCAGCAACACGTTACGCGTTCAGTGCGGACATACAAGATTTGTTCTATTCGTTGCCCCACTACCCCTTAATGGCTTGTGTTTAAAGATACTATTTGTGAGGACAATGACAAAGTGACTTTATTTCAGAAACAAGTCTGGCATTCCTGTGGAAAGCTTCCTAGAGCTGTTATGGTTTTATTTCTGCTATACAGTTGTGTCTTTCGGGAAAAATCTTTTTGTGCAGACGTCAGGGGTATGTATCAGCTCCAGAGTGGCGCCTGTGCTTAGTAACATTTTTCTGGTTAAGATTGACAGAGCCTTGGAACAAGACTTTAAGGGGAACGCAAAACATGTCTTCAGATAGTGGATGACTATTTAGTGTTCGTGGACCGTGCGCATCTTACCCGGAATATGATCGATGTATTGAAACTGTTTAAACAAAGGGGAAAAGGCTTGACTTTCACATGTGAAGTTCAAAAAAGGATGTGTTGCAATGCCTAGACCTGTCTTTGCAGTTGCAGAAGGACCATGTTTGCTGGTCTTATCTCCCCCGATCTGTAAAACCGTTGTTAAGTTTTCATTCTGCACACTCAAAAATTGTAAAAAACGGGTTGGCCACTTTGTGTCTCTGCGCAGAACTAAAAAAATCATGAGCGCTTGTCGTGCAAGCAGCTTTTCTGCGCCAAGTTGCCAGATTGGAAGCGGCAGGTTTCCCGCGCCTGGCTCTTGCTTCTGTGTCGCAAAGACTGTTTCATCGCTTGAAGCGAGAACAAAACACTGGCCAGGAGGCGGAAACACTGCTTTCAGATAGGAAAAAACGGTTCGCCGCAATTCCCTATCTACATGCTGTTTCGCACCGCCTCAAAAAGATTTCCGGGCAGTACGACGTGAACGTCGTCTTTCGTGCTGGCAACAGGCTAGGGAGTGTGTGTTCCAGCATTGATAGAAAGGTGAAGAACGTAGGAGCGGCCCGTGGTGAGAAGTGCTTCATAGAGCTTGAAAAGCGGTTCACTAAATGCATCTGCGGTGTTGTGTACTCCATCCCGCTGCTTCCATGTGGTGGCCAGTATATAGGCCAGACGGGGCGGTGCTTAAATGTCCGATTGAGAAAACATGCTGGGTCTCTCAAGGAAGTGCCTTCCTCAAACATGTCCCGCCACTGCCAGGAATGCGGTTGTGCTCCCGACTTTGAAAAAACGGTCGTGGTGATGAGAAGCAGAAGCCAGCGCACGAGGCAAATTGCAGAAGCGCACAGAATTATAAAAAATTACCCCACCTTCCCGCGAGGGGAACCTTGTGGAGATGCGACGCATCTTGGGGGTTCACTTGGTGTTTCCTTTGGGTTGATTCTCAAATCGCGTGAAACGTGTGAGGAACGCGTATGATGTATTCTTTATTTCTTTGGCCGGCGCTGGAACGACCGCGGCTATGACGCAACGTGGCGCGGCTATGACGCAACACAATCCAACACAATCCACTTTAACCCAATCCAATCCAAATCCAATCCAATCTAATTCAATCCAATTCAAGCCAAGCCAAGCCAAGCCAAGCCAAGCCAAGCCAACCCAATCGAATCAAATCCAATGCCCCTCGCGAGAGAGTGTTCGCTATCGGAGAGGAGAGGGGGTGAGTGGTGGAGAGCGCAGCTCGCGCGGCGAGGAGAATGGGGGAGGTGTGTGGACGGACAACAACGCCGTATGGAGGGACAAGGCGAGTGAATGAGATGCAGTCGCATCTAAAAAGCGGTGACACGTGCGTGAGCCACCCGTCTATCGCACGGATAGATAAGGAAGTAGATTTCCTAGACAACTCGTGTGTGGAAGTGCGTACGAGATATGTGTGCGTGACTCGTGTTTGATTTCATCATTTTTTTAATCTTTTGTTGATGGCTTAAATAACACGTGTTCTTCTAATAAAGTTTCAGTTGCTAGACAGCGCCTGTGTCGTCTATTCTCTTCTTCGTGTGTTGTTTCCGTTCGCGCTGACCACCATGAATCCCACTCAACTTTTGGCAAAGCGTCACTGTAACGTTCCTGTTAGACATTGTGAAATATTTTCGCAACTTTAAAAAATAATTTCAAGCGTGTTTTCTGCAACGTTGGGTAAATGTAAATCCAACATAATTAATATGTTGTCGAAATGCTTCCTCGCTGTTCGACGAAACGTTACTGTAACGTTTTTAGTTGTTCTGAAAATGTTTTTCGGGTGTTTTTAACAGAAAGCCCATTGATGTGTTGCAGAAATGCTTTCTCACTATTCGTGTAACGTTCGGCGAAATGTCATGTAACGTTTTCCATTGTTTTATAATGTTTTTTAAGCTTCTTCGCTGCAACGCTAGGGAAATTTAACACTAACATTAGTAATATGCTGTAAAAATGTTTTCTGAACGTTTAAATAATGTTTGCCAAAACATTAGTGTGATGTTTTTTTATATCATTGCTTATACAGTTAAAAAATGACATTAAGAACATTGCTCTAACATTAACACCAAACAAAAAAATAACGTTGTTGTAATGTTTTGGTGCTACTTGGGATGTATTTAATAGGCAAAGTGAAGGCTGTCATGGGGTGAGTTAACAAAAAGAAATGCCGAAAAACATTCCAATTTCAAACTACATTGCTATAATATGGGCATGAGTGACGTAATATGGGCGTGCACTACAAACGCTGTTCTCAGTGTGTTAACCGTACGTTGGCACTCAAGTGATACGATCAAACGGGATGGAGGCCCCCCGGCAATCGTCCAGTTATGTTTTTTGCGGTGGATTAGGTCGGTGGCTGTCAGTTGCACAAAAATGATTCTGTGATGTCATTAGAAATAGCTGGAAAGTGTCCATGGATCTCTCCCTGTTTACACATTTCTGTGATATCTTCTTTGTTTGAAGTTTGCAATAATATTGATGTCATTTGTTATTGGGGCAAAGAAGTCTTTTAATGAACGAACGTCGTATTTTTTTCTTCGTCGCCCCTTTAACAGCCTTCCTACTATGCCACTAAACAGTGGTCCCTGACAAAACTTGCCAGCTAGCTTCGGTGGCTTGTAAAGATTCACTAGGATTTCTCATGACCAACATAAATTCCAGGGGATCTGAAGTGGTGCACTCCAGGGCAGTGCAGGTCTCCAAAAAATTTGACAGCAGGAATGGACACTCCCAACGCAATTAACCAACAGGCTCCATAGGTGGAAACCAGTAGCCCACCCACACAATGCCATGCAATAGCCAATGCAGTGAGTTTCTAGTAAGTATTAAGAAGGTTTGATGTGTAGGTTTTTATTGATCAATTTTTATTCGGGGCATTCAACGTGTGTGGATCGACTAGATAGTTCTAGCTGGTCAGTTTGGGTACAAAATATTCATTTTTTGTAATTTGGGACAGTTCTCAAAGGATTATCTAGATGATTTTGTTTTTGCAAAAAAAGTGACACCTCGCAGTTGGGGATCTTGAAAACATTGTTTAGCCTCTCTAGCAATTGTGCGAGCCTGATGTAACTCGGCCTATAGTTGGTCTTCATGTTTGCTAGCTCCCTCAGCAAGCACATAAATGCAGTGGCTAAAAAAGGTGGTGGCCAAAGCAAGAGAGGGTAGTTTCTGAACAAACAGCCCTGGATCATCAAAACAGCAGAAAAGAGCGCTGACAACTCACAGTCCTCGGCTGAAGTGTTACAATTCCTTTTGACATACGTGTACGGTGCATTTACAAACTTTTTCTAAAAAATCTTATGATTACACAAACTCCCTTCGTGGAAGGTGTTTGTTGCCGACAAGGGGGTTGAAACTTCTTATTAATAACAACATGAACTTGCCGTTCGTCCCATTTATTTAGTGATTCCAAGCTTCGTTTTAAAAACCCTGCTTTTTCTAATCTACGTATAAATGAACTGCTTATGCAATATTCTCTCATTTACCTCTGCTTGAATAAAACCGTGTTATACCTTAAAAGTTGACGTGTCCATGCAGGCTTGACATTGTTCGACGGTGTTTTGTGGGGTACATTAAGCTCAGTACTAATAAGCTTAAAACCAGCTCAAGTGAACTTCCCCATATTGTTTCAGGGTATCAAAACTATTTCTAAATTTTTGTAAGTCTTCTGTCTGCCAATACCTTGGTGGTAACTCAACTAAGCTCACCTTTTTTCCTATGTCTTTATTATTGTTGTGTTCTACAAACATACATTCCCAGCTGGAGCATGCCTGCTGAATTTAGGGCCCAAACCATTCGTTTGCTATTTTACACGATTGCAGCTGTATTGCTTTTGTTTACTTGAGCCAAAAATTTGCAACAGGCCACTTCCCTAGTGTCAAAATTATGTTAAAACTTCAATTTCTATTTATAACAAACAGTATTCTATCATTTTTCATAAAACATTTTGTTGTAACCTCACTCAAGTTTTTTGTTACCCAGCTAGCCTGGTTCATATATCTTTATGTGAAGTACATCTACACAACAAATGCCTCACTGCGAAACATTCACATGCCGGTCTTACAGCTAATATACAGACAGAAGTCACACGTTTGGCTTTCCAGCAGAGCTTTGGTGTCAGCAAAAAAGGAATCTTTTTCTTGGCTTCTGTGCAGAGCTTTGCACTCAAGCAAAAAGATCACTGGGTGGTTTGGCTTTCCTGCAGGACTTTAGTGCAGTGCCAGATGGTATCACTTGCTTATTCGACATTTTTACTTTAAGCGTGGTTACCTCTGCCTGCGCCATTCACCCACGTTGTTGGCTGAAAGTGCGACGGTGATCAGTCGTACCAGAGATAAGATATCTCCCGTCCAGTTGCAGGGCGAGTTTCATCATGGCGCCAAGCTTGATCTAAACCTTCGCGAGCCCGCTGTATGTCGCCATGTTGTGCAGACGAGGGGGAACTGTGATTGACTTCTTACCAAGATATCACTTCACGAGTTGAGCAGGAAAGCCTCGGTGAAACCGTAACTGCATTTTTTTTCTATTTGCCGACATCGGGCAACGAAACACATACATTTGTTTATCAAGGTTCCACAGTTACAAGTACTCATGTGCCCACTACAATTTTTTTAATTTCTTCGCGATCTCTTTAAGTCCCCTCTGTCGTGCTTTCAGACTTTATACTAAGGGGGATGTGGTAGTCGATTCCTCATTAGGGAGCCTACATGACGTAGGCTCATGTGATGACGGGGCTTTACATTCGAAAGGTGACGCTTGGGGTGGGGTCGAGGGTGTGCTTGTTGGGAAGTAGTGGAGGGAGCCGGGATTGGGCATGTTCAGGTTTCAGGTTTTATCGAAAAATATTTTCATACAGGAAAAGAACAACAGAAATGTACATAGGAGGTCCCAGAGTTTACACTGGGACCTCTAGAGTTTAAAAAAAGGATGGTGAAACAAAATTAACGGGACAACAGGATGCCCTGTGTCGTACACAAGATGTTTGCGCTCAGTGTCCCTCCTCATGCATTGGCATTGGAGAGATCAAAAATCTACCGGAACGAGTCACGCAGCACAAGAATGACGCTTGGATGCAAAACCTTTACCCAGTACTGCGAAACATCAGACCGCAGAAAATACTTCGGAGAAACGTCCACCTCCGACAGCGTCAGCAACTGGAGAAAAAGACTGCTACTTAATTCGTACGAGTCTTTCAATGCTATTTCAGAGAGCAGCAAAAGTCGTAAATTGTTCCCTCCGAACCTTCACGCTTGTGTACACGCACGGACTGCACTCCCCCTCACCCCCCCCAGGCGCTCTGTGAGTGACCACCGCCACAACGCCCCCCCAGTCACCCTTAAGGAACCGGGATGGTCCCCGAAACGTCGGCTTCTTCATTAGTACTTAGGACTGGAAGTTGCGATTTTATTTCCTCAGCTACTTGGAAAAGGTAGATTCATCTAGGAGAATTTTCGAGCTCGTCGATTGCATAATGGCGTGAATGAAATCGTCGTCAACAATATTTTTAGATGTTCGGGACCGAGCGCCTGCTGCGTGAAACGCCTATACACTCCGCCCCGTACGAATATGATATTTTACTCAAGCGTTTCCTTATTTATCGCTTTGAAACCTCTTTCTATTCGTATAATTTTCTCGATTGGCCGGCGGCTGCGGGGGCTGACTGTGTAGGTGCCCTCGACCTCGACAAACCAAACCCAGCTTCTTTACTGGTACGCCCGAACCTCAAATTTACAGTCTGTTCATTTTCCAAAGACCCCAATGCCAACTTAGTTGCAAAATGTCTGATGGAATACTTGCTATAGCGTAAAAGAAAAAAGCAACGACGTGGTTGCAAACGAACATCCACACGACCAGCCGTGCATGGGCCGAAGACTACTTGTGTGCGACCAGTCATCTCTTCCACGTTAAATGTTCTCTTTCTGCTTCTTTTCTCCGTAACTATGATCACGACAATTGAAGAAATAAAGGGAGTTGATAATGTATCTATTTCAAACGTAAAACTTCCAGTAAAGCGGATGCTTTCGGCTTCAGAAATGCTCATCTGGAGAAATTTCCAGCATACTGTTGCGGTCACAGAGGTTGGCTTTAGGGACAAGCAGGCTGGCTAAACTATCTTTTCTAAACCTCTGTGGCGCTCACTTTCTTTAATATTTTAAACTGCTTTTCCTGCACAATATTTGTGAATAACTGCTTTAAGCCATTTAAACTTTTGTTTAGTTGCTGGGACAACTTTTATTTCACCCCCAGCCTTTCTTAACCAGGGTCCGTCTGGGGTCCGTCAAGCCTAATGGGACTAAGGTGTTACACGGAAATTGACCGGAATGAAGTGACTGAACGGGTTGCATTCTTGCACGTGTTGCATTTAAACAGGCCTGTCGTTGCTGGCCACCCTCCCACAAGCCGACGTAACGTCCGTACGGTTCAGCGGGCAGAGCGGCTGCGCAGCTTTCCAAGTGCCTCTGACTACCAACTTTAAGTCGTCGTGTCGTTACCTGACGAGGCCTCAAACTCTCTCTCCTTTGGTGCTCTTGCAAGCATCCATTCACTTGGGATCGAATATACGACGTAATACTCCCTCTCTGCGGCGCATCAGCCTTCAGTTGCCCCTTCCCAACTCTGGTTTCCCGCATTACACGCTGTGCTGGCGCAAGTAGCTCTTGGGCACTTCTTGATCGGCTGCTAATGGTTTTCTTTTTCATGATAACAAGCGTTACAACAACGTTTCTCTTGACTGTTCGGATTTTTGTCCATACGTAATTCACTTGAAAAGCCGGTGTTCGGGATTTCCACCACAGCCTGCATCAGGGGTGCTCTAAACCGACCTCGTATATCTACAGGATTTCCCACTCAATAAAATCCAAACGCCAGTGAATATAATCACTGGGCCAGTGAATATAATCCAGGCGCCAACCAATATAATCCAGGACCCATGCAGTGCACAACACATGACAGCGCTTTGTAATTTATTTGGCAACCAATACCATCCGGGCGCAGTGTATTTTCATCCAAGTTAGATTAACTAGGTTACCTGACCAGTTTAACCAGACGACCTAAGAACTGCGCAATAAATCAGTCAGGTGACTATCCAGCACTCTCGCCTAATTACTCTACTGAATACGAGGACGGTGTCATGGGTATGAATTATCGCATTTAAATTGCTCGCTTACTCGAAATTTTAGGGGAAATTGGCAGAATGCCTAACTCTCGAAACCCAATACGGGCCCGAACGTGGGACAGACAGGTGGCGCTGCTGGCGCCGTTCAAGAGCGCCACCCGCGGAAGAAAATCGCAAAAATGGTCGGGACATGCCCTGGCGTGTAGGTGTGGAGAACGCGTGTTTCCGTGTTGTTTAATTAAAAGGGCAACCTCTCGTTCCCGTGATGATTTTAGTCATACGAAATCACTTTTTGGTCAGAAATTAGTTCTGGGCGAGACGCGTTCAGTTTAATAAATCACCTAATATAGGTACCTAATTCATTATTCGTTAGCCATTGATTTGGATAAAAGTCAAATTGATGTAACCAGGGCTTGTGAGATACCAAATTAATGGTCTCGATAAGGGGAATCACGTAGGAGAAATAAAAAATTGCATCCTGCTTATACTCATGGGATACTCACGTGAGTCATAGATTGGAGTAAATGTCAGAGTAATGTCACAAGGGCTTGTGAGGTACAAAATTAATGGTCTCGATAAGGGGAATCACGTTGGGGAAATAAAAAATTGCTTCCTATTTGAAGTTCTGATAATAGTCACGTGAGTCATAGATTGTGTTAAAAGTCAAAGATATGTCACTTATGGCTTATGAGGTATCAAATTGAAGGGCTCGATGAGCGGAGGGACGTCGTACAAATTAAAAATTGCTTCCTGGTTATAGTCCTGAGATAGTCACGTGATTCATAAATTGGGTTAAAAGTCAATGTGACGTCACTATGGCTTGTGAGGTACCAAATTAAAAGTCTCGATGAGAGGAATCACGTGGGACAATTAAAAATTTCTTCCTAGTTATAGTCATGATAATAGTCACGTGATTCACAAAATGGTTTAAAACTCAAAGTGATGCCACTAGGACTTGTGAGGAATCAAATTAAATGTCTCGATGAGGGGAATCACGTAGTACAAATTAAAAATCGCGTACTGGGTATAGTCATCAGATAGTCACGTGAGTCATAAATTACATTAAAAGTCAATGTGATGCCACTAGGGCTTGTGTGGCATGAAATTAGAGGTCTCGATGAGGGGAGTCACGTGGGACAAATTAAAAATTGCTTCTGCTTATAGTCATGAGCTAGTCACGTGAGTCATAGATTGGGTTGAAGGCAACTTGATGCCGCTAGGGCTTGTGAGGTATCAAATTAAAGGCCCCGATGAGGAGAATCGCGTCAGACAATTTAAAAATTGCTTCCTGGTTATAGTCATTAGATGGCACGTGAGTCATAGATTACGTTAAAAGTCAATGTGAGGCCACTAGGGCTTGTGGGGTCTCAATATAAAGGTCTCGATGAGGGGAATCACGTGCCACAAATTAGAAATTGCTTCCTTGTTGTAGTCATGAGATAGTTACGTGAGTCATAAATTGGGTTAAACGTGAATGTGACGCCGCTAGGGCTTGTGAGGTATCAAATTGTAGGTCTCGATGACGGGAGTCACGTGAGACAAATTAAAAATTGCTTCCTGGTTATAGTCATGAGATAGTCCCGTCAGTCATAGATTGGATTAAAAGTCCTCTTGATGCCGCTAGGGCTTGTAAGGTGCAAAATTAAAGGTCTCGATGAGGTTAATCGCGTGGGACAATATAACAATTCGTTCCTGGTTACAGTCATGAGATGGTCACGTGAGTCATAGATTACGTTAAATGTCAATGTGAGGCTACTAGGGTTGTGGATATCAAAATAAAGGTCTCGATGAGGGGAATCACGTGGAACAAATTAGAAATTGCTTCTTGGTTATTGTCATGAGATAGTCACGTGAGTCATAGATTGGGTTAAAGTCAACTTTGCTCTAGGGCTTGCGAGGTATCAAATGAAATGTTTCGATGAGAGAATCACGTGGGACAAATTACATATTGCTTCCTGTTTATAGGCATGAGATAGTCTCGTGAGTCATAGATTGGGTTAAAAGTCAAAGTAATGACTTAGAGCTTGTTATCGCCCGCCCGAATGCAAAAAGAAAGTTACATATGTGAGAAAGAGGCTGATGGTGTGTTGAAACATTGTTAATTGGATTTCTGATGATGTCGCGTAACTCCTACCGATGATTAATCAGTCATTTGACTTACCATCACGTTTATTTTTCACAAGTAAAAGCATCATAGGTATCAAATGATCGCCATTCATTTGCCTGTTTGCGGTATGTGCAAAAAATTTGTATTTTCGAACATTATTCGCAAAGGTGTCGCATGATTTCCATGCGTCATGATTTAGTCACGTGATTCACCATGAGGTTAATTACATCACGAAAAGTGGCATCATGGGTATGAAAAGAAAACTGATGAATTGCTTGTTTACGTGATGCGGAAAAACTTCTTGTCATAGTGAACATGTCTCCTTTAGATGGCGCATGACTGCTGTGGACCATGAATTGGTCACGTGATTTACTATGAGGTTTATTACACGACGAGTACTGGCATCATGGGTGTCAAATAAACGCAGTTTAATTCCTTGTATTCGAGATGTGTACGAGAATCTTGTCATGGTGACTATCATGCCTTATTATGACGCATGACTCCAATGGATCATGAATTAGTCACGTGACTTAATATGAGGTGTATTACATCAAGAGTACTGGCATTATGGGTGTAACATAAACGCTGTTGAATTGCTTGTTTTCGTGATGTGCGGAAATAGCCTGTTATTGTGAACATGTTACCTTAGAACTCGCATCACACCTTTTGAGCATGAAATATTTATGCGAGTTGTAAGGTTTATTATACCACGAGTAATCACATCATAGGTATGAAATAAATGCTGCTGAATTGCTGCTTACGTGGTGTCAAAATTTTTTTCTGGTTGTGCACGTGATTACGGATGATATGGCATGGTTACTAATTATTATAAATACATAATGTGACATACCATGAGGCTTATGACGTCATGTGTAGTTTCCCATATATATCCAATATAATGCTATTAAATCGTTTCTTCACGTAATTTGTGAATACACGCTCATTTTGCTATAGTGCGTGATTCCAGGCACATCAATTTGAAAGCACAAACAAATAAGGGCCTGGTTTCGCGAATGCTGAAAACACATCGGTGTAGTCCTCTTCTTGACAGTTCCATCATGACTAGGCAATATATATATATATATAAACATCTTATGACTATAACCAGAAATAAATTTTTTAATTGTCCCCCATGATTCCCCTCATCAAGACCTTTAATTTGATACCTCACAAGCTGTGGCGTCACATTGCATCACATTGAGGCATCACATTGACTTTTAAAGTAATCTATGACTCACGTGACTATCTCATGACTATAACAAGGAAGCAATTTTTAATTTGTACGACGTCCCTCCACTCATCGAGCCCTTTAATTTGATACCTCATGAGCCATAAGTGACATATCCTTGACTTTTAACCCAATCTATGACTCACGTGACTACTATCATGACTTTAACTAGGAAGCGATTTTTAATTTTCTGACGGGATTCCTCTCATCGAGACCTTTGATTTGATACCTCACAAGCCCTAGTGCCATCACTTTGACATTTAACCTAATCTATGGCTCACGTGACTATCCCATGACTATAAGCAGGAAGCAATTTTTATTTTGCCAACGTGATTCCCCTTATCGACACCATTAATTTTGTACCTCACAAGCCCTGGTTACATCAATTTCACTTTTATCCAAATCAATGACTTACGAATAATGAAATACAGTCGAACCCGGCTATAACGAACCCGGCTAGAGCGAATTATGCTATATATCCAACAAAAATATTTCAGTTACGGAAATACATGGGAAACATATTCCTTATAACGAAGTTCACATCGGATATATCGAGCTCTGTGCGCCTAGAAGGGCCGCCGAAATGCATGGTATCGAAGCGGCGATTGAGATGTGGATTGGCCGCGACCACGGAGCAAGAGCCGCGACTGAGACATTGCGCGTCGCACGAAGCGACGTGACGCCCGACACTTTCCGTAGCTGTTTCCGGCGCGCGGAACTCACGATGGAACCCGCCCAGTCAGCGAGTCCGGGCCAAGACAGTAGCATTGGTGAACTGTGGGAAGAGCTCGCCAATGTTCCCGATGATGTCGCGAGTGAGAGCCGTCCGACGCTTATAATGAAGCGCTTTCGGCAGTCGATGTGCTCCACCAATGCTTCTTCGATTTTGGAGGACGCAGACTCGAACTGGTGCAAACAATGTTTTGTGTAGTGAATGGTATGCAGTTGAAGCCGCCAAAACGGGAGTGAAAACAAAAATCACCGCTTTTTTCAAGGAGGCAGTTAAGGCGGAAAGTAGCTTTATTATTTGCAATAAATTGAATATTTTGTGTATGGTAATGGCTAATTTACTGTTTTCGTTTCTTCATGTGGGGATGGCGGAGTTGGGAGGGGGTGGCTCCCGCGGATTGCGAACTCGTAAGAAAAAGTTCGTTATAGGCGGGTTCGGCTATATCGAACTATTGGATATATCGAAATAATCGAATTGCATATTGCAGTTCGCTATCAACGGGTTTAACTGTAAGTACCTATATTAGGTGATGTATTAAACCGAACGCGTGTCCCCCGGACCCAATTTATGAAAAAAAAGTTAGTTTTGTATGACTAACATCATCACGGTAACGAGAGGTTGCCCCTTTAAACAACACGGAAACACGCGTTCTCCACACCTACAAGCCAGGGCATGTCCCGACCATTTCTGCGATTTTCCGCGGGTGGCGCTGTTGAACGGCGCCAGCAGCATCACCTGTCTGTCCCACGTACGGGCCTGTATTGGGTTTCGAGAGATAGGCATTCTGGCATTCCGTATTTTCCCGCATCAGCCACCACGTGCGAAGCCACCACGTGCGCCACAGCCGTCAGGCGCCCGCGTGTCGGTGAATCATACTTTCGTGTCTCGACATGCCCGGCTCAGACGCTTCGCTATCGGCGCGATCAACATTCAGCGGCACGCCCAGGCATTCTTCACGGACGTGCGCCCCACAGCCGTCAGGTGCCAGCACGTCGGTGAGTCACGCCTCGACATGCCCAGCCCAGTCGCCTCGCTTTCAACGCGCTTCAAACTTCGACGGTTGCCGGCCCGGCGAAGCATGTATCAGCATGTTTTACGGACACTCTCTCCCCTCTCTCGGACTCCACGTGCGCCGAGGCCATCGATGACTCACGAACTGTGGAAAGATGGTTGTGTGTGTCTGTGACGTTCGTGGCGTGTTGCTACTTGTGGGCGTTTGACCGTTGCGGCTTTTGGGTATAAAATAGAAGCCGCCCAAGCGCTGAAATTCATTCCTGTCTGAGCAGCGAATCCATGCGGTCGCTCTGCTCGAGTCCTGTATTGTAACCTCGCCTGTCAGGGCATTGTTTTTTTTTGGCTTCGGCTCATCTCTCGCTATGAAGTAAACAGTTACGTTAGCCTACTGCTTCTGGACTTCTTCACGGCTGCAACAGCGGCTGGCCGCTCGCATCATACACGCTACCACTCGTATGTCGGAGGCACGGTGTAAGAATATTCTTGCACCGTGGTCGGAGGCCACGGAGCTCGGATCGGGTGCCCCCGCCCAGTCGCAGCAACTGGTGGCAGCGGTGGGATGACAACTTTGTAACACCTGGAGCCAGCGGTCAGGCTACCGTCAGCGGCCACCGCTAAACGTCAGGCTGCAGAGGCAGAGGCGGTGCGCCAGCGTGAGGAACGCGAGGAAAGAAAGCGAGAACAGGAGCGCGAGAGGCAGAAAGAGGAACGCGAGGATAAAAGGCGAGAACAGGAGCGACAGCTTGAGCCTGAAATGAAGCGTCTAGACGTCGAGTCGTCTCGACCTAGACGTCAGAGTGGCAGCAGCGTGCAGTCTGCGGCGACTGAGCGACCTACGTTGCGAATGTGTGACCTAATGCGACCCTACAAGGTAGGAGAAGACATCGGTCTTTTTTTGGTCAACTTCGAGCGTACGTGTGAGAGGGCACAGTTTAGCCGAGACTCATGGCCGCAAAAGCTGCTTACGCTTTTGCCAGGTGAGGCATCCGACGTGATGGCCCGCTTGCCAAAGAAGGAGGCGGAGGACTACAAGATAGTCAAGTCTAGCCTCCTGCGTAAGTACAGGCTGTCAGCAGAGGCGTTTCGCCAGAAGTTCCGTGAAGCCGAGAAAGCTAGGGGCGAGTCGTACTCGGAGTTCGCCTACAAGCTGAGGGCAAATAGGGAAGAGTGGCTCAAAGAGGGAAAGGCTTTCGGAGAGCACCACAAGGTAGTTGAGTGCTTCGGTCTTGAGCAGTTTTACCGCCGTCTACCAGACAACCTGAGACTCTGGGTGCAAGATAGGCCAGGGGTAAATACTGCGGATCAGGCAGCTCAGCTAGCCGACGAGTTCGTCGCACGACGAGGTGCGCAGGCGCCGAAAGACGGCCAAAAAGAGTTCAGGCCGAGGCCTGATAAGTAAGGGCCGAAAGGCAGAGCTCCCCAGGTAGACGGTGGAGCAAGGAAAGTCGTTTTCGGGGATAGAGAAACTGGCCACGATAACGAAAACAGAGCAGCAGACGCTTAGGAGCAGCGCAGAAAGAAAGCTTTCGAAGCGCTCAGACAGGCTGCGTGTTACAACTGCGGCGAGACGGGACATTTCGTCGCTAGTTGCAAGAAAGGGAAAACTCGTCTTTCACGTACTAGATCAGTGAGGACAGCAGGCAGTTTCTGGAGCCGTACGTACGTGAGCTTGTCGTCAATGGTAAACCGTGCCGAGTTCTTCGCGACTCCGCGGCGACGGTAGACATGGTCCACCATTCGTACGTTGAACCGGATCAGCTAAAAGGGCAGTGTTTGGGTGAAACCAGCCGTAGGAGCACGAAACGTGCGCCTGCCGATTGCTAAGGTCAGCATCGGAGCTAGGTCCGTTTGGTGAACTTGTGACGCAGGCAGGAATATCCCCCACAATTTCTTCCGGAGTACAGGTACCTATTCTCGAACAGGTCGGATCAGCTGTAATGGGAAAAGGGGTACAATTTTGAGAAACTGCTGCGGAAAGAACCAGCTGGGCTCGCTGCGAAGAGCTCGAGTAACGATAGGGTCGCCACCTGTGTGAGAAATGGCGAAACTCAGACAGAAAGCGATGAATGGGCATTTCCAGAGGCTCACGACGGAGGGCAGCGTAAGTACACTGTGTGTAAGGCCCCTACGGTGAGCGGAGATCTTTCGTCGCCATGTTCGAAGTGCGCTAGATCACGGGAGGCCTTCAAAACGGCTGTCGACCCGAACGCGCGAAGTTCGCGGGCTAACAGCGTTCCGCGGGAGTGCGGAAACCATGAGGCTACCGAAAGGCAACACGAGTCCGCTGAAACGGAGGTTGTTCCTTCGGACGGTACTGCAGAAACGAGCAACGTGGCGGGAAAGCCTGCAGTCGAGGCAGCAAACGGTTTGCAGGGTTCAGTTGGAAGTCATGACGATCTCGCCACTGGGCAAGCCGATTCCGTCCTGCCACCAGCTCAGGTAGCTGACCTCGAGCAACGGCCAGCCGAGCTCGTAGAGATTCAGGTGTCTGGGGCGGCTGAGCGGTCTTTTGTGACAGGGCAGCTTGAATGTAGTGTAGTTCTGGCCGTGAGGAAGGAGAACGGGAACATGCTTCGGGCTTCGCGTGCTGAGGCTGTCGCTGAAAGCGCGAGGGACGACGAGGTAGTGACTATTGGGAACTACAAAGTGTCTAAAGAGCTCATCGTGCCCGTTTCACTCCCAGCTGATGCCCCCGATGATAGGCCAACATCGGCTGAGCTAGTTGAGGTTCCGGTGTCGCCTGTGGCTGAGCCGAAGTCGGGAACCGACCAGCCTAGAGAAGTGAACGTAAACGCGTTCCGATGTTCGCTGGCCTAACGCGTTCGCGAAAAGGTTAGCAACGAGGAGAGAGGGAAAACTTCTGCGCGTACTTGCGGTACGTGTTTCAGAGCGAGCATACCAAGGGGTAAAGCCGTGAGCTCGCATCGCGCCAAGGGAACGCCGCCTAGAAGCAGTGCGCGCCTAGCGTATGAACGGTGGAAAATCCCGCTCGCTCCTCCCCGCGCTCGACCTGTGTCGAACAAAACGACCGGTGTCATTTCACGCGGTCACAGCAGCGTTGAGAGAACGGTTGCACCTAAAGTGCGGCACAGAAGGGCACAAGCTCAGGGCATTGACGAGAGCTCAAATCACAGCTATCGGCGCGAGAAGTGGCCTGTAGACGCCTGACTTTCTCAAATTCATTGTTTTTCCTGAAGCAGGTTTCGCCCTTTACGATTATGTTTTTTTTGTGTGTGGGACATTTCCAATCACCCGCAATGTCACCTTTCAAGTTTTTGCACTTGTCTAAAGTACTGCTGGGCTAAAATATAACTAAAGTAGATCGTTATGAGCGTATTTAATCGCAACTAAAAGCCTGTTAGATCTTCAGTGTGGATTTGTCTTCGCGCTTGCCGGCGATGCGGTTGTCTTCCTGTGTTGTTCTGTTGCTTGCCTGACCAAACTAGAGACGTTCTTGGGGAGCCACTACTCGTCCAGTGATCGGCCCTGTGAAGCTCCAGCACGGTGTCGTACAGCCCAGGCCTGGAGTCGAGCGTCTGCTGAGCACTTCACATCGAAAGCATCCCTCCGGACAACGGTTGAAGACCCTTATCCATCGGGATCTCGGACCCCCGGCGGAGAAGCTGTTACGAATCGGCCAACGCCGCCGTATTTTCCCGCATCAGCCACCACGTGCGAAGCCACCACGTGCGCCCCAGCCGTCAGGCGCCCGCGTGTCGGTGAATCATACTTTCGTGTCTCGACATGCCCGGCTCAGACGCTTCGCTATCGGCGCAATCAACATTCAGCGGCACGCCCAGTCATTCTTCACGGACATGCGCCCCACAGCCGTCAGGTGCCAGCACGTCGGTGAGTCACGCCTCGACATGCCCAGCCCAGTCACCTCGCTTTCAACGCGCTTCAAACTTCGACGGTTGCCGGCCCGGCGAAGCATGTATCAGCATGTTTTAAGGACACTCTCTCCCCTCTCTCGGACTCCACGTGCGCCGAGGCCATCGATGACTCACGAACTGTGGAAAGAGCGTTGTGTGTGTCTGTGACGTTCGTGGCGTGTTGCTACTTGTGGGCGTTTGACCGTTGCGGCTTTTGGGTATAAAATAGAAGCCGCCCAAGCGCTGAAATTCATTCCTGTCTGAGCAGCGAATCCATGCGGTCGCTCTGCTCGAGTCCTGTATTGTAACCTCGCCCGTCAGGGCATAGTTTTTTTTAGCTTCGGCTCACCTCTCGCTATGAAGTAAACAGTTACGTTAGCCTACTGCTTCTGGACTTCTTCACGGCTGCAACAGCGGCTGGCCGCTCGCATCATACACGCTACCACTCGTATGTCGGAGGCCACGGAGCTCAGATCGGGTGCCCCCGCCCGGTCGCAACACCGCTATGAGTGCCAGACTAATACCCCACCTTCTTAATTGCATTCCTAGTGAACACAGCCCATTTTGTCCTACCCTCACTAGCTTCCTACACCAGTGCATCTGTTTAACTGCACCACCCGCACGATCATTCATACTTAACAGCGTGTTCGTTTTATGTTGTGCCGGAAGCCTGTAGCAATGCAGGAGATTCGCAAGGTGCGATAGGAAGATAAAATAGGTTACCAGCGGCAGTGTAGCAGCTATCGTTAGGACTTGAAAGTATGGTAATTCTAGGCAAACGCAAATAAACCCTACCAAGTGACTCGCGCATTCATGAATATCTTAAATTATCGGTTCCGCAACAAAGACATTTCCCTTTAAACTTAAATTTCGCTTGGCTCACTAGGTTGCATGGGAGAGCCAGAATCAACAAGTTTCACATTTTTTTAGACATTCGCAAAATTTTATTGCCCTCAGTAAAGTTGCACAATTCACTTCGTCCATTGACGAAAGGTTTCAAAAAGTTAGCATCATATCATTACGTGCGATCATTTTCTCTACACTCTAACTCTAAAATACTTTCAACAAGGCATTTTTCATTTTACAGTATGAAAAACTCAAACTAGGGCCATTGAACTACACTATAAAAGGCAATGATATGAAGACTTCTCATATCTAAATCCAGTGATGTTCCAAATATGAAGTGGGAGGTTAGGAGGTTCCCACAAATTGTACAGCTTATACTAAATACCACTTATGAAAACAGAACAGTACATCTTAATATTGCTTGCAGGTAAATTGAGCTAAGGGACGGTTCTTATACACATTACTTTTTTAGAATTATGCATCTGAATATTGATAATAAGGGGATTTTTGAAACATTTTTCATTGTGTAGAAAACAAGTGTTTGATACACAATTGCTTTAACATTCACTCTGGCTGTGAAGACAGGGGCACAGTGTAACTATTTCAAAAGGAAAACAGTTGAATGGAGTTGACATACAGTGTCGCAACTGTATTGTCAGGTCAAATATGCTGTTTACAATGCTTTCTAATTTTTAGAATAAAACTTCAAAATATACGTTTACGGCATTTTCAAATGTATTGCGTTGTACAACCAGTTGCTTTTCCATTTTTAACAAGACAAAAAAATGGTCGGTGCCGTTTTTACAAACAAAACATAGACTGGGGTGCTTGACTTTGTGCTGCTAATGTAAAAATTCAGCCTAGCAAAACATTATATAACATATAAATTTCCCTGGTAAAAAACTTGCACGCGAAAGCATTTCAGTAGATGCACGAGCTACGTTGGGTGCTGGGGTGATTGCTGCGATTACATTAAACGCTCGCACACGTACACCATGGCCACAAACCTGCCACATTAGTTTGCTTTATTTTAATCTACGAATTCTGTGATGTATGCAGGAACTACGAATTTGGTGATGTATGCAGGAAAACTGAGTGATTATTCAATTGTTATGCCTTGGCATAGTGATGACTGCTGTCCTCTAGGGCAAAAGAAGCATCCAAATGCACCTGCTTTTTCTTTGTGCTTTATTTCTTGAGCACTGACAGTTTACAAGTGGAAAGTGCACATGTGCACACAAGACCTTCGACTCCATATGCCTAAGAAGCATCTTAGCACTATCGAAACATTAGTTTGCCAGTGTAAACCTGAAAACATTCAGAACATATTCCTGGCACTTCACATTTGCACAAACTCAATTTATGCAAAACAAGAAACTTTTCTGACCACACTTAGTGCATGTGAAGGAATTTCAGACATTGGAAACAGTAAGAGGCAGTGAATTCTGAGAAAATGCTTTTCTCAAGCTAGTGTGGTGTTGGTTCCCTTTATTTCAGGTTGGCTCAGGCAACTGATCTATGCCACTATTTAACCATCACTCCCACCATGGCCAATTAATCATGACCCTGATTCGAAGCATGTTCATTTACTTTAGGAGAAAATTGTGCTGGAAGGTGGTGCCTTAAAATGTGGTTCTGCAGGTGAGGCTTCTGCTTAAAGCCTCTGGAGCAAAAATTACACTTAAATGGAGTTTCACCAGTATGAATCCGCATGTGCAATTTCAGGATGTGCTTTCGACTAAACGTGCACGAGCACACACTGCACTTGAACGGCTTTTCTCCCGTATGAATCCTAATGTGCATGGTCAGATTGCCGGCATAAGAACTTGTGTAGGGGCACAGGTGACACCGGTAAACTTCCCTCCTTTTGCTCTTTGATTGCGACGACCTGCACCCGCTGGGTAGCTCAGAAGTGGCTTTGCTCTCCCCGACATTAGTCTCCGAGCTCGAGTGACAAGGCTTCATGCGCCAGTGAGGGTCCCATCCTGTTGTTTCACCTGCAGTAAGCATCAGGAGTGTAGAAATGGATTGCAAATTTTGCAGAATGAGCTTGAATTCACTTTCCCCCTCAGAAGATACCCTCCAGGACTTTCCTCAGCTTTTACACATAAAGGTACCCTTTGTCTTTATACTGTGTTAATGCTGATGATGTGAGAAAGCATGCATGTATCAGCAAACTTTTTTCTTGGGAATTTTACTTCGAAGAACCTCTCACACAAAGAACCTTAGCAAAAGATAGTAGCATACCTGATGTTATATAAGATACCTACACACCAGTTACAGCCACCTACAAACTAATTCTGTGAAAGCCAGACTTAGCCCACTAGACACTAGAAGGGTGGCACACTGGAAGCCTTAAAAATGTACCAGGTAGCAGGCTGGTAGAGGAAGTAGAACAGCATTTCATAAAATTTTTGGAGAAATTTCTTGCAGCTTCACAGAACAGCAAGTTAAATTTTAGTTGAATAGAACAACAAGTTGAATAGTGCCTTTCCAGTGCAAGTCATTTCTACTGCAAACAGGTTTTTGGCAATTTTACCCATTGGAATAGATGTGCCGTGATAAAATGTCACAATATAAAATGTGCCCACACAAAATTTGAGGCGTTCTGTCAAATAGTAGACATGTACTAATTCCTATATATACAACAAACCTAATCTTGTCAAAACATCATTAACAATCAAGTAATACATCTTTCTTTCACAAACTTGCAGAGTATATATTTATACCATGCATTAAATGCTCAAGCGTGCATCTTTTGAGTCTAAACAAGCATGCTTTTACCCTTTTGCACTGTGCTTTGCACAGAATGACACTATTATCACGAAGAACACTAAATAGCATCCCAGTGGGTCTCACACCACCATGCTAGTCACTAATGAACTTCTAATTTAGGTGTGTAAAACCAAAATTTTATATTGCATTCTCATAAATAAGAATGACATCAGGAAGCTGCAGTTTTGCCTAAAACACAAATGCTGATCTGATACACCATCTGCAAAGAACACAGACTGCACAACAGAAACCTCATTGCACACTCCCATGGCACAAAAAACAGGAAACAAAGTATTTGGTAATCACCACATCTTGTTATACCACTGGTGACTGCAAAAAGCACCATCGGAGAGTAACGCTTAAGAAAATGTTTTCACTAGCACATTGGGCTCACTCTAAGAGGGAGATGGAACAACAGAAGACAAAAAACGCAATTCATCTTTATTACAAAAGTACTGCTGGTTGGCACTAAATAACCGACAAAAGTTATTTCACAGAACTTCCAGTGTACTAGTTGATGAGACTATTGTAATATTCACTCATCTTGCGCGAATTCAAAGTTCCAACAACCATTTGAAACCTCAAATAAGTCAACACCAACCTTGTAAACAAATCAGGCATGCAGAAAATAGGAGCATTTTCCCAGCAGCAAAAGTACAAGCACATTCCAGAACATTACGTGGAACCAGTCTGGCCAGTCTACATGGTCATATAGACTATACTGAAAAATATTATTTCCCAAAAACACCAATATAATTTTCCAGACAATCTCGCACACTTTAGCATAGAGAATATACACTCTTTTGAGCTACTTTTACTTGAAGGGCAGGCAGAACAGAGTGCCTTCTCCAACCACTTGTTAACAGCAAGATTCAGCCCCTTATTGCCATTCAACATATAAAATCAGTTATACTACTAAACCGTTCACTTGGGATTGAGAACCAAATGATATTACACTTTCTGCTGTTACCTCAAAGTAGCCCTAGACGTGCATGTGTCTCATGTGAAAATTTTTGAAAACAAAAACCCAACTCAAAAATTAATTACATACCAGTGATTTCTTGCAGGCTCAGGCCTGCAGGAAATAAATGCACCGAGAAGGCATTGGCCAGCTAAATGAACTCTTGATGCCACCAATGAGCATGTCTACATCGGAAGTAGAAGCAGTTCTGGATAACAGCATTTTTCAGTGCATAGTTAAGGCCTGCAGTTTAATAGTGCAATTGCAAAGTTCACCGTGATCAGCCCTGGTCTTTCAATCCAATGTTAACATGCTGAATAAAATGAGTGCAATGATCATATTGATGACAATTTTTCTATAGAGGCTCAATAGTGCATTTCCTGCCTTAATATGAACATTTACCCTTAAACTCAAGATACCTGTGTATCCCACCTATAACCAAGACAGCAGGAGCCACCAATTACTAAAACCAGTTTTTATTATGGTTGTATGGTAAAAAATTGAAAAAATAAGTAGAGCCATAATGACATTTTATTTACACCTAATGAAAGTGCGGTTGAGGGTCCCCTCCACGTTTTGCAAATCCACATTTCACAACAACCGTAAGCACACATGAAGTCGGAAGTAATTGGAATACGGTCGCATAAGTTTACAGACATTTCTTCTCCTGGAAACTCCCTGGCTGCATTAGCGTATGTTCAAATGAGTCCTCCCCAATAGACAAAGCTTCCCGTACACTGCTAATGGCTGTCTTAAAGCCAGTAAGACAAATATTTTGCGATATTCACAAATCCTCGTTCCAGTTACTTATGACGGCACCTGTACATATGCACCACGTTGACATCTGCTCCAGAGGTTGCTGCCTTGAGTGTGCTAACAATGCCATCTTCAGAGCTCAAGGTGCTGTCATTGAGGACCATTTCCTTTTCAAAGCACTAATGCCACAACAGCTGCTCAGTAGGAACAACAGTCATCCAAGATGAGGCAGTCCATTTAGTACAGGCCACGCAACACAAAATGTGCACTGCCAACAGACTTCCAGAGCCCACTGAAGCTCATGACTGCTGCAGCACCACGTTCTGCAGCACTTACTCTATCAACTGCCACTGTTTTGTCTTCAGCAGTGCTAATGCATCACTAGAAGCCTGTCCCTGGAACAAGTCGACTTAGTCTCTAATTTGACATCTCTCCAGGCTTCCCTTCCAACAAAAATATATTTCACCAGCAAGTGCATTCAAACATTCATGAGCACAGAAAAGGAGCTCAACATTACTTATGAGCCTATTGATGCAGTGTTTGGCATCAATAAGCAGAAACTTCGCAGAAACTACGAAGTTTCTGAAAAAGCTGTACAGCTTCCCTTTGCAGCCATATGGCTGAAATTGAGGTGAATGTCAAATTTTTCTTCTCAGAATAGCTGGCAACTTTACTAGGTAGAATTCAAATTTTTCCAACTTTGGGCTACACCTGGGTTAAGAAGTGCACCACAGTGGAAGGTTTACGAATTAAATTATATCACGTGGGGATCTTTACCAGGCACCGAAGTCTCAACACAATTTTTTCGTTTTTCACCTCCACCCGAAAAACGGCTGCATGGCTAGGATGGACTGCATCCTTGGACTCGCCGGCAGGGGTTAGCCATTGAGGCACTGCGGTGGACCAATACCGTGGAGAAAAAGCAACACAGCAACTGTTAGGATCACCTTGAAGAGATGCCGAAAAAACTGGAGTCTCGAACATGCCAAGACATGCCGGCAGTGTGGTCCACCGCGGAAGAGAAGCACACTCACTGGTGGTATGAATGCAACTGGCAGCTCGCCAAAAATCGGCGAGGCATATATTGCTGCCAAAAGCTTGCCCTCTTCCTTGTTCGTTGGGGCTCGAAAAACTGATGCAACAGGCAGGTGCAGATGGCTACTCACTTCGTAGCTGCTTGTTCCGTACGAATGTAACACTCATCCCCCTTTGATAAGTTCAGCGTGTGTGCAGTGTGTGTCTTCACTGTTCACAATAGCTAATGGCTTTTCGTGGTAGGCCTGATGTTGACGATGGCAGTCTGACCTTCCTTGCACTGAAGGTTTCCTGAATGGCCTAGCTACTTGTGTAGCGAGTCATGACTACAAGCGATGGCAATAAATCTGCCGTTGGGCTGGTTCCAGCAGCAATGCACCCACATGCTTTGCTGTTTTCCGTGATTCAGCACAACAAGCAGAGGCAAGCTGGGTCAGACCATGTGTGGGGCAAACGACAACTGGAGGTTTTTTTTTCTACAATGCAATGAAAAACTAGACGGGAAAGGGTTTGTCCAAAAAATTACCACCTGTAAGTTTATGTAACGAGGGCACTGCAGCTGTTTGGCCTGAATACAAAAAAAACGAGATTTTTATATATTCATGACAAATAAAAGCCTTGGCTCACATTAGGGCAAAGTTAATAAAACCGGCAAAAGAAAGTAGAATGGGGCTAGTTGCTGGTTCTTCATGTTCAATTGCGCTAAGTATACAGACGAACGGACACTAACGGACAGGGATGAGGCGCTTTTGGTTAACTTACAGCTTGTCCTCACTCCCTGTCGGGTATTGTGTTTTTTCGGTGTAAGTTTTGTGCTAGTACCACACTACAATCTCTGCAGGACATGTAAACACTATATTTGGAGTTATCTCATCCAATAAAAGCAGTTGTATAATGGAATACAAATGAATTACCATTTGGTTACAAAAATAATTACCTGCCGATAGGTTGAGGTGTTTCGAAATCATTTTAGTATATCCTTCAAAACAACGCACTACACCAAGTCGCATCTGGTAGCTACATGCAGATTACGAGACTCCTTTCGCTGCTTCGGTTACACCTTAAATGCCACAGCGATCCACAAAGTGATGTGGATGAAGAAACTTGGTTCTATCTGTTGTCTAAAATGTACCCAACACAATCTATGCATTTATGTAACTTCATTAGCAGTGCAACATGTCCACAGTTATTTTTTACGAGTTTCTCTGAAGTGTCAGGACGTTAGGTGAAGAGGCAACACAAGTATACTTGGACGTGGTAGGAGGTGGGCATCATGGTTGTCTGAGTTATATCAGGAGTGGCAGTGAAAGGGTTAAAAAAGAAGTGCAGAGTAAGCAACATCAGAATACTGGTTCAGAAAAAACGCAATATGGGTGAAAGGGCCATAAAATGCCGAGTAAATGTCGTAAAAGGGCCATAAATAAGAAATAAAAGTTGCGCTCTGCCCCCCTTAGGCATTACATTTCTTTTTAAAAATTTTATCACCAAAGGGCCGATCTGTTCATTACTATTCGAGTCTTTTTGTGCTAAAATGAACTAAATGTAATAATCAATGTTAGAAAAAAATAGCGCCATTCGCACAGTTTGCACTAGTGGTGCAAGGTTGGAGAATCAACACTCCTGGCGGCCCCTTTACCTTCGGAGACCCGGCTGTTGCTTCTTACTCGCATTTCCGAAGTAGCCGCTAAAAGTTCCCCGTGACTGGCAGACCGAGATCACTTTGTAGGTTTTTACATCTCTCCCAAAGTGGACCGTGTTAGCACGCACTAGAGCTGACGGCAACCGGCCTCGCAAGGTTCTTCCCACTTCAGGCGCAAATGCACGTGAACTGGCGAGAAGAAGAGCATGCGAGAGATCAGGCCACGAATGCTGAGCAGAGTGTTCTCAGAGCTCGAGCGGTGCCAAAGCGCTTGATGACTTCATAGCTAGGCAAGGTTTGGCTCCATCGATAAAGGTCATGCTAGGCACCTTGCACCGGTGTTTTTAGATGCAAAGCACCTCTTAGTCGAGGCTCCGTCGTCCGGGGTCCGGCGTCCACACCTCTCCTCCTCTCCACAACAGCTGGGATAATGCCGCTCTCTCTCCCCTCCTCTTCTCCACACCACCTGTGCGATAGCACACGTGCAGCCCCTCCCCTCCCCCTCTCCACACCACCTGTGCGTGCTGCTCATCTCCCTCCTCCTCTCCACTTCAGATAACCAGGTCCGCGCCGCTGCTCCCTTCAGTTGCTGCTTTCTGTCGAGACAACGCTGTGCCGTCCGATGAGCTGATAATGGACACTGGCGTTCGGCAACGTGACAACGCTTCGAAACGCCAGCGTCGAACAGCGGATTCTTCGCTTCGAGAACGAGAAGCCGCAAAACGTTCCCCACTACTCGATAAATAAAGAAGACATTTAATACGCTACTACACGTCTTTACTCTAACAACCAATTAACATGCTACTACTCCACGGCTTTGCATTCCCTCAGGGTTCCAACGTGGGAAGATGACGTAAATTTTTCCCGGTATTTTTTTGCGAATGCCAATGGACCAAGCTTAAGCTTAAACAACTCTTTTAAAACATTCACACAACATAGCAAGCCAAATAAACAACACTGTACAGCCTATTTATGAACATTGCATAGGAAACCAGCTGCCTAGAGCTAATAAAATTAAGCCACAAACGAACAGTTGCAAATGCCTCATCAGTCTTCACTTGAGCAGGGTAATCAAACAGGCTACTTGACTCGAGAAGCATCCGGACGTGTTCAGAATTTCAATACAAAGACTGACTCATTGGCAGATGACTACCCATAATGTTCGCTTCAGAGATGTCCTCATCATCAACACAACTACACAAACAGCATCATCGTCTTCTTTGCTTCCAAACAAAAGATAAACATAATAAAATGAATAATCTTCACTGGAACAAGATGACGAAGATGAAAAGCTTTTTTATAGGGAGTTGATGGGCCAGCTATGCATGCGTTCCACCACCAGATGTCATGTTCTCATTTAAAAATTGCACTCCTGCTGCAGGGGACGCTCTTCCGTCTGATGGCCAACACAACACAAGCCAAAGACAGGCGCTTGCCATCCAGTTACCACGGCGTCCTGACCACGCAACGCCTACACTACATCAGCGCCGGCGACAGGGGTAGGCCCATCCACTAGGGTCCGTAGCTATAGGGCAGTAGTTAGAGGACCACACCTGATGACTACGGCTACCATGGCGTTGTGGCCAAGCAACATCCATGTCACGTCATCGCCGGTGACCCAGGTAGGCCAGTCCAATAAGGACACATAGTTGAACATAATTAGTTTCCTCGAGACTGAAGTATTTCTTTGATGCTTTTAGAAGGGTTTACTGTTGCTTGGTGATTGTTGGTGCTCAAGAATAAATGTATTTGGTTCAACCTACCAGTGACTCTCCCTGGTCCATCTCTCTGAGCAAGCCAAGTCACCCACGTGACAGATAGCATGGTGCTCAAAGTTTTAAAAGCTAGCAAGCTTGTTTGAATGATGCAAGTTAGTTCTGCAATGAAAGCACGGGGCTTGTGATTGTAAAATCTCATACAAATTTAGCCAGATCTTTTATTATTGACATGTTGATAAGTTTAACGTGCCGACGCAACGCAGACGCTGAGGCATGCCGTAGTGGAGGGCTCAGGATCAATTTCGACCACCTGGGGATCTTTAACATGCGTCAAAATCTCGAACGCACAGGCGCTTTTGCTTTTCGCCTCCATCAGAAAAGCAGCCACTGAAGCCCGGAATTGCACTCGCATCCTTGTGCTCAGCAGCACAAAGTGATGTGTTGTAGGTATCAAACACAAACTGTAGTTCTGTAGTTGCATAGTTCCAATCTATGCTTGACACGATTTATTCCAACTTGAAAGCATTCAGTGATGATAATACTCGGGGACTTCCATCACGTAGCCATAGCTCCCCTTAACAAAACTGATATCAATGAAATATTTTAAAAATGTCAAAGAGCAGTGACTATGACCCTGCACTGCTGAAATTGAGTAGACACAGTCAATTTATTTTGAGAAGCTGCTGTTTCAATGCAGATTTTAAACCTTAAGTACCTCAAACTCCTTATGTATGCGCCTTCCTCCTTGTTCAAATCCAGTTTTACAATTGGTACGCTATCTAGTTCCAGTGACTTCACGCAATAGAAAAGTCTGCACGCTTGCTTGAGCTGTTCCACTTTACATGTGCTGAGTTTCGATGTGCCTCTTGAGGTCATGCTTCCGCCGAAAGGAGCTCGGGCAGGATTGGCACGAGAACGGTCTCTCCCCAGTGTGAGTCCACATGTGAATTTTCAAATCGTGTCGCTGGTTGCACGCATAAGAGCACACGTCACACTTGAACGGCTTTTGCCCCGTGTGAATTCTAATGTGCTTTTTCAAATTTCCAGTGAGGGAAGTTGTATAAGGACAGAACTGACATTGCTGAAGACGTTTGCTCTTGTTCACACGTCGCCGCCCCCTCCTGGTTTGACCATGGAAAGATGCGGTGCCTTCAACATTCATCTGCGAACTCGTGAAACAAGGCACCATGTCCTTGGGATGATGGCCCCATCCTAGTGTCGTATCTGCAGGAAGCATCAGACAAAAATGTACACTGCACATGAAAGTGACCATGCTGTAAGATTAGCTTATAGCATTAGCTATAAGCAGTAAGATTAGCTTATAGCTTCGGTTTAATTGGTGCCCAAGGATAGCTGAAGCATACATGCATAGTTATTCGTAGTTGTGAAACAGCAGTTAACTTTGCAATTTTTCTGAACTTACAGTTCATCCTAAACAGCCTTAATGTCATTGCATGAAAAAAATGCTCCTATTTTACTTGAAACACAACTACTTTGCTTTTGCGGTTAAGCGTTATGACAAACTATGCATGTGCAAACGCATTACCATGGGCACAAAACTGAGGGTCAGGTGATACACCAAAAGCTTATGATCAATAAAACACCCCAGGAAAGACTTCTTGAGTACCTAACACGGCTTGGTTTATTTGCTGTGCCCCAAACTTCGTGAAAATAAGCTTTTGTATTTATCAACCAATGACAATTATGAGTTGAACCACACACCTGCATTGACAAGCAAAAAGCCCTGAAGCATGAGCTTCCGCAAAGGCTATTTTCTGGAATAAATAAACTCGATTAAACCTGCAACCATTTGCTGGTTTGTTAGAGTATTTGATCATATATTAAGTTGCTGTTCACTACAGTAAAAATCCATTCCACAGATTGAATGGGAACTGAACGTTTTCATTTCCTTGACACCTAGTTTTTCCGCATTGCATTTTAAAATTACAATTTTGCTTGAGTACTGGGGACATTTTTGCTAAGCTTAGTGTTTACGCTGCAGTAAACATTAGTCTAGGCAATTTAAAACAGCCCTAACGGTAGGAGAATTGACAATGCACAATGCTATGTGTAACTTTTTGTCCCATCAATGAGATTCCTTAAAATGTAAATATGAACTAGTCTAGTTAACATATATGAGAATTTTAAAGAACAGTATTGATGAGACAAGAGTACATATTTTTGAGAATAATAAACACTGCGGCTAGAACAATAGGTTACCCGCAGATGGGATAAAAAGTTGCACAACACTGAGTGCAACTTCTAGTGCAATTAACATTCTCTAGAATATTCGTAAATATAAAATAGTCCGAATCAAGCTAAGTTTTTTAATATTATTACCCGTGACCAAATGTTTACAACTTTGTTTATTCTTTTCTTCGCCCACTTTAATAAAAGAAATCTCGTAACTTACTGGACGTTCAGAATACTCAGAAAATCTATAATTGAGTGAATTTATACCACCAACAATAGTCCACTTCTAGATTTACGTAATATATGCCCAACTGTCTCTGCTCATAAGTGAGTTGACTATTGCTTAGTGTTTCTATACTACGCATCAAAAACACTGGCACAACAAACCCAATATTTAGCTATTGATTTTACTTGTTATTCTGTCTTACATGTAGCAATGCAAAATGGGCCATCTGCCTCGTTGCACTGAAAGGTTCTAAATAATTATGAACTACCTCAGAGCATCAACTAATGGCAAGCATAACGTAAAAAAGCATTCTTTGTTCTCACTGTTGCCCCTCAGAATTGAATTGTCCACAATATGCTCAGCCCTACAGCTCCTCAGACAGTGACCAAGCCAACAACACATGCCTGCAGTCATAAGGCGCAACACAAGCCTGACTCAGATAGTAATATTAACTTTTCTGCACCAAGTTTTTGGTTTCCACCATGACATAGCACAATAAGACTCAATATTTCCAGCATTCTGCTTATTCAGAAATTCAGAGTAGTAATGCAATACACCTAGAGAATAAAACCATACATGGCTTCCACATTGCTGTTTGAAACATCGACGCTACACTATTCACAACATTCAAGCAAAATGACTTAACACAAATAAGGGAAGCACAAAGCACAATAGACACATGGAAGAACCACATACTGAAGGACATTAGTCTCACACAATTACCAGGGACCAACCAGCACCACCTCAAACATGCTTTTATTCAAGTTGGAACTCCCACACCCACAAAAATATTCTAATTAATGCTTCTAAACTAATTACCAGGGGCAGGTGTTGGCAGAAATATTGACACGTGATTTACCCGTGCCAACCACAGAAAATCGTGTGAAAGCAGTACACATTCTTGTTTATAAAGCATTGTTAAATACACTGCAGTGGGCATGTATTAAAAAGGCTTACTAACCCTGTGGTTTTGTAACCATTTTGTAAGCTTCGGAGTGCATGCACAGGATTCAGGATATAGCCCAAATATCTTGTGGTTGGCTCAGCACTTGTGTTTAAAGTAAATGATTGGTTGATAGCTAGGTACATGCCCCCGCAAAGTTTATCAAGCGCTGGTCAATTCAATACTGCATGTGCTATTCGGTGGGTACGTATTAATTTACACAACAGCAACTATCAGGTATGTACTAGCTAGGCCTAATTTCTCACTTTCTTGAAGTCTTACTATGTGAATTGGTACACAGAGCCTTACATACAGCACAAACTGGTTCCAGTGGTACCAATTACAGAGGTTTAGACCTCAAAGCACAATATACGGCGTAGCATCTAATGTGCAGGCTTAATGTCGTTAACTTCAAGTCCAACCCTTGGGCATGTCAAGCAGCATCATACTCATTTTAGGTTGAGCTTAAGTTACAAAGAATTACACATTTTCTGCAACATGCAAGGTACAATGGCCTCTTGCAGCCAAGGAAGCTATCAATGGCAAATCATTTTCAGCAAGGACAAAGCCCCAGAGGTCATACCCAAAGAAACGAAGCCCACGTAAGGAGATGGGTGCTGAATGAAGAGGAGGAATTGAGGAATTATATTTTCTGGCAGAGAAGAAATATGCAGCCAGAGAGCCCTGAATGTGTAGCATGGTACACTAAAGAAGGAACAGAAGCACCATGCTACACTAAAGAAGCAGCAGGGAATCAGGCAACGACCCCACGGATGATGCAAAGGAGGAACCAGTGAGGAAACACAATGACAGAAAGATGTTAGCAAGCAGCCATAGTGCGTTCGGAAAAGAGCTAAAAAGGCATCGGTGGAAACGGGAGGCAAGCAATCAACAAGAGGTCGCAGAGGTGCGAGCTGGTGGTGATGCAGCAAGGGCACCGACTTTGCCGCCCTCACATCAGCTTGTGCCCTCCGGATTTGTTCTGCCCACTTGTGCATTCGTGGCGCCAGTGTGAGCCACCTATCATGGCACTTTTTTGTATTTCTTTCAAGAGGCACAGAAAAATAAACTCACAAGACAAAGGCAAGTTAAATGCGCAGGGCCACAAAGACAAGATACAACTTCGTTCAATTTGAAAGAACTAGTCTTTAGCAACTCACTCAGCTTCATTCCAGCTACAAAGAACTTTTAAACTGAAAAACTGGCACAGCTTACGCTAGTGGTGCAAAGCTGAGAAACAGCAGAGCTGGCGGCCTCTCTCCCTTCGTCCTTTGTGCAAGCCTGAATGTTGTCGTTCTACATGGACCTTTATGCCATGTTGCGCAGTGACATCACAGTTTGCCGGGTGCTGGTGAGGCTTGGAGGAGCCATGCCTATGCTAGCGAAGTGAGCGTTAAGCTAAGCACTACGCCAGGGGTTGCCACGCAATGAAAGGCGATGTCATTGCTCCACGAGGTTCTTCTGGTGCAACAGATAAATAACGGTCGCTTCAACCAGCTCTGATGTTAGAAATGCTTGCAATATGTGGAACCTTTAAGTTTCACACTACAGTGAGAGGAATGATGTGGTAATGGCCAGCACTAAAAAGATGGTCATCAGTGGGATAACTGTGCATCAGCATTACACCGATGTGATCAAATGGTACTAGAGGCCCCACAACAATTGCCCAGTCGTGTTTCTGACGGTGGCTAAGCTGACGTCAAAGAAATCACCGGCAAGTGTATGGGGAGTCCCCACTGCATCATACATTTTATTCAATACTATACTGATTATGTGTTTAATGTTTGCAACAAAATTTATATAACTGTTATCAGGACAAAGCAGGCTTTTTATGAACCAAACTTGTATTTTGTCTTCATGGCCCATTTGAAGCCAAAATTTTCGGGAAATGAAAACTAGCAACAAAACAACACGAAATCAAAGAAACAACCTCCTGACAAAGAAAGGCTACTAATTCTCATGCAAACAAAACCAAACTGCTACAATCTCTACAGACTCATCCAACCGCATCCCTACCCAATGGGCCCATTGCATCACTGGTGCTGGCATGGTTTTGTGGCTTCAGCGTAGCCACATCGCACCATGATGGTGCCAATGAGGTTATGTCTAGAAGCAGCGGAGCCAACACCTTGGTAGCGTTGTACCAAAAAGAGGCTACTTTTGGGGCAGCTAGTTTTGTAGGCGCTTCAAAGATTCAGGAACTCTGCTGTCGTGCCATCAAAATGCTTATTGAAAGGACCACGCTATGCTGCAAAGCCTCCTTAAATGTGCTAGCTTTGGAGGCAAACGCACAAGCAAAACATCAGTGTTACATCGGTCTCCTCGCACGAGGTTGGGTAGTGAAATTGCTGTTTTTGTTGCATCATTTCTGGCTCATTTTCTTGGAACCTTTCACTGACTGTATTAGCACATTTTCTTAATGCTTCCTTTTTTCTCCCTTCATCGGGTCATTGCCCAATTCGCTGCTGTTTTAAATCCATGCTACACTTGTGGGGTCCCCACAATTGGTCTGCTTCATTTTCTTTGCAAACAAACTGATATCCACGATTTTTACTCTTTTGTCTCTTCCTATAGCCCATTTTTTCGTGTACGTTTCTCTTTTGGTAATGACTGGGGGATTGCGCCTGGCTCATTACAACCAATAACTTTCCAAAGACATCGATGCACATAATGGATGTGCTTTCTCAGGCAGCAGTAATCTAGTCACCAAAACAATTTAATTTCTCCACACAGAATAAAAACGTGATGAAAATGGAAAGTGTTAGGGCATGGCAGGACACTTTGCTCAAGATCAGCCTTGAAGTGTGTACAGTACTCTGAAAACAAAAACAGTGGGGAATAAGTTTGGGAAAGCACATTTCATAAATGTAAGCACATACACAAAAACAAGACATTCGTAAGGTGGCTACAAAAGAAAATTCCTGGAACATAAAATAGACTTTAGAATATCACGAGCAAAACACCTTGCCTTAAAAATTACTTACATAGAACAGCACATAAAAGTACTAGCATAGTTTCACACAAGTTTACAGTATGGTGCACTGCTCTCACTGCCATTTACAGAAGCTGAATAAACGTACTTGTTCAAAACCCACTACTTGCTTTCTATCCAAAGTTTTGTACATTTTAAAGTGGTGCTGCATTTACAAGCATCGTGCAGGTATCTTTTGAAACATTAAAAAATTATTACATGGAATACAAGAATGTCAATTTGCTTGTTCAATCAAAAATTTCATAGACAAAGGAATATCTGGGAGTGATAAATACCAACAATACTCAGGATTGCGTTTACTGATTTCTGGGTGAACAATTCCTATTATCAACACAATTTCTCAAAACCCCAAAACAAAGGTTGTAAGTCCTTAACTTGCTGGGGATGACTGTCAAGATGGCAGAAGTGAAGCCAAATCTCACAGCGAAAGAATGGGGGATAGCTATACATGGAGATTACTTATAAGGACATTTGGCTTTGCGCAAAAGGTACGAAATAGTTTCAAATCCACCATTCTTGCACTTGGCTTTGGTGGTGTAAAAACAGCAAAGAACAGCCAACCCCACATGCTATGCACCTGCACGCACTTTAGACTTAATCGCAGTGGCTTTGCTTTTGACCCTTCACAATTTGATTTCGCATGAGAAAAGCTTCATGCTCAACCATCGTCATCGTAAAATGGTGGGTGCACGATTTTTTTACATGAATCACATAAACCTGCCGCTCTACAGTCCCTCCAAAAACAGCTGTAAAGAAACAAATTAAACCATCCACCAGATTTAGGAAAAATCCCCAAGATGGAGTAAGTTTCAGCCGTATGGCTGCATTTAGGTGGATGTCAAACTTTTCTTCGCAAATTAAACCATGTTTTGTTTTTCAAGTAGAATATCAAATTATAACCAGAATACTTCATTACTTTATGGTCACAATTCTTCCCTGTAACTCCATGGGCGCATATGCTGCCTTTGGCAGCCACGTGGTGGCACCAACATCTGTTTGAGGGCTCTTTGGCGGCACAGGGCTGGCCAAAGCTACGGGGAATGCTGCCAGTTAGGAGTGCAGGGTGCGGCAAAGACATGTAACTAGCTTCTCATGCTATTCATTACTTTGCGACTTAATTAGCACATGCAAAGAAAGATGCCAAACATGCATCTTGGGATGTTGTTCGAGGTGCAAGTGCACAACAGAGAAATTTCCCTGTTCTGCTTACCCAGCAACAAAGAACAGTGGTAGAAATGAAGCAGGCCATTCCGTGGTTAGAAATGGCAACTTCAGCTTCGACTCCAAGCATCGGCTTGTGTGCAAACGACATTTTAATGCCGCTGAAATCATCCGTGCCCATAAATTCATTGTCAAAGGCGATGCGGTGTCACTGCACCATGACAACCGAATTCTGAAGCTTAACATCAACCTAAAGAAGTTTAACAACTTGCCATGTTCTATAAACACATCGATGCCGCAATCACAGACTGATGAGACCAGCACTGAAACGACACCATAGAGCTTGCTCGAAATTTTTTAAGAGCTTGTTACACAATTCCTGGTGTTTAAACAGGTCTTGTCAAATAGGTTCTGTTAATCATACAGTTTCAGCTGCTGTCAGCTGCCTCACCCACTTTGTAGGTATTACAGCCAAAAAATAATTTTTTTTCGGTTTCACGAGTGAAAGAAATAAGCAATTATGTGTGACAAAGACCAACATACGCAGCAGGGGGAGGAGAAAATCAAGCTGACAGAGTAGTGATCAAACAAAATGTTCCTTTATGAGCCTCCTGGACCTATCAATGTATAAGCTTGCCGAACTTGAAGCCTAATTTTGTCTGATCAGCAACTCAGTTGCTGCGCTTTAACACCTGCTTGCAAATTCGTACCAGCTTGTGCACAGATTGACACATAAAAAAATGTTTGTAATGTTTGCTTGCGTTTACGTGCCATATTGTTCCTACCATGTGCTGTACAATGCAGCGCAAGAAATAAATTTTTTGTGTGCTCCCATGTGCGTTTGCTGCCTTTTGAAGGGATTTTTTTTTAAAACCTATAACAAAATTTACTTTGTTCTGCTTTGCTCTTTCGTATTTGGAAGGATTGAAAACCATTGCATTGGGAAGACAAAGAGCGTGTCATGTGTTCTTTTGTTTTTTTTAATTTCTTGCTTTTCTGCAGCGCTTTTAAATCCTTGTAATATACCGAGTCATTACAACATTATTAAAACAACATTATTGGTGTTTCACTCTGAGTAGCTTTCTTTTCCTCACGCATTCTTCGCAATGTAGCACAATCAAGATTCATTAATTGTGTACTCTGAAAGACTCATACTTCCTTCCATATATAGTCTTTTTATTCCATTATTGAAAAGTTTGTAGTAGCCCCTAACTGTGGAGCTCCCGTCTGTATAATGATCTTGACTTCTACAGAAAAAATCAAATTTAGAAAATCAGTAAACATGGCGGTGCGCTAAATCCTGACGAAACAGTGCAGTTATTAGCCGTGGCAGGAGTAAGTCAGGAGCCATCTGGAAAAAAAAAGAATAACCACCCATGAAAGGCAGGCGGTGTACGTTTATGAAGCTTGGAGGATTCATCTCTGACTATTGATCTAAAAATTGCACTTAATAGCAAGATGACCAAATGCAGCAAGCATTCACATGCTGCGACTGAGCAAAAATCGGAGTGGCTTGCAGGCGCAGGGTAGCTGGATGCCCTGTCAGCAGCGGTAGTGCCTGAAGCAGTGCACACCGTCCCTATAGGAAATGGGCACCTAAATTCCACGACACATAAAAGATTTGAATGACTCCACTACAACCAAATAACAGTTCTGAGGAACTAATTACCTTAAAACATTACTAAATGACAATTTCAAATCCATTGCTGGTTGTGAAACGTTGATCAGCTTTTTAAAGCTATCCTACATGTTCTCCGGTAGCATTTTAGTCATATTCAGCATGTTTGAATATATCTGGAAGTCTTATAAGGCATGTGGAGCATACTGCAGCATTTTCGAGCTGGAAAAAAGCTGTTTCAGTAATTACTTTCCGGGATGAATTCACGAGTAGGTTCATGGGGAGGTTCTGGATTTTCATAGCAAAGCACTTCCACACACAAGTATACTGGTTATAAAAAGTCAGCAAGAATCAAATTACTACCCTATAACAACTACTTCACTATATCTGAACTAAAAAATTAGTGCCCTAGTGCCCTTCCACTCTGTGAAGAAGAATGACCTGCGAAGCTGGGTGCGGTCCGAGGGCAGCATAAAACAAAACACGTTTGTTTGTAATTGCTGATTTAGCATACTTCCTAGCAAATTAGCTGAATTCTCGAGACTTGGAGGGACTCCAGCTTTAGTCTGACAGAAAAACATGGAGCTGCCTGTTTCACTCCAGCGTCGTAGGCATCTCACTCTTTGTGTAACACAACCCAACCCACTCAATCACTCAGGACACCGCACAGCCGGTATTGGGCTTTCTGACGTCCGTGTTTAAATCTCCCACCAGCACAACAAACTGTTCATCGCCGTCAAGTGGATATGTACGCGTTCTTATTAGTGAAATAAACCATCAAAAATGTCGCTCTGAAAGCCGTTTAGGCTGAACAAGTAATATTTGCGGACTTCAGCGCTCCAAGCGGGCAAGTTGCCGCCCTTCCAAGAGGGATTCCCAGCTACTCAAAGAGCTGGAACTTCAGCAGGCAACGGGGGTGGCAGTGGCTTTGTTATTTTCGCGCCTATTCGCGCTTTTGATCAAGCCGACGCTTCTTCAATTTCCGTTCTTTCTCCAAGCGAATGACATGCGTCTATCCGATAGCGAGTTAAATCTGAAGGGCCTCGAGCTTTATTCTAGTGGACAAATGTGACTGTCCTTTTTCCTCCACCCGTCGTGGGCATCTTACTAGCAGTGTAACACACCAAACCATACCCATACTGCTCCTTTACGGAGGACAGCTGACAGGTGGAAGGAAGGGGGCAATGATGCATAGGTGTGCTTTGTGTCACTAAGCACAGCTGTGCATCATTGCCCCCTTCCTCCCACCTCCAACCCGTGCACACATAATCCGGCAACTGGCGATACACCAGCGAAAATGTTGCTCGGAAAGCCTTTCAAGCATATGATGACAGGCTCACGCTGCCATTCCAACCAGGCAAGCGGATCTTCAACCGTGAGGTATTCGCACATACTATGCGAGGTGGAATTTTAGGCTGCAATGGCAGCGGCGGTAGCTTTCGGTTATTTTTACGCCCATTCGCACTTCTGTGTATTCTACACAATCACCTCATAACGGCACTACCATCACTGTCAGCTGATAGCGCAACTTGTGAGAAGGGCATGGGTGTTGCGAGGGGAATAACAGTTGTGATAAGAAGGTCAGCAGTGGCAAGAATATGCACCGGGGCGGCGCCAAGTAAAGCGGCTTCCCCGGAATGAAAATGGGGGTTAGACATACACTGCTTCACAGTAAAACATTTAGGCACAGAGTACCTGGAGCAAAAACTTTTACATACACCTTCTCAAAAAACTGGTGTACAGTCCCATCCACATGTTCCGTGAGCGCGCATTTCAGAACACCGGCCTCAATACTGTCAAAACACGAGTCGAAACTTCGTTCGGAACTGTCTCGACAGTTCCATCCATACATGTTCTATCAACAGTGTTACCCCTATCCATACCTCGGCAAAGTTGGCGCGGCTCACTCAAACTCACTCACAATTTTTTTTTTCGAATCACCACTCACTCAAACTCAGACTCAATGCTGAGCAGCACATCTGCGCTCACTCAAACTCACATTGAGCACAAAACTCAGAACTCACTCGGACTCAAAACTCAAAATTTACTCAGAACTCAAAATGTAATCAAAACTCAAAATGTAATCAAAACTCAAAATGTACTCAAACTCAAAATGTACTCAAACTCAAAATGGACTCATAACTCAAAATGTACTCAAAACTCAAAATGAACTCAAAACTAAAAATGAACTCAGAACTCAAAATGAATTCAGAACTCAAATGGCCTCACAGAGATTGAGACAGTGAGAGAGTGGGTGAGAGTGTGAGTGTGAGAGTGAGTGAGTGAGAGTGTGAGTGAAAGTGAGAGTATGGGTGAGTGAAAGTGTGAGAGAGAGAGAGAGAGAGTGTGAGTGGGAGTGAGAGTGTGAGTGAGAGTGAGTGACAGAGTGTGAGTGAGTGTGAGTGTGACAGAGTGTGTGAGTGAGAGTGTGAGGGGAGTGAGAGTGTGAGTGAGTGTGTGAGAGTGAGTGTGAGAGTGTGAGTGAGAGTGTTAGTGTGAGTGTAATGAGAGTGAGTGAGAGTGAGTGTGAGTGAGAGAGTGAGTGTGAGTGAGTGAGTGAGCGTGTGAGTGTACCTTTTGCTATATACCTTTTGATATATCCTCATATTATAACCAGAAAGAATTTTTATATTTGTCCCCCCTCGACGAGACCTTTAATTTGATACCCCACACACCCTAGCAGGGTCATATGGAATTCATACCAGTCAAACTAACCATGACTCATGACTGTAACCAGGACGCATTATTTAGTGTCCGACGTGATTCCCCTAACTGGAACCTTTAATTTGATGCCCCACATGCTTCAGCGGCCTTACCTTGAATTTAACCCAATCTATGACTCATAATGACTATCTCATGATTCGAACTACGAAGACTTTTTTTATTTGTATTATGTGATTCTCCTCGTCAAGACCGTAAATTTGATACCCTACACGCCCTAGCGGGGTCACTTCGAATTTTACCCCAATATAAGACTCGCCATGGCAATCTCATGGTTATAACCAGGAAGCATTTTTGCATTTCTCCCACGTTATTCCGCTTATCAAGACCATTAATTTCATACCCATCACATCCTAGCGGAATCAATTTGAATGTTAAACCAATCAATGACTAACCATGGCTATCTCATGATATAGCCCTACCACATTTTTGTCCCACGTGATTTCCCTTATCGGAACCTTCACTTTGATGCCCCGGACACGCAGTGGCAACATTGAGAATTTTAACCTAATTTATGACCCATTTTGGCTATGTCATGATAATAATCAGGAAGCACGTGATTACCCTCATCGAGACCTTTATTTGATACGCCACACGCCCTAGCATCATTAACTTGAATTTTAACCAAATCTATGACTTATCATGACTACGTCATGATATATCCATAACTCATTTTCGTCCCGAATGATTCCCCACATCGAGACCTTGAATTTGATTCCCCACATGCCCTCTTTGCGTCATTTTGAATTTTAACCCAATCTATGACTCATTATGACTGCCTGATGACTACAATCAGGAAGCATTTTTTTTATTTACCCCGCGTGATTCCGTTAATGCAGACCTTTCATTTGATACCTTACATGCCTTAGCGTCATCAGTTTCACTTTTCACCCAATCTAATGTGGTCATTATTCTGTCTTAACTTAAGGGGCGCTGCCCAGTCAATTCAGCTAATTCATTTGAAACAGCAGAAGGGACAGCCCCCGCCCCCATTTCCCCCCGGCTCTCACCTCTTCCTTTGTGACCCTTAGTATATCAAGCCGTTAACAGTAGCAGGCGAACAACCAGCACGCCAGCGCCGCCGTGTGCTTTCCTACCACCCTTTCCCACGCTCTTAGTGGATCCGTCAAGAGGAAAAGTTAAGACTACCCTTTTTTATGACCTCACCAGTCAATTATCACTCACGCGCCCAGCCGCAAAAATTAGGTATACAGCAAGTGCTTATGGCCATGAAAATTCAACAAGAAACTAAAAAAAATCAGACACCCCCTAACCTCCCAACCGATCATGCAGATCGTGATTGGTGCCGTACCCGCCGGTAACCTGAACTCCGAGCCCAAAGTGACGCATGAAACTTGACAGCCAACCATAGCTGCCTGCTAGGCTACTCATATGTACTCAAACTCAAAATGAACTCAAAACTCATATGTACTCAGAACTCAAAATGTACTCAAAACTGAATATGTACTCAAACTCAAAACGTACTCAAACTCAAAATGTACTCAGAACTCAAAATGGACTCAAACTCAAAATGTACTCAGAACTCAAAATGGACTCAAACTCAAATTGTACTCAGAACTCAAATTGTACTCAGAACTCAAAATGGACTCAGAACTCAAAATGTACTCAGAACTCAAAACGGACTCAAACTCAAAAGGTACTCAGAACTCAAAATGGACTCAAACTCAAAATGGACTCAGAATTCACTAGGTCTCAAGCGTACTCAAACTCAATCGGACTCAAACTCAGTCGGGATCACTCGGCTCAAACTCACTATGCCACACTAGCCTCGCGCTCACTGAAACTCAAACTCACGCGTGAGTTTGAGTCCAAATGAGTCTGAGTGAGTGGACTCATAAGTGAGTTCGCCGACCTCTGCCCCTATCATGACAGTGATTTCATTGTTTTGTTTAATATTAATCTGTACTTCAAATCCTTCCGTGCAAAAACACCAACACAATGTGGCTAAAAAAATTTGCTGACCTATATGTTGGGGCACGAACTTCGTGGGCTGGCATTGTCAAAGAAAAAACAAAAATTTGGAGGACGTTTAAGCTTCGCCTTTAAGTGTGAAATGCAACAGCATTATGAGACCCCAGTCACGTTACTTGAAAACTTTCAGAGCCCCAAAGACTTCCACCCCTGCTCGCATGCCGTCTGTTGGGGCAGCACCTTCCAGTGTGGGAGGGTCGAATTCACAACCTCGGCGGGAGGAACTGCGCTACAGGAAGAAACGGAACGTCCACGTATTCACTTTCTCTAAACCACGAGCTCACCGCTGAAATCGTCTGCCATAAGAACCATGACATAGACCTATCTATGTTATTGAAAGGTGAAAAGAATCGAGGAAAAATTCCTCAGGCCCTTCGGTCGACTTACGTGGTTTGAAGGTGAAAGCTTAGCGATTAGCAGACCTTCTTACCACTACGTCATCTTTGCATCTGTCTCTGTTTTCGTTTCTTCGTCTTTTGGAGCGACTAACTTCGAGAGGCAAACTGGCTGCCCTCCACGCAATGGCTCCCCCGCAACCAGAGTTCTTTGTGACTGGCATGCACCTATTCTATTAATCGCGTGAAACCTCATTCACCTGTCACACAACACACACCAGGCTAACTATTGCTCCCATCTGGAAGAATGCCAGGTTAGTGCGGCAGTAACGCACTCCGCTCCTGCTCTGGAGGCACACCTTCAAATTTCACATTGCTCTGGCCAAAGGACGAAGCAACCGGCCAGCCAGAACATCACATGCGCTTCATGGCTGTTTACACGATCCGCCGGCAGGTGCAGCTGTTTTATATGGGTTTGACTAGAGACCCTAGATCAAGTGTCAAATTATCGGCCCCCTTTTCTCTCTTGTTGTCTGCCGCCGACAGGGGCCACTGGTCAAACCACATCCCGTGACATTTGTTTACCCCGGAAGACCCATGGGTGCTGACATTTTGGTGACTCTGTGTTGCCGCGCCCACGCTCTTCGATAAGTCGTGATTTCCGGAGCGCAGTGCGGCTGTATTACACGTTGAGAGTGAATTTTTAAGCCCCCAGACAGAGTAGCGATGCCGTGCTGCTCTGTACTGGGCTGTTTCAACCGGTGGGAAGGTGGAAAACGCCTGCATCGCTTCCCACTGGGAAAGAATGACAGTGACGTAGCGTAACTTATAGCCACTTAAAACACGTAGCTTAATTAGGGGCTCCGGCGTAACTGACCCCATCGCACTGGCACGCCGTCTCTAAATATTCGACAAGTAAACACAGCTGTCATGGTTGCCAACTGGTGTCCAGACCAATTCTACCCATCAATGTCAGCTGCAATAGGGCACCACCTAAAGCTCGCCAACTTGGCGTCGGGCACCAAAATGGCTGCCGCGGTGCACCAGTGTTGTTACTCTTGAGCATAGCTTATTTAGTGGCTCTAGCTCTGACTTATTCACAAGGTATTTCACTGTCTACCACTCATGCCCCAGCTCATTTGGTGGTGCATACTGCACCTTCAAAATACATTTGGCCGAAGAAAAACTTTAGTTGGCTTAAAGGAGTACTGACACGAAATTTCAAAGCTGGGATAACTATGTAAAACGCTTCCTTTTTATCAGGAGATATCTCCGAGCAAGTTTCAACAGCAACCGTTCAGCGAAACATTTAAAATCCATTTTAATCTTCGCCCGCACGAGAAAGGCCAGAGCGGGTCGACGTGACATCATCTGCTACATGCCTTAAACTGTCGACGTCGGGGCTCCCGTGACGAAGCTGACGCGCTGGCTGTGGTTGGCGCGCGCTGCTCGGGCGTGTGTACACGTCATGGTTTCGGGACTGACGTCATGCTGCCCGGGCCTGTGGGGACGGCGAAGACCTCGGCCGGTCTGGGCGCGCGCGTGCGCTCGCTCGCGCGCGCTTCCAGCGAGGCAGCGATCCGGCAAGAATGGTGACGCCATGTGATACATGCTGTCGTGGCGGCCGCTCGGCGTTTTTTTGTCGAAACCGAAACTGGCCCGAATAAACGACGCCGTAAATGAATGTTTACGCTGCGCTCGACCGTCTAATCTGTCATTCTATGATTAGTGGGCTGGTAGGCACGCATAGCAGCGAAAAAAACGTAACAAAAATTTCGTGTCAGTACTCCTATAGCCCGCCAAAATCGCAACACACGGGTGTTTTCGTTTTTCACTTGAATCAGTACGAGGACTACCACGCCAGAATCAAACCCACATCCTTGTGCTCAGCAGTCTAACGCCTTAACCACTGAGTCACCATGCATCGCCAAGGGAACACGGTGCCGCATATTGCACAATCCCACTCGAAATAAAATGTTCAAACTTTTATAAACCCACCCTCATGACCCTACTGCTGCAAAAATACGGGAGATGCTTAGAACTTCCTACGAACGTGAAAACAAAAACAGGAATTGTTTGAACTTTCGTTGATCTGGTGTCAAACTTATGTGTTGGTCTCGCCAAGCCGCCGTAGCAGCTTCCTCTGAAGGGGTTACGACGAGCGGCATTTTGAGCTGTTCTGGTCTTTTGCTCTGCGGCATATTTTCTTGGTTTTCCCGCTCGCGACTACAGCCTCGTGCGTCGTCACCCACAGTGCTGTGAAATAAAAGTCTGAGCCCAGGCATCCGTGCCGATCCACGGTCCATCACTCTTTCTCAAAACCCTCCTTTGACGCTGGCATTTTCCTTTCCCAGTGAGTTCCTGCTCTTATTCAGGGGAGTACACGTTGGTTTGTGTACCATTCTTTTTAGTGGGGTGCTGGCCGAAAGCACGCAAGCTCATACAATTCTATGAGTGATTTATTTCCCTTGGTTTGGTTTAGTACTGAAAACTTGTTCAAGATAGTTGCATGCGCCCACCTCGTCCTTCAAGCACTTACGTACCAAAGCTGGGGGTAATATCGAGGCATTAGACGCCTCCTATAAGATGAAACTATTTTGGCCAGCCAGCATGACTGTTTAACATAACTTTCAGCATCTTCATATCTGCCTTGAATCCCATGACTGAGCTTAAAGATTACAGTTCCTCAGAGAGAGAGTAAACATATTGTTTTCTAGAAAATAATCTTTAGGGTATCCTCCTGATTCCACGAGTCCACTGGCACGGGCCGCGTCTTCTGCCCTCTTCACCAACTTGCGCTGGACGTCGAGGGTAGAGCTGGCCAAGGCGCTCTCCCAAAGCTGCTCGTAAGTGTGGAAGGGATTGGGCTGGTCAAGTGGGCTTTGTGTACAGCCGCCGACCATATGAAAAGGTGTCCCGGGTTCCCGGCAAAAGGAGCATTTACCGACGCAGGTCTTCTCGGGACACTCTGAACAATTCAGCGAGAAATGCTAAAGTTCTCCAAATATTCTCAATTCAGTCGCATTTCTCAATAAACTGCGGGTCCCGAACCAAACAGACAACAAAAAATCCCGAGCCATCTCCAATAACGTGAAACCTGGGGTGGGGCGAAGCATGCAGTGCGTACGCGTTCTTTTTGCCCATGGAGGCGAAATCGGTGGGGCAGAGATATACATACAGCTTTGATGTAAAAGTCTCGTGCCGTTGAAACACGAAGCGTTTTAGCGCGAGACGTCGGTAAACGAGTGTCCCGGTGTTTTAGTACCGTGAATACATGATACTACGGCAAGAGACGACGACGGCATGAGATGCCGACAGCCCGGGCCCCGAAGGGGGCTCCGCCCGCAAAAAGGTCTGGCGAGACTGGTCGAGTTCCTGGGTTAGGGGGCTGCGATATCAGCGAAAACATAGACGTTCTCAGTTAGTATTAGATTGAAGGCAAGAAAGCAGCGGTTTGGAGTTATTTTGACAACTTTGGAGGCAAGATGCAGCGCACAAACAACGCCAACACTTACCTGAAGCAGGGACATCGAATGCACGTCCTAAGCACCTCATCAAACTTGGTACACAGCGCATTCACTGCACAGAACGCGAAAATGAACCACAGAAGAGTCTTCTAACCGTGCACCAAACGTAGCCATGATGGCTTGGCTATTTTCTGTACGGCTACTGGCTTACAACAGCCGTAAAAAACCGCAATTTGCAATTATGCGCCTACAGCGCCACCACCAAATGCTATTTGGCGCGCTATCTAACGCACAAAACACAAAACTTTATAAATGTTCACTGCAAAGCATCATCTAACCAATGAAGCTTTTTTCATAAATTGTAACAGAATGTTTGAGTAATGTGCACTAATATTTTATGGCTTCTTTTTTGCGATATCAAGAAAACAACCGAAAGCCCCTTAAATACTACTTTCAATTTTCGTCGAGAGATAGCACGCATCTCAACTTACCCCTGTTTTTTTAGAGTGCGGGGGGTGACCGCGGGCTGCTTTTTGGGAAGTCGCGCCAATGGGGAGTTGCAGCACTATATGCAGTGACTTTCTTCTCTGCATGTCGCACAAAATCCTCCCTGTTCTGTGGTCGCACCACCTCTCAAGCTTGGACGTTCCCTGTCTTCCCTATAGGCGGCGTAAAAATCGACGCCCCACGTGACCAACCTAAAGCGCTGTTTTCGACCATCAAGCCCACCAGACGGCGCAGGCAAAAGGTTACTTTTGGTATAGAATACAAAACATTCATTCCGTGACTCAAAGAGCCCACACAGTTCGCTTACAATGTGTTATTTAAAAATACTATTAACAAGTTCCGCATCAAACATCCGTTGAGCAAAAATGTACGCAACTTTTTACGAACAGCCGACTGGTGCACCACCTCGTTTCTGAATTCACAACCACAAAGCCGCCAATTCAAATTGAAACCGCTGCAACGGCCGACCGTTTCAATGTGCGCGGAGCACCGGTTTCGTGACTGTTATTGCTGTTATGTGCTTTTGCGTCCATCAGTTGTTGAGAGGACTGTCAAAACACGGGAATTGAGTGCTTGTGGAATGACAAATGTGGGAAATTCCGCATCGGAAGGCAGCTGTCGAGGCCAGAATATTCGATTCTTCCAACAGAAGGTGAGTGTTATGCACTCCGCTAGAAAGACGGTGCAAAGGAAACCGTTGTCGCCGTCAATACTTCATTTGTGCCCTTCGTTCGAAATCTTAGCGCAAGTGAACGAGTTGTTATGGCAAAAAAAAAAAAAATGTTGTCACGAAAGCGACGTACAATTGCAGCGATCGAAATGAAATGATGTCCTGGCCTCTGTAAACTTGCGGATGTCAATAAACGATTTGTTCTCACTTGCTGCTCACTGTGGTCTGTGCCAGTCGAGGCCATCTGGTCACCTGGCGTAACATCACTTCACTAGCGCGGCGCAAGTAAACACGCGACCAGCGTGCCAGCCAGGAGCCAGCAGGAGCAGCCACGGCCGGACTCGACGCCCCTTTCGCGCGCGGGAGGAGGAGAGTCGAGTCCGACCGTGGAGCAGCGAGCCGGCGGCCGCCGTGCGAGGGCAGCCATGTTATTAAGGAGCTCAAGCGGCCTGTGCAAAAAGCATCCGCCATGTTTACAAAGCCGTGTTTACAGCGCCATCAAGCGGGCGTACTGGGTAGTTCACGACGCCGCCACTACGCTTTTTCTGGCACTACAGGCAAAGCTAGACCTTTGCTTCTCTAAAATCCTCCCTGTTCTGTGGTCGCACGCAGCTGTTCGTGCTGTTTCTCCGCACGTGCGATGTTATGAAAATTGTTTCCCAAGCTAAAATGCCCGCTTGTGGGGTCGGCAATGGTAGTTGGGATTTCAGCGAGCAGGGAAACTCGAGCAGGCGTCGAGTTGCTGTGAGCGTTGCCCTGAGCGTGCGTGGTGAGTGCCTTTTAGATTTTTACATAGGCTTCCCGCGCTTGTGTTGTTAAGCGCGTTCACAATGAGGAAAGAGCAGGGCAACTTGTATCGTCAACGCGAGCGAACGGTGGTTTCGCCGGCCCTGTCGCACCGGCCAGCATCAACTGCTCAGAAACGTTGTCGCCCGCCAACAAGCGTCGGCAGCTGCGCGGACACAGGGCAGCAACTCAGAACGACCTGTTTTGGAAGAAAAACAGGGATGTTTAGAGGCAGAAAATTTCGGCGTGTTAAAACGACCCTCCCTTCGCTTCTGTCGAACTACGGCTGGTCGAGCTAATTACGTTTGGTTAACGCGTGGAAATTACTTTTTTCGTACAAAAATGTGATAGCGCTAGGCTGGCGAGAATTTCTTACACTGGGAAGTTTGCTCTCCAGGACGTCGAAATCATACAAAGAGCGCCGCAATGCTGCCCAAAATTAACGCACGGCGAGTGGGGTGTGCGTTTCTTATGCATGTTTCGGCCTGAGTTGTTTCGTGTAGCTAGTGCAAGAACCAAGGAAGTCGTACAGGGTCGTTCAGGTTTTCACCACTTTATTTTTCTTGAGTAAGCTTCCACGGACAAAAATATCATCTTTTTTACTCTGCTGTTCCATTAACATGGAGCATGTAAATTACACTGTGTCTAATTGTACGTCGAACATACCCGCTAAATTCTTGAATGTACGTCGAATGTAAAATTGTCTTCCAACAAACGTTCCATAGTCCCATATGGCAAACCAAGTGCCACATCATGTGGTTTGACAACTCGCAGTTGTGCCCAAGTGTGTAGGCTTCTGCTTCGCTGTCTGCTTCATTGTAGGTCAAGTTCAATCGAGAGATCTCTTTATGCAACTGCGTAATTGCTGAAAGCTTCTGTTATTGTTTTCAGGTGACATCAGACGGAGATGCGGCATACACCCCTCTTAACCCTCCAAGGCCTTGCCAAGCTTGGACCCCCTGACAAAGATAGTGCAACATCAAAATGTGCCCTCAACGATCATCGGTAATGGTGCAGCTTTTTCACACTTGTGGAGTGGCTGCCAGTTCTTTGCGGATCAGGCTTTCTGGTATGCTAAAGGGATGTTGGAGTACGCCAAGCTGGTCAGCTTCGCTTTAACAGGTAGAGTAGAGATATGCAAAGGCAAGTGTTGTTTCTACTTCTGGAGTCCCCTCTCGAGGGCCTATATTCCCCTGATGCTTAAAGCCTCCTATTTCGTTCGCCTTTAGAGAACTGCTACAGGGGCTTATGTACTATCGGCGTCAAATGAAACGTGAACACGAAAATATAAACCAGAACGTGCAAAATTAAAAAATACTGTTCATAGAGTTCATATAATGGCTTGCTATTGGTATGTTTGGAAATCCACTTTTCCCAACTTTGTTTTTGTAACTAAGCCACGTGCCATTTCGGCTTGCATGGAAAGAAATCACGCTATTTGTGTGTTCAGGTTCATATTTTCGTGTTCGTGTTTCATTTGACGTCGATCGTACGGGGGGAGGGCCGAAAGGACACTGGTGGGGTATCGGAATGTAAGCTGCTACCTGCTTCTGTGTTTGAGGTGACCGGTGTGTGAATTTTATTGCAGAACATCAGGCAATGTGTAAGTCACCCAAAAATCTGTGGGCTAGCCAGCCAGAGCATTGTGTTCAGTTTTGTTAGTGGTTATCGTTGACTAGTCGCATTGACCATCTCGCCTGGACTGCATGGATCCGGGAATGGCTCGTGAAGCGAGCTCGAAGCAGGGCACAATGAGCCAAATCAACAGGTCTGAAATCAGATCTGGTCTGGTTCAGGTCTGAAATCGAAGTGCACCCTTTCGGGGAGCAGTGGCATATTCCACTTTGGGAGTTATTTTTTGGGGGCTTACGAATTATTTGTAATTTGTACCATTGTTCTGTCGCCACATTGTGTAGGCCTTCTTGTGAGGCAGCAGTCCATTCTTGAAACAAAACAGGAGCATACATTATTCTATGCACTGCAGAATTATTTGTCAGGCTTCAATCGTTCAACTGAAACGCAAGGGGGTTGCCGAGAGCAAAGAATTTACTCAGAGTCGTTTTTTAGGTAAGCTGAAGCAGCCACAAACGGGCCCCATTCCTTTTGTTTACAAAAAAGGCGGCCGTCTCTGGGCGGAGCCGCGTTGTCGGCGTAACCGTGTGAACGATGGCAAGACCTACGAGTGAAAGAAAAAGTGAACGATGAAAGAAAGCAAAGGAGGAGAGTGTCCGAAATTGGGAGGGGAGGGCAGTTCGTTGTGGCGGCATGAGCCAGCGCTCTCCTAAAGTGTGCGGTGGGGGAGGGGAGGTGGCAGTGTGCTGTGCCCGCACGAGGCGCTTGACAGCGCGACGCTTGGCAAAAGCATGAGGGGGGCGTGCGCGTGACCATGATGTTTGTTCGCTTAATTAAGACGCAGTTCGCGTTCCCTTCCTGAGATGCACTTCACGCCACCAACGCAGAGGATCATCGCTGCTGTCAAGAGAACCCACAAGTGAGTGCCGCCTCAGCACACTGCTGCTGCGCCCAAGTATCATATTATTGAGTATCGCAATTGCCAGCCAATTTTTTCAGCATTTCATCGTCTTTTTCACCTGAATTCACTGCTTCACATTTTCACCTGGTCGTGACAGAAGGTGCGAAACGTTTTGTCATCGCATGATGGGGTTTTCGCAAGATCTGGGCAGAGCACTGAAATTGAAGTTGGCAATCCAGAGTGCTCCGAGCCAAAAGTGCACTGTTTAAAAAACTAGCCGATGTAGCTGAGAGCGCTTAAGTTCAACGAGCTGAAGGGGCAGTTCTTTTCTAGGGTGCAGTAAAATATCACTCAAAGATACCATAAGCAGCCGGTAAAGAATGCTGTACGCTGCGTTGTTGTGGCTTCCTTTCCTGATTGAGGCATTGGTGTCTAGAGAATAGGTATGTGTGAAGGGGTCGTGCATGCTAATGGGCTAATGGGGAGAAATTAACTGTTGAAGCAAGTAAAAGACTTGTACAGGAAAGAACTAAAAAAATCTGCCGGCCTTATTTCATTCTTGAAAACCGATTGGCTTCGCACAAATTCCTGGCTTTTCATACACAGCGTGTGTAACTAATGCAGTTGTTGCCGTAGGAGAACCAGGTGTTTTGGACCAGCAAGGTACTAAAGCCGAGCGAGCCGGTAAAAGTAAACGAACTGCACAACTGGTAAAGTTAAATTTAAATAGCACTAGAAGGAGAGTGAAATGGTTAGGTAACATACGCCACATTTTTGGGTGTGTAATTTGCCCCTCCAAATAACTTGCATGCCCAGGTTTTGTCTGCTGACAAAAAAAAAACATATTCCTGACCCAACGAACCACGTAAAGCATTAAAACCCAATTCAGCATTCCTAAAATGGGGTTCTGCATCAGAGGTTCAGCGATGGTGTTACAAGGGTACGCGAAGCCCTCCCCCGAAATAATATCCCCACCCCCTCTTGTTTTCTCAGGTTTGCCATACCTTGCTGGCAATGCAAATGAGAGTTTTCGTCTGATTTCTCAGTGTGGTACTTATTGTAAAGTCGGCTTTGTGCACAGCACGCGAGCTATGCGGAAAAGCCAGACACACGAAAGGCATCGTGCATATAGGTGTTTGGGCAACTTTTGGCTGCAAGACCAAATTGTTTGATGGTTTGACAATACGTTTAAACCTGGATGTAACGAAGCTCTGTTTAACGAATTCCTGGATTTAACGATGTTTTTCTATTCCCCACTGCCAGCCCCATTGAAACCCACGTGTTTGTGACCTCTGTTTGTGTTGCGACGGTTAACCTTGAATAATGAATTCGCTACCCTGATTATCCCTTGTTTTCCGCACTTTTTCTAAAAATTCAGCTGAACAAATGCACTAATTTGACAAACTTCGCCCGCACCGCAAACTACCGTGCGCTTCCAGTGTCAGTTCAGTGTCGGTTAGGGGCTAGCTAGGCCTGCCTGTCGGTTTGTAGTCGCGAGTCTCCACTGCTGTCTGTGGTGTCGGTTCATCGGTGATTAGTTCTGCTGCCAGAAAACGAGAACGTTTGTATTTCCAAGATAAGCCCACAATTTTAAATGCCGTCCCCGCTGGCGACAACAATGAACGTCGCTGCTTGGTACAGTATCCCAGCTAGCTCCTTCTCAGCAATTCTGAGTGCGGCAAAGAGTATCAATAGTTCGCGAACAGGCACCCTTTCAGCACAAGTTTGGTCCTTGAAACAGGTTAGGACACCGAAAAGTGTCGAAAGGAAAGAGTTATATTTAAGTTACGATTGCATACCTGCCAACTCTTCTGAATTTTCCGTAAAATGTACGAATTTCGACCAGGCTTACGATTTTACGAATCTTGCCTGAAATTTTCCGTGTTCGCGTTGCTCTCCTATGACTGCCGTGACCAATGCACTACGACCTGTGGCATGACCGCGGTAGGTGCTTCGCAGTGCAATGACGCGAAGCCGCGACAATACTGTACCGAGTGTTTGTAAAATTGTACATGACAGAATTTGCTCCTCCTGCCTTGTTGCTCATTACTCTTCAAAACTTGCGAATTTCACTTATGGTTGCGAAAACGTAAGAACGCTTGGCACAGAACGTTAATCCTTTTAAACTTGTAAAAAATTAGTGCGCTGCCCCTCTTCCCCCCCCCCAGATCACTGGTTTTATGAATTTGCAAGTCACCAGGTTGGCAGGTATGCGATTGTGAATACAGGGGTAAGTGACCTTGCTTTATTGTAGTGCAGTGCAGTGCAGTGACTGAGCTCGTGAGAAAGCTGCAGGCGCAAATCACGCAGCTTTTTACTGTGTAATAAATCTTTGAAGGGCGAGTTCGTCATCACTGATGTCTAGCATTTTGGTTTCGTTTCTGCTTCATTCATGCGACTATTAACTCAAAACCTGCATGTAATGAAAACCTGTATGTAACGAAAAATTACAAATTTTTTCCAACTTCGTTATATCCAGGTTTGACTGTATCGCACGCATCAGTATACAAAATGTGGGACTGAATAACTGTGTGGGTTACTTTCGCTTCAAGTGAAATTACTTGACATTATGTGAGAGATTGGCATAGCTCATTGCGGGGCCACCCAACGTCCCTGGCACACTCATGGTTGAGGAGCACTGATCTAAGTGAAAAGATTAATGCACAAGTACGTCCCTTTACTCCAGTATGAACACACCAGCGGTTATTAGCCTGCAACATTTCTTGCCTGCATGTGATGAAGTGTAACCTACCTCTTTCTCAAAAGGAGATAATGCACCCAAAAAGATGACATCGCTGCACTTATTCATAGCTGATCACTTAGCTTCCGTATGACTTGTGCTGGGCCTGCATTTGATCCTGTCCGATGGTGTCACTTCCTCAGAGGTGCGTCGGATTTTCAGAGCTAAGGTGACTCTATGCCTGAGATGTAACAGTACAACTCTCCTTTCCACCTTTGACAATATAGGTAAAAACCTCGGATGGCCAAGATAGGATAACATGTCAGGAATGGAACAGTACAATGCTAATATAATTGCTGGAATACGGGACAGAGAATTAAATGACTGCTTTAAGGATGTGTGCAATGTGGCATTGCATTACTTTGGGTGTACTTGTAACCCAACTTTACCCTGCATATTTTTTTGTGAGCTACAAAATATTTTTATGCTGATTGCAGGGTTCGCACAGGTCCTTGAAAACCTTGAAAACCCTTGAATTTAGAAGTGTCAATTTCAAGGCCTGGAAAGTCCTGGAATTTTTACATGGTCCTTGAAAACCCTTGATTTTTCTGGAGAGAATCAATTGCCATGTATTGTGACAAGAATTTAAAGTGTTTGTCATGGATTTTAGGTGTTAACAAATGTAAGGAAACATTGTAACAATCAAGTTTCAGTGTATTGCGCGAAATTACAAGTTTGGTGGATTTTCATTATTACAAGGCAACATTGGGAGCAGGCACTTGTCGATCCAATCTATATCACGATACAATCCAGTAAAAGCTAGCTTTTGTTCTCTATCTTGCATCTAGTCTGTGGACACTTGCTCATTGCATGTTCACTGTGCCTCATACGCTCCATCTACATTTGCTTTTACGTGCAAATGGTAGACGTGTACATAGTTCATCCTGCCTTGAAGCAACACTTGCTCGATTTAATTTCAGCTGATACTCTTGCTGACAAAGCAGGAGATGCAGGCAACATTAACTAAGTTTTGAAATCAAACAGCCTCAGAAAAACACAAAGAAAAAAGAAAAACCTGTAAATACCAGCCATGAAATAAAAAAAAATTCCCCCGCATTTCCCCGAGGGGGAGAATGTGAAAGTGCGAATGCACGGTTGTCGGCCCGCTTGCGGCGCTTGCGCTCGGCCCCCGCAGCCCACCGCCTCGCCGCCTTCTCTTCCATCTCTTCCATCGGGTTTGTAGTATCACGTGTACACCACGCAGTTATCAAGCCGCTATAACGCCGCTGAGTCGCCAACGCACGCCGCTGACGACGTAGTTTGAATGCGTTAAAGATATAAGGCGCGTTACTCACACTGATATCAGCGTGGCGTCCGTGGCTTAGTCGGTAGAGCGTCGCGCTGCGGCCGCAAAGTCCTCGGATCGAAACCTGGCGCCGGATGCTGCTTCTTTTTTAAATATAGAGGAGCACTGCGGACGCCGCCGCCGCCGGCGGTGGATGGTTTGGGGTCGCTTATAAAGTGCATTCGCACTTAAAAACTGGGGGAGCATTTACGGACCCGTTAGCACCTATCTAGATGTGCACTAATGTGCTTAGGTATTGTGCTATAAAAAGCTTTTGCATTGTGTTGGAAAAGTTATAAATAATCCCAGATAAAACATAGATGGGGACCTTGAAAATGTGTTTTCTGGTCCTTGAAAGTCCTGGAAAACCCTTGAATTTTTGCTTTTGAAGCCTGTACGAACCCTGTGATTGGGGACGCAGGTGTTGTCTACATCACAGAGTCAGCGGAACTTTGTAGGGCGGGGGTCTTGCACAAGCGTCAAGTCCCCTTGCCAGTCGATGCCATATAGTTTCTTCTAACTGTAAGGAAACTGGCACTGCAACCATCCACTGGCATGCGAATCATGGGGAGATTGACATTTGCATTACCTGCATATTCTTGGCTTACAATGCTGGAGTGGCTGTAAAAATTAAGGGGGGACACTGCTCTTGAGGACCAAAAATTTGCCAAAAAATCAGTTGTCTGTATTAATTTTATTTGCAGTCTATAGGTACCAAGGAATGTACCCGCAAAATACTATAGCTGTACCGTAAGCATTTACAAAGCTGTCACTAATTGAAGTTGGCTAAATGTCCATTTTCACCTGCGTTTCCAAACTTCATGCCACGACCAATTCTCACGACCAATTTTTTTCCCACGAGGTCAACTGTCGGGTACAATATCTTGGGATATACTGGTCAAATTTGAATCATTTTTGCAGCATTCAAAAGCTTAAGAACAGAACGATGCAATAAAACCACAAAAATACAGAATTTATTATGCAGTTTGTTTTGTGAAAACATTTCTAATTGATGACCTGACATTTCATAGTGTCTACAGCAATTCCAGAAACAATGCTAGAATTGCTGCTGTGGTATAGTTGCACTTCCTGGTCCTTCTAGAGCACAAAGGGACAAAAAGTATTCGACTATTTCATAGGCAGATAATGAAAAAATTGCCTGCAATGGAATGACATAACATGTTACACAACTCTAAACGTAGACTATATAGACGAATACTGACTGCATATTTGTGCTCAGAATATTAAAATACCCGCCGCGGTGGCTCAGTGGCTAAGGCGTTGTGCTGCTGAGCACGAGGTCGCGGGTTCGATTCCCGGCCGCGGCGGCCACTTTTCTGATGGAGGCGAAAAGCAAAAACGCCCGTGTGTACGAGATTTCGGCACACGTTAAAGATCCCCAGGTGGTCAAAATTAATTCGGAGCCCTCCACTACGGCACGCCTCATCGCCTGCGTTGCGTCGGCACGTTAAACCCTACAATCAATCAATCAATGAATCAAGAATATTAAAATACACTTAATATGCAAATCTCAAGCACATTGGTTCAAAAATAACAAAAATGTCTTCAAGACCAGTGTCTTAAGTGTACTAGGGTAGAGGCAGTATGCCATTGTGTGCCATTGTGCATTTACTGCACCACCCTGCCATAAAACACATTGCTCCAGAACGGTTCCTAATTGGCTTTGGCGAATTGAGGGGAAGACAGCTAACAACTCTGGGAAGACCATTAACAGGGAAGACCATTAACAACTCTGAAAAAGTTCCAGCCTTGCTACGCTGGCACCCAAGGACACGTGGCTGGTTCAGAGAGGCTTTTAGACGCATGTCTGTTGCTGTTAGGTTAGTGGTCACTGGGCCCAGTGTCTGCTTGCTAGCAAATTGGCAGTGATACAAATGCGTGTTTGTTTAGTGTGCACCCAGCTTGTGCAGGGATGTGCATGACTGATTTTTTTATTTCGTGCTTAACTGTAACTTCTGTTCCTGCCTTATTTTGTGCCCAGTGGAAACCGGGAGAATCAGTGTGGTTGCTGCAGCTGCTAACCTACCAACTAGGTTATGCCATGCCGTCACCAGGGCCAGCCTCTGTGGTAGTCCGCCAATTCATCGACTCTTCAGTTTCCCTGCTGCAGAAAGTTTTAAACCAGAGCCTGCGGTCATCTCTGTCCGGCATCGTTTCTTTTAAAGGCTGGTGGATAGAATTTTCTGCATGGGTTTGATTAGGGCCACTTGCTGTCTTTGAAGGCTTGTGGTCAAACTGGATCTGATTAATTTCTGGATTGGCAGGAAGAATTTGCTGGGTAACGTTGTCAAGTTTGACGGAAGTTTGGTAAGAATATTGAGGAATGACTGCCGTATATTGCCAAGTATTAGTCGACTCCAAAAATAAGCTGACCCGCCTAGTTTTGACGTCTTCAGAGGAAAAAAAAATCGCAAGCAATTGGTGAAGGAACAAAAAAAGAAGTGACTTTATTTTCGCTGTGGAGGGTCTAGGTCTGGTCATGGGTGCCGTTGTTGAGTCAACGAAAAAAGAAAAATTAAAAAGCAGTTGGTTAAAAAACAACTGATGGTAGAAGCCTGTTCGTCGCTGCCATCGTCACAGGTATCTGGCCCAAGTAGCGTTGAAATTGAGGGCTTGACAAAGGTGTCACGCACCGTGTTGGCAGGTAGGCCTTACCAGGCGTCAGTAACCTACTGTGCTCATGGACAGGTGCTTCACATGGCCAGTGGATGTTTTGGGCTTGTCTTCCTCTTTCATCCACTCACTGTAGAGTGCTTCGATGCAGTCCTTTAAGAGATCGACATATCCTTTCACGATGCTCGTTAAGGGATATGTCAGTCAGCTGCAGCGTTGACGTCATCTTGCCTGAGATAATCACGAGGTCACAATTAGCGTTTGCCCCAGCCTTCTTTACCCATTCCATAACGTGGCCATGGAAGGAGCCCAATACGAGCATGCTCTGGGGCTCCAGCAGCACACTGGGACACCTGCATCACGAGATCAAACCACCTGAGCACAGTTTCATTAGTAAAGAAACCCTTTTCGTTCGCCGACACGATTACTTTGGGCAGGAACTTCTCCTTGGTCGGCATGATTTTGTGCTTGAAAACAGTGAAGGGTGGCAACTTGTGGCCATCTGCTGGACGGCATATTACTGTAAAAGGGTTGTGCTCGTTGCCGTTATTTAAGAAGCAAACCTGACGCTCTCCCTTTTCAGCGACGGTTCTCCTGCTTGGCATATTGAACCAGGCCGGTGTTTTGTCGGTGTTCTGCGGAGCACGAGGTCGCGGGTTCGATTCCCGGCCGCGGCGGCCGCTTTTCTGATGGAGGCGAAAAGCGAAAACGCCCGTGTGTACGAGATTTCGGTGCACGTTAAAGATCCTGAGGTGGTCAAAATTAATCCGGAGCCCTCCACTACGGCGCGCCTCATCGCCTGCGTTGCGTCGGTGCGTTAAACACTACAATCAATCATTAAATGTTGTGTCGGTGTTGCCTATCTTGCCAAGCAGGAACCCTCGCCTCTTCCTCAAGTCCTCGATGTACTGCTGAAAATTCAGCAGCTTTCCACAGGGGTGGAAGTGCTGCTCCATTTGCTTCACGCTGCTCAAATCCGCTTTTTTTATGCTTCGTCTTGCTCCAAAAGGCGGAATTAAACCAAAACTGCTCCGAAGCGGCGCCGCAAAAAGTGAGGCAGCTGTCAGGTGATGTTCAGTGCCAGTCGCATTGAGCACGGAGCAGTAGGCACTCATTCGTTCAGCTGTTCTTTATGACGTGGCGTGTTCTGGTGACCTCACTAAAGGATGCTCAGAGCTTGGAGTTTTCATCACAATTTTGTGGTCTGGCGGCGCAGTTACATGGGGCTTGGGAGTGACCTTAGGGTCGAATGATACATGAACTTTGGCCTGAAATGCAACTTCACCGCACAGCGTGCTGCGCTGTGGTGCATGCATCGGCGCCAGCTGTCATTGCAATTTTTCCGCTTAGTGTAAAAAGCAAAAATTAAAGTAGTTTTTATTGTTAAGTCAGACCCTCGCCATTTCACCGTAACAGGAGTGCACTTGCCATTCCAAGCGTTACATACCGCTGTGCCCTGTCCACCAGGATGAGATAACAGATGGTGCCCTGGCACAAGCGAGATGGGTGGTTCTTTTAAGCGAGCAACTATCTGCGAGTAATCAGCTCCGTAGGTGTCTTGCCCAACACCGCCTGTTTCTTGCTCGGGGGGAGGGGGGATGACTGGGAGGAGGCATGTCCTATGCCCCGTTTTTCCTCCGGGAAACTTTCTGCTTGCGCTTGAAAAAATAAGTTAGACAAACACTGGCACATTTGTTGTTTGGAAGAACACGACACATTTGCACAGTATTTTTGCTGACTTGGGAGCATGTATATTATTTTGTCAATAATGCAATTCATATCTAGGATGTTTTTTTTTTTTTGTTTTTTTTTTTGTTTTCTGAATCATTTAGTTAGTCTTACTTTCTCTGGAATCTAGTTCGGTTTAGTTCAGTTTATCTCCAGTTTCCTCTTAGTTTCTTTTCCTCTTTCTTTCTTCCTCTGTCAGCTTTTTTTATTTGTCTATAGTCTCGTTAGGTGCAGAATGAAGGTAAATTTTCTCTTAGGTGCAAGACAGACCATTTTGCTTAGGCCTTCTCTTGGTTGTTTCTCATGGCTGCAATGGTACTATTTTTCACTTGTCTCAAGTCTAGTCAGGCGCAGCTGTTCGGAGCATTGCTTATCTCTAGTTTTTTCTTGATGATACTCTGTCAGCTGTGATGCATTAATTCTGAGAGCGCATATTTTTCTAACGTGTCGAAAAAGTGTTCTGCTCGGTATTGATCGGATGTTAAGTAAAAGCTGTTTGAATTTTTTTTTTGTGCTTACCAGAAATGAAAAACTGCAAACAAATGACGTTTGGCTCTAGAAATCTGTTCCCAAATAGACATAAACTGTTCCAAAAATCGCATTTTGGTGCCTCAAACCTGTTCCAAAACTGCCGTATTTATCCGATTCTAACGCGCCCCTGATTTTAACGCGCACCTGATTTTCCTGGCAAAAAAAAAAAGAAAAAACTTGCATCTCTGATCGTAACGCGCACAGGACTTTGTGACCCAGACAAACGAATGCGAGAGAAACGGGCGATTTATTTCCCGAAGTAATCTCACTCATCTCACTCCTCGTCGCTCTCCGCTGACCACAACATCTCGTCCTCGGTGCCTTCAAGCGCATTTGCAATGCCACACTTCTGAACGAATGTTCAACCATGGTCGATGGGATCGTGGCCCACGCCTCGCACGCCCATCCCGCGAGCTTCTCCAGAGGTGCACGCTTCAGCCGACCGCTCGTTTTGAACATGTGGGAGCCGCTGCTGCCATTGCTGTTATCAAGCGCGCAAGTGAAACGATTTGGCGATTTGTGCAAACGCCGATAGAAAAGCCTAGACGCCTAGGCTTGCTGTGTCCGAATAATCATTGCTTAAAGCTTTGGCGCCATCTTGAGATGGCGATGACGATGGGTGGGATGAAATTTCCGCTGTTTCGGCAGTTTTGGTTTTGTATCCGATTCTAATGCGCGTGCGATTTTTCGGCCTATTTTTTCGCAAAAAAAGTGCACGTTAGAATTGGGTAAATACGGTACTGCTCCAAAGCTGCTCCAAAACAGCATTATTCCTGCTCCAAAAGATTCAAGCCCGCTTCCACTTCTGTTTCCATCACAGGTCCCGGAAACCTTTGCGAGACAGTTGTGAGACGTCTCAGGCTAAGCCCGTTCCGCTTCATAAAGTTCATGATCCCCTTCTTCGAGATCTTGAATTTGCTTAGCTGTATGTTCAGGCCATTGGCAATGGCCAGCGACTTCGTCTCGACGTCTTCGTATGACACACTCAGGCTTTTGCTTCGCTGCATGTGGACCCACTCCAGAACTTTCTCCTCGATGGCAAGGTACCGTCCCTCTTTTGGCCCGATGCAAACCAGTGCACACTAAGATCTCGTTTTTTGTTGCCACCACCCCCGAACACACGTCTCCGAGAGGCTGAGTTCTCATTCTCCAGCGACATTGCTGGGTCCTTCGGCACACAAAATCACTTTCTGCTTGAATGCTGCTCTGTACTGCCGCCGAGCTAATGGAGGCATCGTTAGGTATGTTGTTCGAGGTCCAGAACTGTCACTAATGCCTGAACCGCACCAGCCCCAACACGAAGACAGAATGCTTTGCAATCGCAACCAAAATTGCAAGCGATCTATGTGACTGGTTAAACAAGGCTCTGTGGTGGCTCTAGTCCCCTCCAAAAACGATTTTTGAGCCGTCGGCAAATCTGCATTTTTAGTGAATGGCAGAGACAACCCCACATGTGAGTCAACTCCGCGTAGAAATCGACAGTCATTTTCTAAAAAAAAGGTCTGCTTACATGCGGCAATATACAGTACCTACTTTGAAGGGAAGCAATGTTTAGAATCCCAGGAGCTTACATGTGCACTGTGTTTAGTGATTTGCAGATCGGGTGGTGTGGAGTCTATTTATTCCCTGTTTGTCCGTTGCTCCTGCAGTGATGGCAATGCTATCTTGTAGCAATACTACTGTGGTGGCTGGTCATTTTCATAAATTTACCATGTCTTGATTGATTGTAGGGTTTAACGCGCTGACGCAATGCAGGCGATGAGACGTGCTGTAGCAGAGTGCTCCGGATTAATTTTGACCACCTGGGGATCTTCAACGCACGCCGAAATCTCGTACACGTGGGCATTTTTCCTTTTCACCTCAATCAGAAAAGCGGCTGCCGCAGCCGGGAATCGAACCCGCTACCTCGTGCTTAGCAGTGCAATGCCTTATCCACTGAGCTACCGTGGCAGGGTAAATTTACCATGTCAGCCAATCCCCGTACGCTCCAAGTCTAAGTGAATGGGGCCATTCCTCATGACATACGTGCCATTCCGTTATTCGGAAATCTGGCCAGATCAATCCCTACCACAAAATTTCCCTTTCTGATGGCTGTTAGTGCTTGGCATACTGCTTCCCAAAAGCACAAATTTTACCTCCGCTTTTGACCTCATTTCGATTTATTGCATTGCATGCGTGTCCCACTGTTTTTATTATTTTTTTATGAAAATGGACTTGCAGCACTTCGTGCTTCAGGCTGCTGTTTAGTCAGTAGCGTGTCATTTCTGTCTTTGCTTGTGGCCAACATCCTTTTGCCAGCAATTGTTTTGGCTGGTGTAAAAGTGTTTGGCCATTTAAACTTGGTACCGCACCAGGATTTTCAGCTGTGTTTCCGGTTGTCGATGACAGGGGCAACTGTAGCTCCGGGCGTGCAGTGGGTGTGGAGTCAAGATGGCTGTGTCAGCCTGGTATCAGCTGTGGTCGGCTAAAGGCCAACTGCACTCAAATTTGGCCTCGACCAAATTTATTTTTAATGTGTAGTAAGTACCACCAAATCGGCTGGGACTCGAGTGGTAGCCCCGTGAAACGCCTCGTTAATCAGTCTGAAGCATTTTAAAAAGGCTCCGCCGCAGACCACGCTGCACTTGCCGGCAGATTGCATGAACAGCCCTGATGCGCCTGTGACGCTCCGGCCAATGGGGGCTTTTTCCTCTGGCCAGCCACGCAGCTGGAAAACCGGTCGAGCTCTGCTGCGAACACTTCACCCATTTGCTGCCCTGTGCGCGCGTAGAGCTTGCACGCAGGCTTGCTCTTGAGCTGCTGACTGTCCGGCTGCTCGCTGGACGGCTGCAACGTCACTTCAATGGCCACACTCTCCTCGACTTCGGTTTCGAAATCGCGGACTTTTGCTGACTGCTTGCGGTGTCCACACGCGTACTTCAGCTGTTGTATTTTGCATCTTGCTTTCTTTTTCAGCAGACTCTACGCAAATAGTGTTTTCAAGAGGTCGAAATTTTGAGGGCAGTTGGCCTTAAAGTGCCCCAGGTGGTGGGTCTGTTAGCACTTACCTTTCAACCACAGCGTCTCCTGGGGTTGGTGTTACCTGGGGAGTACGGAGGACATCCAACTCAGACCTTAACGAACGTTCCTGGCAAACACCCAGTCCTTTGTTTAGCTTCATTTATCAGCTTGGCTTCCTAAACATAATCTTTCTTTTGACCAAGTTGCTTCTGTAAGATTGTTTTAGGTACAGCCGAAGCGTATCTAATGCATTCAGGGCTTTCCGTTTTGTCAGAAGCCTGGAGAGGCAACACTCAGCGACTTCTTGGGAAGTAGATAATGATGGATTGAATGCGTTCAGTTTCTCTTCTGACTTTCTGTAGCTTTACTTTTGCTAGCTGAGCAGCCTTCTCTACAGCACTAAGGCAGGATACTGGGTGATACGAGCATTGCATTCACACCTTTTTTTTTAGATTATTTTCTATGGTTTACTTTAAGAAGATGGTGCCATAGATAGTGCCATTTTTCAATAATTCCACATCTGGTAGGCCCTAATTCACAAAGGGGACTTGCCTGCACGCAAATATAGTTCCTGCTGGTGGTGATAAAACATACTTTGTTTGAAGAAGGATTCAATTCTGATAAAAATTCTAAAAGTCGGGAATAATCCACAAGGGTTCTTCACCTGGCCCTGTCTGAAAACAATGATCTAAATGGCTGTTGTTTGCAAGTGGAGCACTCCTGTATTGTGGCTACAACATCACTGTTCAACAACAGGAACTGTTGAATCTCCAGGGTGGAGGGGCATGACCACAATCCGTCCACTGCAACGTGTGACATGACTAACGTTTCATGCATGTACCAGTACAAGAAAAGAGTATTGAGACCAATTCATCTTGTAGTGTCTCTGAATTTTGCATAAGAGTACACGCCATTGTTATAATTCAGGCCTCGCCCTTCCAAAATGCTCTGTATGATGCTGAACAAAAAGACTTACAGGTGGGAGCCTACTACGAGGTAGCATTGAGTGTGCCAACGAAATGCAAGCATTGAGAACATGAGGAACACGCCTTTCGCAGGACAAGGATGACTCAGCGACTCCCATTCAAGTAGACGACAGAACTTGTTAAGTGAAGGACGTGAACGAAAACAAAGTTGTTACTGTATGGGTTTGAGTACCGTATAATGCGGAATATAGGTCGAGATTTTTTGCAAAAAAAATTGCAGAAAAGTCACCCCTCGACCTATATTGCAGTCATTTGGCAGTTGTCATCTGGCGACCGGGCAGCCCATCGAGCCCATCCAAACCCCAAAGGCACCATCGCCACCATCATCAATCGGACGCGACGCCATTTTTGTTTTGTTGCTATTCTCGCTGTCGGCGAATGTGTGCGTGCTATTTTCTTCTTGCTCAAAATGAGTTTAGGCACTTGGTGCCAGTTCACAGCAGCATTTAAAAGAAAAGGTGGGGGTTTTCCAAGGCCAATGACGTGTCCGCCTTGCGCCAGTTCGGTATCACCAAAAGAAGTGTTGCTAGCGGCATTAGCTGAAGGGGCAGCTCTCGGTATGCAACACTCGGAAGACCTCGCTTCATGGGCGCTGCTCTGTGCACCTGTGGTGCTGTACAAAGGGGCAAATTTTGTCTGCTAGCGTCATGCGAGGTTTCTACGAATGAATACCCCAAGATGTTTGCTGACCGCCTGCACAGACTGGCTGTCGCTACGGTCTGCACACGAGTGTCCCAAGCTTTGCGCTCGCTTCACGATGACATGGTTTTGCGAGTGTTTAAGAAGTGCTGCATAAGCAATGCCCTGGACTGCACCGAGGACGACCTGCTGTGTGGGTGACAGCGAACCAGAAGCAGTCGTCCGACGATACTTCAGACAGTTTTAAATGAGTAATCTGAGACGAAACAAGTTATAGTCTCAAGAAAACAATGGTTGGTACCCACTTATTTTTTTTTTAATTTTTCGGCTAAAAGGTAAGGGGGTCGACCTATATTCCGCCTCGACCTATATTCCGCATTATACGGTACATCTTTGTTCCGAGCTTTATGAAGGGCGAGTCCTTACTGGAAGTTCTCGAAACCCAAACCATATCCTTTCAACTCTTCCAAGCTCTGGAGATGTGCCCAGTCCAGTGCATGCCTGTTCAACCAGCTTTGGCAGGTGGAGTGGGCTGTCACAGCTGGCAAGGCATATATGGTCCTGAAGTGCAGGCTTTACCTCCTGAAGACCCCGTGCGAATTTTGCCAATAATAAACATGTTTATCGCCCTCCTCCTCCTCCTCCTCCTGACCAGCTACATCCATCAAAGTAGCACTGGACGTTTCAGTCATGCGTGAATACGAGTGCTTTCGTCTTACTGAAGTTGGAAAAGCAGAGCAACCCTTGTTCTTCACTTTTGCCTTTTGCAAGGAAACAGTGAGACGTGGTCGGAAAAACAGCAGAGCCATATGTTGAGCTAACACCCATCACGTACTCTTCAGGAGCGGAAGCTACTGAAAAGTCAAAATGAGGCAGGAACAAAACCGATTTACAGGCATCGCTCAACTCAGCGGCTAAGGCGTTGTGCTGCTAAGCACGAGGACGTGGGTTCGATTCCTGGCTGTGGCGGCCGCTTTTCTGACGGAGGTGAAAAGCAAAAAAGCCCGTGTGTACGAGATTTCGGTGCATATTAAAGATCACCTGGTGGTCAAAAATTAATCCGGAGCCCTCCACGTAGTACGGCGCAACTCATCACCTGCATTTCTGTGGCGCGTTTAACCCTAGAATTAATCAATCAATCAACTCGCAGCACTGCGGCTACCCCAACACCGAGACCGGACTTACCCGATTTTAACGCGCACTTTTTTCCTGGAAAAATAGGTAAAAAAATCGCATGCGCGTTAGAATCGGATATGAAACCGAAACAGCGGAAATTTCGTCCCACCCATCGCCATTGCCATCTCAAGGTGGCGCCAAAGCTTTTAGCAACGATTTTTCGGACGCAGGGAGCATAGGCGCCTAGGCTTTTCTATCGGCGTTCACACAAATCGTCAAATCATTCCACTTGCGCGCTTGATAACAACAATGGCAGCAGCGGCTCTCACGTGTTCAAAACGATTGGTCGGCTCAAGCGTGCGCCTCTGGAGAAGCTCGCGGGATGGGCGTGCGAGGCGTGGGCCACGATCCCATCGACCATGGTTGAACGTTTGTTCAGAAGTGTGGCATCGTGAGCACGCTTGACTGCACCAAAAACGAGATGTTGTGGTCTGCAGAGAGCAACGAGGGGTGAGATGAGTGAGATTACTTCGAGAGATAAATCGCCCGTTTCTCTCGCATTCATTTTTCTTGCTCACAAAGTTCCGTGCGCGTTCGCATTACAATCGGAGGTGCAAGTTTTTTCAGTTTTTTTGCCAGAAAAATCGAGTGCGCTTTAGAATCGGGGGCGCATTCATATTGGGTAATTACGGTAAGAGTTGTGCGACGTCATCTTCAGGACTACCGCTGCAAGGCTGAAGGACATGAAACCTTTCAGGAGACCAGGCACAAAGTTTTGTCGTCGTCCACTTTGCTTTGGCGACATCAAACTGTCCAGAAAGCCACACGACAATGGAACCACCGTTAGAAACAAAAGAGGGGACACAGCATTTCGTGACAGCTTTAAAAGGATTCAAGTCACGGACAGAAAGCCAAATTATCGGGATTTAAACTAACGGTTCATCCCTGTGATGGTTATCTTGGGTGCGGGAGCAAGAGATGAGAGATCACTTCGGGCTGACGACAGATTAGGAGACCATTGGTACGGGGCAGCATCGTCACCAAAGCAGCTATGTGTGACTTTGAAACGCAAACGGAAGCCTTCGTTGCTTCTGGCTGCCGAGCCATTGCACATGGAAATGTCCCTCACTATTGTGTGGAGCGGTTTTCAAGACGCAGCGGCAGCTGAGCAACAATGGCAGCATTGCCGAGAGCTTCAGAAGGGAACGGCATGCACGTGTGCCAACGACATGTACAGGGTTCACCCATTCAAGGCAAACCTGTACCTCAGCGAAGATGATTCAAAAGTGGTGCAACAACAGACTGTATTTTTGCGCGTATAACCCGCACCAAAAATACGAAAATTTCAGTGGCAAAGTAGGGGTGTGGGCAATACGCAGGTTTTGCCTTTAGTGCAGCTTCACGGCAATGCACGTTGTGCTGTAAAGCTCCTAAGCAGTAACACTGACTGAGCCTTCCATGGCAGCGATTCCACAAAACATACACGGACAAGGAAGAAAAAAGAAGGACGAGGGCATTCTAACTGAGTTTTATTCGTGAATTGTGACTTTCACGGTGCAGTCAGTGTATTCTACTTGCTAAATATACGCTTTTTCTGTCTACGTAGTATGTGATGCCTTGCTTGAGCAGTAGCTTTGGTCAAGCAGTAGCTTTTGCCCTTTCCTCCTTTGATCAAGCAGTAGCCTTTCCTGTACCCAATGTGCAGGCAATACGCGGGTTTTTTTTTTTTCTTTTCCAGTGGGCTAAAAGTGTGGGTGCAAATTATATGCAAGGGTGGGTTATATGCGCGAAAATGTGATAGGCTGCTGCAGGTAGCCCTAGGTTCCACTCAAGCCTTTGGATGAAGATGAATTGTGGGACTCAATGTGTGCATCGTTTGAAAAAAAAAAGAAAGAAGAAGAAGACCGTGTAGGGAGCCGTGTTTGAACTTGATCGGGACGCGCCACCAGCTCGAAAAGCTCTCAGTTAGCCGGGAAGTTCTGCATGCAATGCAGCACTTGTACTTAAGGCCAGACATGAACAGTGTGGGTGCATGAGGATGTTGAAACTCCCGCAGGGTATGTGCCAGTCATCACCATTATCTTCATCGAGACTCCCGTGTGATTAAAGCTTTTATCCTCATTATGGGCAGCCATCCGTGGCACCAGACATGTGGTTCGAAACGCTTCACTTCACAGAGAGAGAAACAAAGAGTAAACATTTATTTCTGAAAAGAGCAGTCATGTTACATGTGTGATGTCACTGCGCGCTCTATTCTTTTGAGCGCTAAAGGAGCCCATTGTTCGGGCTTGGTGGCCTTGAGTACTGAGTACTTGTGCTGACGGCTTGGGTTCGAGCCCCAGCAGGTCTATCTCAGTTGTTTTTTTCATTGCTTACGTTTTAAGTGCGAATGCACTTTATAAGCGACCCCAAACCATCCACCGCCGGCGGCGGCGGCGTCCGCAGTGCTCCTCTATATTTGAAAAAGAAACAGCATCCGGCGCCAGGTTTCGATCTGAGGACTTTGCGGCCGCTGCGCGACGCTCTACCGACCAAGCCACGGACGCGACGGTGATATCAGTGTTAGACGCGCCTTATATCTTTAACGCATTCAAACTACGTCGTCAGCGGCGTGCGTTGGCGACTCAGCGGCGTTATAGCGGCTTGATAACTGCGTGGTGTACACGTGATACTACAAACCCGATGGAAGAGATGGAAGAGAAGGCGGCGAGGCGGTGGGCTGCGGGGGCCGAGCGCAAGCGCCGCAAGCGGGCCGACAACCGTGCATTCGCACTTTCACATTCTCCCCCTCGGGGAAATGTGGGGAATTTTTTTTTTCTTCTAAATACAGTCGAACACGGATATATCGAACACGAGTATATCGAATTATTGTCTATATCGAACTCATGAATTATCCCCTTGAAAATTCTGTGTAAAAGTATAGGAATTCGCACGTTTATATCGAACGGTATTTTTCCCGACATTTGGTATATCGAACACCGCCCGAGCTGGAAGGTGCTCTTCGGCGGTCGCTGCACCCCCGATTTCCGCGGTCGCTTAGTGCCTTCGCCGAAACCCGGCAGGGACAGAAGCTGGGGCGTCGGGGCGTCACGCTTGCCTTCTCATGGATAACTGCTCGGCCAACCAAACCACCTGCGAGCTCGACAACATCGAGCTCAAGTTTCTGCCTCCGAACACAACAACCACGCTGCAGCCGCTCGACCGCTCGACTAAGTCGTTCAAGGTTGGGTACAGGAGGCGACTCCTCGATAGGCTTTTGATGAACCTCCGCGTGGGCACCGAGCTTAAAGTTGACCAGCTGGGGGCCATACACATGATGACGGGTGCCTGGAACAGCGTAAAGCAGAGCGTGGCCGACTGCTTCCGGAAGGCAGGCTTCGTGACGGCCGAACATTCGGAAGCTTGCGAAGACGGCGACGACGACGAATAGGGCATGGACGACACGTTTCACGCGCTGTCGTCCCTTTTCCCGGCTGCTGTTCTAGCCGGACTGTCTTCGGGCGACTTCGTGAAAGCTGACGACTTCGTGAAAGCTGACAGCAATGTTTAGGCTGTTGCGAGCGTCGGTGACGAGGACATCGTAGCTGCGGTTGCAGGAACCCAGGCTGATAGCTCGAGTGGCGAAGATCGTCCGGACGAGGGTGCGGCTACACGATCGTACTCCGCCGGTGAACTGGCGGCTGCGTTCAGCTTGATTCTGCGTAGTTGCGGCGACATGGGAGGAACTGGGCTGTCACACCTGGATAGCCTCGAGAATATCGAGACCAGCGTCTTTAATTCCATGTACAGGACGAAGAAGCACGCCAAGATCAGCGATTTCTTTTCACGCAAATAAAGCATCCTGTTGCGTCGTTAGTGCGGAATTAGTTGTCATTCTTAGATGCGCCGATCGGTAAGTGGTCGTCCACCACAGGTGAGGTCTCAGAGCCCATATTTTTTATATAGAATTTTTTATATATCGAACTATTTCGCAATCCCTTTGGAGTTCGATATATCCGTGTTCGACTGTATTTTTAAATCAGAAATCTACATGTTGTTTTTGTTAATAATAGTGGTTTGGTATGTTTTTGGTTGTTTTAGCCTTGGGGTGCAGCCAATGGCGACATTTAATTACCGTTCTGCATCACGCAAAAGACATGTCACATGGGTGCTCTGTGCAGTGAAGTGTTTGGAAGTATGCACACCAGACTGCCTTGTGTCGTTCTTCTGCTACAGGCCTCACACAGCTCCGTGTGGGAGCCTCCTTCCTCAAGACCTCGGGGTGACTCTTGCGCAGTAACTTGAGGAGACAGAGAGAGAGAGACAACATTTTAATGAGCTCAAAAGTGAGAGTAGAACCCTAGTCCAGGTATCCATGCTTTGCCCTAGTCGTCTTGGCCAAGGTCGCGAGGAGAGTCTGGTCCTCCGGTTGACAGCCGGCCAACAGTGTCTCCCACTGCTCGGGAAAGGAATAGGTAGAGAGGGGGTGATAGGGCTGGCTTGTGAGCGCATTCCAGGATTAAATAAACAAAATTTGCATAGAGCTGTGTACTGTGTGGGAAACAATAAATTAATTCGAACTGGATGTACGTACGTCCCTGCTTGTAATTGCCACAGTGTTGTTTCCCGAGTTTTGCTGAGGGATGGGTGAGGGCACGGGAATTTTTGTCTGGTGGTCCGGTAAAATTGAGTAATGTCCTGATAGGTGAGAAGTGGTGTTGGGGCTCGGTGGGCCAGTTCGCGAGCCCGTTGGTTGACGAAGTTGTTGCCCGTTACAGAGGCAGGGGCAGGTCTCCAAACGATCGCCACTCGGTGAAGTAAACGGTAGTGTTGAAGTACCCGTAGGGTCACCGGTGCCACCGTCCCTGAAAGGAAACTGCGGCAGGCTGCTTGAGCGTCAGTGATGGTGACTCTGCTGGATCATTGGGTGAGGGCTAAGGCAGTGGCGAGTTCTTCGGCATCTCAAGGGGAGGTCGTTCGGATGGATGCGGATGCAATAAATGGTTTTTGGATGTTGTCACTGCAACCATGGTTTTGTTGCCAGCATAGCTCGCCGCAACGGTGTAGGACACGTCAGATTGATTGCCATATAAGCGTTTGTGGGAGCGGGCAATCCTGCACTGGGGATGGTGGTTGGGGTTTATATTCTTTGGTAGGGGTCGTACCGAAATATGTTTACCCCACTCGTCTGACGAAGGGGCCAGGGGGGGTCTATTCTGCACAGGGCCAGTTGATACATTGCAGAACAAAGCGGCCTGCTTGAGTGTGTGTCAGATGAGTGCGCTGGTTTTCGAGATGACCTTCAATGAGTTCCTCGATGGTACTATTGCGAAGACCCATTTGAAGAAGCTTGGTTAATGATATACTCATGGGGAACCTGAGGGCATCCCCTTGGAGGGAGGTAAATGCCACAACATGGTAGCCCCATAGCTGTGTAGCTCACTTACCTCAAATAAGGACATTTATTTGCCTTTCTTGTCTTGGATCTCGAATGTGACTAGCCTGTAACCCTTGACAACGCTGGGTCTCTTGCAGTGGTTTCAGCGAACACTTTTGATACAATGACATGGGCATACACACCTTTAAGTAAGCATGACCATCTTCACGATAACCCCTGCACAATGTTCTGTTCGCGGTGTGAGGAGAGCTGACTCAACCAACATATGGGATTCCCCTCGTGCAGCACATTTCAGGAATCTGCTTTTCAGCACCTAGTAGACCCAGCAAGAGTTTGTGGTCGGTAACTGCTTAAAATTTGGGCCTCTGCAAAGCTGCTTAAACTTTGTGATCCCGAACAAAGGCGCATGTGACTCTATTCTGCTGGCTGCAGTTTTTTTCTGCGGTGGTGAAACTGCTTTTTCCCAGAAATTTGTCTCTGTGCTAGGACCTCCCTAAATGATGAGGGGATGCTTCAGTAAATACCACAGTTTGTCTACAGAGGTCGTAATGAGTGGAGACACGGGCGGATGAGAGCTATTCTTCGCTTCGGACAACTTCACTGTGTTCAACTGCAGCCAAACGCCAATTGTTCACAGCAGTCAGCCAACAGTTGAATGGTGGTAGCAGATCTGAGAGATTCGGGAGAAATTTTCCGTAGAAATTTACCAAATCAAAATTGTAGGCTGTGCGAATATTCGAAACTTTCGAATATCAAAGAAGGTAACACAATATTCAATTTGACTTCAAATTGAAAGCAGTATTCAAAAATTTCGAATAAATTTTATCAGTACTTCGAAGTTCAAAAATATGCCGTGTTCACTGCTAGCTACGCTGGGCTTTCCCACACGTCTCCGGTGACATGCGGCAAAACGGCAAAAGAGAACTGCTTTTGGGGAGCTCCTCACGTCTTCTTGGCAGGCCAACTGCCCCTCCCCCCCCCCCCCCCCACATTTGTTTTCACATCCTGATTAGGCCGTTGCACCCACACTACCTTGGTCAACACCCTCTAGATAAGGAAGCCCTGCTACGTACTAAGATAGCCCCCCAGTCCCAGTCCCCAGTTTTCTGATCCAATGAAATGGAAAGTTCATCTGTCCTTTAAAACTTCTAATGTTCCTTTATTTTCTATATGGAGCATAAAGAAAAATGACGAACTCACCTAGCTTTGCACTCCTACACGCTGAGGTAAAGCTTTCGTGACAAGACGCCGTTGACACCGTGGCCCTAGATGCTGCCTTTAATTATGGGGGCAGATGGGTCTTTGGGGCCGAAAAACGGTCAAAAAAATTGTTTTCTGGAAATCGCACTTGCGGCATCCACGGCCATTTTTCTATCAGTCTGCAAATTTCCTGATCATAAGGCACCATATTTTAATGTAAATAGCATTTTAAAGTGCACTCTACGGCTCAGTTCGTGCAGAATTCCATGGTGAAATGGCACTTTCCTCGCAATGCTTGGCTAGCATTTTGCCCTCGGATATCTCGGCACCCAGAGCAGGTACTACTGTAATTTTTTTTTTTTTTGCTTTTGATACTTAAATGTGTGGAATTCAAGAACAGCTGGATTCCTTACAGGTGTTTAACATTTTTCCGAACTGCATGCCGCTTTGAGCTGAAATTTCCCACAAGATAGCATGGTGTGGTTTATTCATTTTAACGGCAATATCAGGAATGGCATTTACCTAGCCATGTACTAATCGTAATAAAGCTAGCTTTCATCTCCGTTAAATTGACCTTGCTTTGTGGGTGGAGTGGTAGAGTGCTATGTCGGCATTAAGTTCGAATTAATTGGGGCAGACAGGGTCAGGAGTGCAGTACAATGTCTCAAGTATGCCCCCGTTACTGTCTTGGCATTTCTTTAGATACTGTTTGTTGAGTTCGGGCACCTCACTTAATTAATACTGCCCAACAACTAGATATCGCTCATTGGGTATAGCGTGCTTACCTGCATTGTGTTTGTTTCCACGCCGGTCAAGCTGACTTGGACGCGAGGGACATGAGGAGAAACCGTGGAAGCTTCTATTGTGTTTGCTGCGCTATTGTGTTCACCCAACAAGCGGACCCGGAGAGGACTTATACAAATGCTTCGGTCACCCCAGGATAGTTAAAAGTGATGCTAGCATTTGAAGAAGGATTTCCTTTCGTTCGTTTGGAAAACCGGTAGAGGGGGACCATTGACATGTTGACTACCGCGATTACCGCCATGAGAATATCTGATGTGGACAGGAGCTGAAGGTTATTCAGGAGGTCTAAAGTAGGAAGGGGGCACTAGACATTCTGTCTACCACGGTTACGCAGCTCAAAGCTACTGGGCGGAGTTTCCATTCGCTCCATGTCTGACCTTGGCCACTCAGTGGCTGGGATATGTCAATGGGTAGTTGACCAGGCTTTGTTATGCCCTCAATGTGTTTACAAAGCAAAGGAATTTTGGCGGCGCGGAGGACAATTATAGGTGCGCACGGTATGGGCAATACTGCCGCGAACCATGCGTTGGGTTTGTGTATTTATGTTTTGGGTTTTGCAGCCCGGTGGCGCCGGTCTGTGTTATCTGTGTGCCAAGGGAAGCGTGTGTTCTATTCTTTCTTTCTATGCCGCTGTGTTATCTCTTCTGATTGGGAGAGCATTCCGAACTAACGTGAACAGCCTAGAATAATCTTCTTTGTTCTGGATGTAAATCGACGGTTCGAGAAACACCCGTGCCCAAAGATAAATTCTCGCAAATCCGACACCGTGGCATTTGATTCAACGACGCTCGCCTGCACACGTCCCTTTGTTGAGTGCTGGTTTGCTGACTGTGTATCACCGACTGTGTATTCTTTGAGTTGTTAGGGGAGCACAAGTTCGCTCCAATTAACTTGTTTTCCTTGAAGACAACTGCGTCGTCTTTGGCTTCGTGACATCCAGTGGAGGTGCGGGATACATGCACCCATGCCCTTGTCAAGCCGGCAAACAAACCCAACGCATGGTTCGCGGCAGTACTTCATGGCAAGACGAGCCGGCCGAGAGCCGATGGCCGTCGTTAGGTTAGCTTTTAGTTGGTTAGTTTTTATTTGTGTGATATTAGTGTTTTGTAGAACACCTCCGGGTATCTGTATGAGTGAGAGTGGTAAGTCACGTGACTATTTTGAACCCACCTAGATTTGTTTGTCACGGTGGCCAATCAGTGGCCTAGTGTGCAATGAGCCATCCTCACTCTTGATTTGTGACGTCCCTTTTGTGGGCAGAGTTTTGGTTGTAAAACTGAGGAGCTTGATGTTTTTTGGGAGGGGAGGAGTGCGCGGCGAGCCCGCTCGACGCGGGCCTTGCCCGACATCTGTTATGAGATCATGAGCCTTGAGAGTTGCAAATACATAGTGTAAATAAGGGGTACATATTGTACAATTTGAGTTTACTTGGAGTGGACCGTCGGCTACTGTGCCGTTGGCCAACGAGCTAGCGAGTCATCATTTCACCGATCATTTTTTCCTTTGTCGGCGACTGATCCACCTGATTAGGGTCACAACATGATCTTCTCTCCTCCCTAAATGTAACTCTGTTTCTCTTATGTTCATGTGCAAAAGAATGGTAGCTGCGTTGTCGTTCCCTGGGATGTTTTTTAGCATTCTTCTTGTCTTAGTAGCGTACATAAATTAAGCAAAATTATTAATCCATTAAAAAATGTTTCATGATGCTCCTTGCTAGACCTGTTCGCTGTGACATGTTTAAGGGGTGCTCATTCTCTTTGCTGGACAACCTATACTTCGAAAATATAATTCGCCAGTCACTTTGTATTGCTTGCTTCCTTGAGAGCTTTCAGTTGTATTGGTTACGTACAAGTTAGAGGGAGCCATGTGCAGTTCTGTTTACAGTACGTTGATGTATTTAACGACCTTAAAGGAGCTATGAAGACAAAATACAAGTTCGGTTTATTAGAAAGACTGCTTAGTCCCGATAACAATGATACCAATATCATCGCAATCTTCGAACAACTAACGGAGATATGAAGGAAAACGTCTGAAGCAGTCGCGACCCCCCAGCCAATTTCCCGCAACTTTTCTATGACGTCACGGAACCTTGTTTGTGCGATCGGCGGCCGCCTAACTGACCTGTCACGACGACACGACTGGACGTCTGTAATGGGGCCTCTAGTTCCGTTTGACCGCATCAACTTGAATGCTAACGTGCAGTTAATGCTCTGAAAATTATGTTTTATTGTTGGCCCGTATGACGTCATTCTTGCTCATAACACGTCACTGTGGTGCAAAATTTGGAAGTTTTTAAATACTTCTTGCTTTTTTTCGTTAAAAAAACCTCTTTTGTGGCTGCAATGGAGCTGAGTGAGATACTGAATCCTAGTTCTTTCAAATGAAATGAAGTTGTATTTTCTCTTCATGGCTCCTTTAATGGGGCTAACGAGTTGCAATGCGTAAAAGCAGGGCAGGGGATGACAGGCAGTGAAAAAAAATATTGGCTGTAGGCAGTTGTGTTTTGTTGCTGCCCAGTAGGAACAATGCATGCACAAGAAGCAATAGAAAATATTGCAATTGAAGAAAATGATTGAAAGGAAAGGTATGCTTAAGCATTGTATTGACAGGTCACCTAGTAATTTTGTCCAGCTTTTTTTAAAAAGCTTCACAGCCAGTGGTACATGTGCTGCAGAAAAACAAAGGCTTCCTGTGGTTTGTAACTTTTTTTTATCATTCAGGGTTTTGTTGGTCGTTGTTTGCTTGTTCGTGCGATGAAAAAACTGAAAATGACTGCAAGGTAGAAAATTTCCCTCAGTGCACAAAGGTGCCTGCTGCTTCAGCACAGTGGTGGACTTGGTGCAAGTAGAGACTGTGTGCAACAAACCAAAACTCGTTTGGAATGGGCCACAGCATATTGCAAAAAAAAATAATAAAAACCTTCATTGCTTCGAAATTCAATTTAAAACCTGCTTTATTTTATGTTTTGATCACTGCATTTTTTCTATTTTTCAGGGTAGGGTCAACCATGCAGGCTAGCGTCATGCACATCAATGTCAATGTATGCCTTCTTTTTTTTCTTTTTTTTTTTTGCGAGTTCAAACAGAGGCAACTTCTTTTTTTTTTTTTTTTTTTTTTTGTTCTACATACCTCATCGTAGCACCAGTGGTTTGCTTGGTGCCTGCGGAGTCTTTGTTCCAGAAAATGCCGCACCTTTTTATCCAGATTTTTTTTTTCTGCTACCGTCGGATTTTCTTTAGGTGTGCATGTCACGAAAAGTGATGTTAACTACTAGGCTGCAAAATGTGTGCAAAACTAGAATTATTTTTTCGTTTTCATCTTTTTTTGTTCACAGCTGAACCAAAGCAAATTCTCACTGCACGTGGCAGTGATGTTGGTTGTTTTGTACTCTAATTAGCTGAAGAAAACTGGGCCACTATTCCAGAATGCCTGAGCAAAATTTAAACCAAGGCCCGAGTTTTCCTGAGTTTGGTTGAAACTCTGCCCGACCGAGTTCACGAGTATTTAAAGTACTGCAGGAAAGGAATTTACCTTCTTTGCATTTTGGCAAAGTTGGGCCTTGAAAGAGCATAACTGGCCCTAGTTTCACTTCAACTTGTACTTTCTTGGGCCTTATGGAATGCCACCTTTGTATGTTCTATTTATCACTGTGAAGATTCTTTCTGCCTTGTTCTGCCCTCTAGGTTATGAACTTTATGTATTGGTCAAGGTCCTTTTTATAGGGGTGTGCGAATGCTGAATAGGAGCTTTTAAATCGAATAGCGAATCGGATTCGGAAAAAAAGATTAATGTCGAATCGAAAATCGAATATCAATTTTTTTTTTACAGGCCTCGATTTTTCATAGGTTTTTGTGCAAAAGCAGAAGCTACTTTGCGATTTCGGGAGACATGACGTTCTTTTTCAACCCGTAGAATGCACTTTTCAACTCGCATTGGCGGCACTCCAGGAATTTGGAGCGGGCACGATACGCATTTGCAAAAAAAAGAAAAGAGACTTTCACTGGAGTTGCTGTACTGAAATCATTGGCAAGCACTATACAGCGCATCGTAACTCAGAAGCAAGCACTTTGCAGGCATGAACAATAGGACACGAAAACACGGCATGACCACAATCATGGACCACGATGGGGCACTGCTTCGGAAGCACATGGGCAGCATGAAGCAGGAGTAATATGCAGCAGAAGGAAAGCTGTGGACAAGGCTACACTATCCACTGTGGTCTAAAAAACAAGTGAACACGCAGTAACCATACAGCATCTGCATTAAAAATAGCCAGAACCGCTTTTAATTTTAAATAACGGGAGTGCTGTCAAAACAGTGGTGGTCTTTACTGGAATGAACAATGAGCGGCTCAAGGAGCACCGCGCGCTATGTGGGCAGAAGACCATTTCGGGTAATCTCTCATTGCACTGCTTTGACTGTAAAAGCGCTCTGGCAGTCAAATGCGCTCCGGCATTCAATGATACCGAGGTACTGTTCAAATCAAATGATAAAATAACCAAAGAAATTTGGGAGGCATTTTGCATGACATCGGGAATAGAAGGAGAGTGCGTGAGCTCCCCTTCCATTACCTTGCTAGAGAAAGAAAAGGAGTATCTCCGGTATAAATAAACAAAGAAATTTGATGCATGCACACAGTGTTGGCATAAGTGGTGGATCATCTATATATTTCCTTCTTCTTTGTTGAATAAACTTCAGTTGTTAGTTAGCGCCTCATTCGTTCTGTCTGTTTTTTTTTTTTTTTTTTCGCTTTTCCAACCATGTAAAAAAGCGCTTTTCCAACCATGTACAATTATTGATTACTCCTTGCAGCGCAGATTACTCTTTGCAGCGGGATCAAATTTACGGCCTCTGCAAGGCGCGCTTGTCGAAAGCACGATTTGGATGAAACTTGCCGAGCAGATGGTGGGGCTCTTCGATTTGCAGTCTCGGACTCACCGCTGACTCCCCGAGAAGCAGTCCGGCATTTGATTTTCCCATGTATCCCTATAGCTTCGGGGAATCCTCGGACTACCCGCGGACTATCCGCGGTGAGTCCGAGAGTGTAAATCAAAGAGCCCTGGTGTAGCAGCAGTGCGTGAGCGTGCGCCGATGTCTCTCACTTTTGCAAAGCTGGGGAACTTTCGGAAACTCCACTCGACTATTCGAAAAATCAAATAGTGGATATGCAATTCATGAATCGAATCATTCACAAAGGTACTATTCGATTCATATTCGAGTATTCGCACACCCCTACTTTTTTATGCTCATACCTGCTATTGCAGTGTCATGTCTATGCTCTTTCCGGTGCCCTAAAGGGACCACGAAGTGAGATGAGAACATTGTTTAACCAGATTGCCATATTGAGGGCTCGAATGCATTGGCCAGGCTCTTACTTTGAAAAGTTTTTGTGCATCCCTTCAAGAGGAAAGAAAGTTTAGAACTGTAGTTTATGCCGTGCTGACACTATCATCGATTTTCTGATGTCATCAACAAGGAGACACTTTCAAAGTCCACAGGGCAAAAGAGAAGGACTTGAGTATGCTTGCTTTCTATCCCCTCTGTGTGTTAACTATGAAACAAATTGTAGATTTTATGAGATTCTCACGGTAATATGACGTCGCAGCAGTCATTTGTAAGTCAGCCGCTAAGCCCACATGGTGTTTGTTTTGTCCACATCGTAACCAATGTGACACTAAAATTTTGTGTAAGCCAAAAGATTGCATGAATTTAACTGCACGTTGCTGCTACAAAGAAGTATTTGACGAGGCCTTGTCAGTGTCTTTTTATTGCAGTTCTATTGTTTTTCATGAGTCATTTTTGTGTATTGTCTCATGCATTCGGTGCAGTCCTTGCTGCGTAAAATTTGCCTTTCCAGTATATTCTCATTGATACGAATTCGTTGGGGCCACGCAAAATCTTTGTATCATCCTGAATTTGTACAAACCAAAACAAGTTCAGATGAAAATTAAGAAAATTTATTATACACTACTGTGGGCTGGAAATGTCCATAATGCTTGTTTGCACTTTCCTGCTTTCTATTTCAGTGAGGAATGCGGCCTAAAACGCGTCAAACCGTGCTGCGGTTTCCACATGGTGCTTTGCAGGACAGTATGATGGTTTTCCGACGTCTGCGGCAGTTTGTCACACACGTCAGCATCTTCACTGTCACTGTCAGTCGCAATTTCTTTAGCTTTGCTTTTTCCACAAATTCTTCAATAGACCTTGGGTTGCCAGTCGCCACTTGTCATCCGTGGTGACAAAATCTTCAGCCGAAGCTTGACTTCCGAGATTCCCCCAGGCCTCCATATCCAGGTCACCATCAGACTCGGGGTTTTCTCGCGTGGAAGCCAAATCAAGCCTCGAGAAAAATCTACATTTGCGGAAACAGTTCGAAATTGTATTGCGCATTCATATCGCCTATGGCGGCTTCGGAAAATATTCGTGTAAACCTGAATGATGTCGTAGTCTGTATAACATAGTCCATCTGCAGCACCCCGAAAATTCGTATCATTTTAAAATAAATGTTAAAATTCCGATCAACCGGGACTGTACTGTAATTGTTGATTCTTGCCGAGTTGCATGACAACAGCGTTGGTGTTGTGAACTGAGCTGTGTTCTCTGGTTGATAATTAGTTTCCTTATGTGGTTTTTTTAAGCATTGCATTATAAATTTTCTTTGCTTAGCCAAAGCAGTAGTTAACAACATCACACAAATTGAAAAGCGCTGTGACTGTGTTTGATTAGCTTTTTCAGCATTCAAGCAGGTACGCTGTTGACTTGTCAGTGGGCTCTCTTGATTTACCATTTCTGGTATCGTCTGCAGGCAATCCGAAAACTGCTGCGTTCAGAGGCCTAAGATACCCCCAAATAAACTTTGACTTTTGGCTACATAAGAATGCAGGGAAACTGTAGCACCTGATGTCTACCGGGGCAGCCCATAAACTGTTCGGGACTAGTAATCGAGGTGGTTTATCTGTTTAACACACTGACTTCTCCATAAACCAACTTGCTGAAATCATTGTTTCATAAGCTGACTTTATGTTCAAATATTTCAAGTTCTGAATGCTGCAAGTTTTAAGCAAAATTTATATCTACACTACTTTTTGCATTGGAGAGTTTTTCTTTTCTTGCAAATCCTACGTTTGCATTACTCAGTGCCCAGAATAACTAGCCACTAATAGTACTTACCAGTTTCTAAAACCACCAAATTGTTTTCAAGTTAAAGATTATGGTGTGAAAATCCTAAATTCTTTGGCCCATGCACTCCACCTCGTTTTTTACTCCGAAGTTTCTATGAATCAGCTCAGTGGTTATGGACTCCCAGCATTGCATACAGAGTACAAGGTTCAGAAGCCTGAAATACCCCCAAATAAAATTTCTTGGCTTTTTTTCTTGGTGCTTCCTGCAGGTGCAACGTCAGTGAGGGGTGTTCGTGGCGACCCAAAGCATCTTCACTTGTATTGCGAGGCTAACAGTGAAGAGACAGTCTATCCTGGGGCAAGAGGATGCAAGCCAGGTTCCCGGAACAGTGGAAGGGAAAAAATTCACCAGTGTCACTTGTGCCACTACTCGAGTCGTTTCATCAGCGACGTGAGAAGGCACATCAGGATTCACACGGGGGAAAGGCCATTCAAGTGCAGCGTGTGCTCTTCCGCATTCAACGTCCGACAGAACTTGAAAACCCACATGCGCACGCACACGGGGGACAAGCCGTTCTTGTGTGCGTACTGCCCAAACGCCTTTTCGCGAAGAACTCTCCTGAAGGAACACGTCAAAAGGCACCACTCACAATCTACAGTGTGCAAAGCGAGCCCACTGCCCCCTGTGTTCACTGGGTAAGGTAACACTGAATTAAGCTGCCTTCCACGCAGTACCATTCATAAAGGGACCAGGAAGACAAAATAAAAAAGTGAAGGGAGCTCGCAGTAACGCGTCAGACTTGAAGTTATCGAAGCTGTGTGCAACCTTCACGACTATCATGACGGTTTAAGTCCATGATTGCAGTCGATTTGCTTCTTTTCCGTTGCCGCAATGAACTTTACTCCATCTTTGTTGCTACAACAGCAAAGGAGAAGCAAATCGGAGAGGCAGAACGAATGAATGGAACGCGCACACTTGAACAAGGTGCCCGCAGGTGCAACGTGTACCCTGTGGTGTGTTCTGTGTCGAGCAGGTGCCGGATTCCTCCCCCCCGTAGTCGCAGCTGAGTGAGTAAGCTGTTTGACTCTTGGGTACTAACTCACAGTCGTAGCCGAGTGGGTAAGACGACTGACTCTAACTTCGTTGAGGTACCAGACACAGGTTCGAATCCCGCCGGTGTTGGTGATTTCTTTTCTTTATACTGTTATACATACTGAGTTTTGTGAAATGCTGGAATCAACGAGAATCGCTAAACAGCTTCACTGTTAAAAATTTTATCGCAAACTTCAAAGAAACAATTGAGATGTGAAAACACATGATGCAGGGGAGACTCAACCCACTTTCTAGCAATTCTCTCTGCTGTGACAGAACCTTGTTTGTGTGACTGGTAGCCGCCACTATACTCGGTGACAACTTAAGAACGGCACCAGAAGTTGCCGCTGTGCCTTATCACCGTAGCCGGATGTTTCTCCGTGCGGCGCAAGTAGGGCGTTACTGGGAATATTTTAAACATGGCATGAGCCGTTCCCGTGATTTTTTGGACTTAATATGCTTATGAACGACTCCAGTGACGACAAACAAACTGCGGGAGACAAGGCAGACGATATCACGCATTCATGGCAAACCCCTTTCAAAACGCGCGCGCACTGACGTCACGGGTCCGGCGCTTTGGCGGAGTGATACACTACATGAGGTGGTGCCGTTCTTGAGTTGTAACAGAGTATAAGAAACATGAATGGGTGATCCTAATGGGGCCTCTGCTCCCGTTTGATCGTATCACTAGAATGCTAACTTGCAATTTACAAGCTGAAAAGGTTGCTTTAGTTCTGGCCGATGTTACATCACCTCTGCCCGTATTATATCACTGTAATGCAAAATTCAAATTCAGTATTGCATTTTTTCAGTTTAAAAAATGTCTTTTTGTGGCGGGACTGGAGTTGAGCGAGTTACCAAAGAATATTTCTTTTGAATTGAAAAGTTCTATTTTGTCTTCATGGCATCTTCATGAGTTATCAAAAAATCAGAGCTAAGAAAGCAATGCGTCAGCTCCTGTGGGGTTCAGACCTTCGCTAGTGAATGGAGTGCCGACTAGATGGCATAAAGCAGAATCAGTCTTTGTCATTGGATATTACTATCAGCTCAAGGGATTTGACGTGGAAGTATTTTTTGGCAAGAAACTTTTTTTTCCCTTTCAGCTGAGGTATTTATGCACACAGAAGGAGAGAAAAAAAATTTCTCATCACTTTTAGGGGTCGGCTGTTTACTGTCAGGGGCCCGCGAGTGCACTGTGTAGTGCTTCATTTTCGAGCGGCAATTTGTTTGCCCCTGGCTTCATCATGCAACATTAGCTTGTTTGGTGCCTGCTGTTTATTGCAGAAGTACCTATTTTTACAGGCTTCCTTTATTGTTGCATTTCATTTATCAGGGCTTAAAAATGCAAGACGTCGTCTGGAGTGGCAGGGGGGGGGGGGCAGAAGTGTTTGCCTGTTATTGTTTTGTCATCTTTTTTGTCTTGAGGTGACCCAAAAGTTTTGTACATCAAGACACGTATAAACTTTATTTATTTTTCTTTTGCATTGTGAGCGTATGGAGAACTGGAACTCATAGTTCTTACACTGCAGGATATTTTTCTTTCTCCAGGCCTGATAGTAAACCATAACTGTTGAGTGAATCACTTTTACAGAAATGCCCATCTTTGCGACGTCTTCTTGCCACCGATTGTGTTGCTTAAATAGTTATATGTTCTTTTTAAAAGTACTGTCTTTATGGTGGCTTCTGCATCAGATGAAATGCTTGCCGCATTCGGTTCCTCTTCCTTCAATCTTTAGACGGCTGTACATGGCAGGTACATTGGTGTAAAACTTTGGTGTCACAAACTGCATTGCTGCGTAACTCCTTATCTTGCTTTTTGTTCGTGTTGATATAGTAGTGATGTGTTTTTAAATCACATTCATTCACTAGAAAAAAAGGTTTTCAAAAAGGTAAGTAATAATTCTGACACGGGGCTATTTAACACCGAAACTTCCATTTAATGATTTTTGCAGACCTAAAGGTCATCTCTTGTAAACTAACTTTTGTATAGTTTAAATCCCAGTTCAAAAATGGTAACCTGTATCCAGAGCCCACCAGTTTGGTTTCTGTTTCATGAGTATATGGATTTGCCAGATATTTATAGCATTTTAAATTTCTACCATTTCTAACTGGCCTTTATTCAAAGTTGTCCTTTGTGGGAATACACTTTTTTAACTCCATGTGTTCGGAACAGGTTCCTGTGTGAAGTTTTTTTTTCCCATTTCCTGCTGTACCACTGCTTGTTGACAATAAAATTATTTGCTGCAACCTTAGCATTTGTTAAAATTGACTGAATTCTTTGCAAAACTAGCTTTGTATCAGCACTAAACGAAAATTTGCCTCGAAAGACTAAAGGAGGAAGGGGCAGAAGGAGTTCTTTCAGTATCAACAATCCATTCATTGATGGCATTCGCTAAAGAATTGAATGCCACATTACTGATGCTCAGTGTTTGCATGTCTAAAATCCACCATGAGAAAAGAACCCAGGATATGTATTTTGAGCACAGATTGGATTAGTACGATTAGGACTAAAATCCACCATGAGAAAAGAACCCAGGATATGTATTTTGAGCACAGATTGGATTAGTACGATTAGGACATTTAGTTACAATGTCGCAGCACAGGCTAGAGCAAACTCAATATGTAGGTGCTGTTAATGAGTGTATGAAGGAGCTATGCTTGAGCAAAATTCTTATTCCTGGCATATGATGGACGATCACATGTAACGAAGTAGCTCAGTGCCAAAGGCAATCTTCCAACAGGAGGAGCTCCTTGATGAAAGGCCCCTGGTGATTGCTGGTAGTCCTCGGAGTCCACAGGCCACATTTGTATTGAGCCAGAGCTAGTCTGAACCATTATTCAAAGGTTTGCCTGCATTGTAGGGGATGAAAGTTGCGCATTGTGGCAGGGATCTTGGGCCATGTGCAGTCAAAACTTAACAACAAAGAACGAGGTGCCAGCGTATGCTCAGAGGGGAAGCTTACGATACCGCTCGGGCTGCTAAGCTAGGCTGTGCGCATGCGCTGAAGCACCCGAGTGCAGCAGGGTGAGTGGCGATAATCATGCGCCAAACAGTCTTAGGCAGTAACTAGTTACTAGTAACCAGAGCTCGGCGAACTCACTCATGAGTCCACTCACTCAGACTCATTTGGACTCAAACTCACGCGTGAGTTTGAGTGAGCGCGAGGCCAGTGTGGCATGGTGAGTTTGAGCTTGAGTGAGTTTGAGCCGAGTGATCCCGACTGAGTTTGAGTCCGATTGAGTTCGAGTACGCCTGAGACCTAGTGAATTATGAGTCCATTTTGAGTTCTGAGTACATTTTGAGTTTGAGTCCATTTTGAGTTCTGAGCACATTTTGAGTTTGAGTCCATTTTGAGTTCTGAGTACATTTTGAGTTTGAGTCCATTTTGAGTTGTGAGTACACTTTGAGTTTGAGTCCATTTTGAGTTTGAGTCCATTTTGAGTTCTGAGTACAATTTGAGTTTGAGTCCATTTTGAGTTCTGAGTACATTTTGAGTTTGAGTCCATTTTGAGTTTGAGTCCATTTTGAGTTCTGAGTACATTTTCAGCTTGAGTACATTTTAAGTTTGATTACATATTGAGTTTTGAGTGCATTTTGAGTTCTGAGTACATAGGAGTTTTGAGTCCATTTTGAGTTTGAGTACATATGAGTAGCCTAGCAGGCAGCTATGGTTGGCTGTTAAGTTTCATGCGTCACTGTGGTTTCGGAATTCAGGTTACCTGCGGGTACGACACCAATCGCGATCTGCATGATCGGTTGGGAGGGAGGGGGTGTCTGATTTTTTTAGTTTCTTGTTGAATTTTCATGGCCATAAGCACTTGCTGTATACGTAATTTTCGCGGCTGGGGGCGTGAGTGATAATTGACTGGTGAGGTCATAAAAAAGGGTTGTCTTAACTTTTCCTCCTGACGGATCCACTAAGAGCGTGGGAAAGGGTGGTGGGAAAGCACACGGTGGCGCTGGCGTGCTGGTTGTTCGCCTGCTACTGTTAACGGCTTGATATACTTGGGGTAACAAAGGAAGAGGTGAGAGCCGGGGGGAAATGGGGGCGGGGGCTGTCCTTTCTGCTGTTTCAAATGAATTAGCTGAATTGACTGGGCAGCGCCCCTTAAGACAGAATAATGACCACATTAGATTGGGTGAAAAGTGAAACTGATGAGGCTAAGGCGTGTAAGGTACCAAATGAAAGGTCCGGATTAACAGAATCAAGCGGGGTAAATAAAAAAATGCTTCGTGATTGTAGTCATCAAGCAGTCATAATGAGTCATAGATTGGATTAAAATTCAAAATGACGCTGCGAGAGCATGTGGAGAATCAAATTCAAGGTCTCGATGTGGGGAATCATTCGGGACGAAAATGAGTTACGGATATATCATGACGTAGTCATGGTAAGTCATAGATTCGGTTAAAATTCAAGTTCATGACGCTAGGGCGTGTGCGTCTCAAATTAAAGGTCTCGATAAGGGTAATCACGTGCTTCCTGATTATTACCACGACATAGTCAAAATGGGTCATAAATTAGGTTAAAATTCACAATGATGCCACTGGGTGTCCGGGGCAGCAAATTAAAGGTTCCGATAAGGGAAATCATGTGGGACAAAAATGTGGTAGGGCTATATCATGAGATAGTTATGGTTAGTCATTGATTGGTTTAATTTCAAATTGATTCCGCTAGGATGTGATGGGTATCAAATTAATGGTCTTGATGAGCGGAATCACGTGGGAGAAATACAAAAATGCTTCCTGGTTATAACCATTAGATTGTCATGGCGAGTCTTATATCGGGGTAAAATTCGAAGTAACCCCGCTAGGGCGTGTAGGGTATCAAATTTAGTCTTGACGAGGGGAATCACGTGGTACAAATACAAAAAGGCTTCGTAGTTCGAATCATAAGATAGTCATTATGAGTCATAGATTGGGTTAAATTCAAGGTGAGGCCACTGAATCATGTGGGGCATCAAATTGAAGGTTCCAGTTAGGGGAATCACGTCGGACACCTAAATAATGCGTCCTTGTTACAGTCATGAGAGTCATGGTTATTTTGACTGGTATGAATTCCATAATACCCTGCTAGGGTGTGTGGGATATCAAATTAAAGGGCTCGTCGAGGGGGATCACGTGGGACAAATATAAAAATGCTTTCGGGTTATAATTATGAGGATATAGCAAAAGGTACACACTCACACTCCAAGGCTCGCTCACACTCTCACTCACTCACACTCAACTCACGCAAAACACACTCACTCACACTCTCGCTCATACTCTCACTCACACTCTCACTCACTCTAACTCACACTCTCACTTACACTCAACTCACACTCAGTCTCATCACACTCTCACACTTACACTCACTCTCACACTCTCCCTCTTACTCTTACTCTCACTCAGACTCACACTCTCACTCATACTCATACTCTCACTCACTCTCACACATTCACGCTCTCACTGTCACTGTCACTCTAACTCCACTCACACTCAACTCACACACTCACACTCTCACTCACAATCACACTCTCACTTACACTCACACTCTCACTCATACTCTCACTCATATTCTCACTCACTCATACTCTCAATCATACTCACTCTCACTCACACTCAACGCACACTGTTGCTCACACTCTCACTCACACTCTGACTCATACTCTCAGTCATACTCTCACTCACACTCAACTCACACTCTCACTCACACTCACTCACCCTCACACTCTCACTCTCAGTCACACTCTCACTCACACTCTCACCCACAGGCACACTCATACTCTCACTCACACTCTCACTCACACGCACTCTCTCACTCCATCATCATCATCATCACCAGCCTATCTACGCCCACTGCAGGGCAAAGGCCTCTCCCATTATTCTCCAATTACCTCGGTCCTGTGCCAACTGTGACCAATTTATCCCTGCAAACTTCTTGATCTCATCTGCCCATCTAACTTTCTGCCGCCCCCTGCAACGCTTGCCTTCTCTAGGGATCCACTCTGTTACCTTTAATGACCAGCGGTTATCTTGCCTTCGCATTACATGCCCTGCCCACGTCCATTTCTTCTTCTTAATTTCTACTAATATGTCTTTAACACCAGTTTGCTCCCTGACCCACTCCGCTCTCTTCTTGTCCCTTAATGTTACACCTATCATTTTCCGCTCCATTGCCCGCTGAGTCGTTCTCAATTTAAGTTGAACCCTCTTAGTGAGCCTCTCACTCCAACTCACACTCAACTCACACTTCACTCACACCCACACTCTCACTCACACTGACACTCTCACTCTCAGTCACACACTCTCACTCACTCACACTCTCACACTCAACCTCACACTCACACACTCACTCTCTCACTGTCTCAATCTCTGTGAGGCCATTTGAGTTCTCAATTTATTTTGAGTTCTCAGCCCATTTTGAGTTCTGAGTTCATTTTGAGTTTTGAGTACATTTTGAGTTTGAGTACATTTTGAGTTTTAAGTACATTTTGAGTTTTGAGTCCATTTTGAGTTTTTAGTCCATTTTGAGTTTGAGTACATTTTGAGTTTTGAGTCCATTTTGAGCTTGAGTACACTTTGAGTTTGAGGACACTTTGAGTTTTGGTCCATATTGAGTTTGAGTACATTTTGAGTTGAGTACATTTTGAGTTTTGATTACATTTGGAGTTTGAGTACATTTTGAGTTCTGAGTACATTTTGAGTTTTGAGTCCGAGTGAGTTCTCAGTTTTGCGCTCAATGTGAGTTTGAGTTTGAGTGAGCGCAGATGTGCTGCTCAGCATTGAGTCTGAGTTTGAGTGAGTGGTGATTCGAAAAAAAAAATTGTGAGTGAGTTTGAGTGAGCCGCGCCAACTTTGCCGAGGTATGCTAGTAACGCGTTACCGGTAACTAGTTACTTTTTCAGTAACTTGTAACTGTAACTAGTTACTTTTAAGTTAAAGGAACTTGTAACTGTAACACGTACTGTTACTTTTTTGTGAAGTAACTGTAACGATACATATCGTTACAGTTACTTTATTTCTATAAAAAATTATCCAACAGCAACACTCATTAACGACCGATGCACAGTTTGCGCTTTTCACTTTTTCGGCCTTTCTTTCGCAGAACTACTTCATCTATGCCAGCTCACTCCCTTTGCATGGGTGAAAAAGATCTTGTCTAGAAATGTTCAGGCGTGCACGCGGGCGTGGTTTCCCACGCGGTCCACCAAGGGCTCAAAGTTTCTAAGTCTAAGCTGCAGTATTTTACCCAGCAGCGCGACATCGCTCTCACCCATACGCTGCGACACGCGCCTAAGCTCACGTGGATGCATGTTGACGTGCCAGAACCTATAGTCCGACGCGCGGCTGCACCATTTTCGCCACATCTGGGGCGCAGTAAAAGTGTTTGACACAAAGGCGAACAGGAAAACAAACACCCACAAACGCCTCACAACGCACTGAAACCTTTGCACTTTCGCGGAAGCCTGGAAAACTCCGGTCAGGGCATCTCTTTCTCATTAGCGACGTGCAGCCCCGCTTGCAGGGTCATAAAATGCCGCGGGGAGTCTCTCGGCGTCCTCGCGCTCGTCCAGCCCTAAGCGTACTCTAGACTTAGAGTGTTCGATTCACAAATCGCAGTTGCTTGCGACCATTGTGCGATACCGCTGGCCGTATTTGGGACCACGCGTTTGGGACCCCTGGTCGAGGCTTCATCGAGCTGTCAACAGTGCTCGAACGAGGTCGAGGAAGTAATAAATTTCACGCCCCTCCACACACACCATGACTCCAACAATGGTGGCCCCCGGCTGCCCCCACACCAGCCAGCATCTTGGCCGGAAGACGTCTGACCACACTGCCACTGCACGAAGAAATGTTCTTGGAAAGCCCCGCGACTTCGTTTCGAAGGCTGTGGTCGAAACTAAAACAGTAGCTGTATCTGCTCCTGAATGTTGGGTGCAAGGAATACTTGGGCGAGCTTTGTTCGGCCTACGCCTCAAAGCAAATGAAGGGAGGGGTTCCTGGGATCGGCGACGTGATTGCTGTGGAAGGCTGGGGTTGTGAGAGCAGTGTTTTTCCGTCGAGACGGCAAAATCTGCCTTTGTGAGGACAGGGTGGAGGAGGGGCAAAACAGTAAAGCGTTCACTTCAGTTCCTATTCCCTTTGGAAATATCTTGTCTCATTCCGGGGATGGGGGTGACTGGGGGTTGGGGCGGGAGAACGACTCCGAGGGCCCACGGACAAACGCCGCTTCGTCAATGGCTCAAATTGGTCCCCGTCCCCGGCCACAAGTACGAAACAAAAAGTTAATGAAGCGCTTTTTTGGGGGGGTATCTTTCAAAAACACCTCGACAACCGATGTACTCCCACGTCTGTTTCTCGCCACCTCCGCCTCCTTTTTCCCATTCTCTCTCACTACGCGGGGCGGTCAAGTGACGGCATTGTAGGCGAAAATAAATTAAGTTGACATTGAAAGATTGTTTTGGCTGTGTCGTCCTCCAGCTCTGTATAGTGTAAGTTCGGCCTCTCTGATTCCAACTTCGAAAAACAACTAATTCTATGCTACAATGATGCTTTCAAATAAATTTCTCACAGCGAGAGTGCAGCAACAAAAAAATAAAGTTCCTCATGATGGATAGAAAACTCCCGTAATGAAAATAATGAGGCGTACACAACGATTGTTGGTTAGGGCATGAGTGTGCATCATTTTAGGTTCCCCTCGTGTAGGCTTTACTACGTGTAATTTTTACTGCCTGCATGCCTTCGTACGTTTCTGTTAAATAAGCCAAATTTTTTAGCTATTACTTAGTTTTATACAGTAACGGAAAAGTAACGACGTTACTTTTTTCGAGTAACTGACTGTAACAAGTTACTTTTGGAAAATTCGCAACTGTAACTGTAACAGGGTTACTTTTTTGGGTTAGGTAACTGTAACTAACACTGTTACTTTTTTTCGGTAACGTGCCCATGACTGCATGCCGCCAAAGATGCGGCTGTAGCTATCGTGAGCTGCCACTCAGTGCGTAGGCAGGCACCTCGTGTTTTGTTGTTGTTGACAGTTTTAACGACTGTACATAAACAGTTGCATTGGTACCTGCATGGAGTGCAATGCGACACAAGTGTTTCTACATTGGTGCAAATTGGCAGCTGTGACTAAATAAATATATCAAGTGTTTGTATTGACTACAATTAGAACGAAGCATATTTGGTGCCTGCTAGAGCGTTTAAGAATCAGAAAATTTGACCATCTTAGGTGAAGTGATTCAATGAAAATGTGCGATTGGTGAAAATTTTCTTCAAATTGTATTTGACAAAATGGCTTCCAATAGCGCCCAACATATTCAAAAATCTGGTTGAATGTCAGAAAAACGTTTGCAATAATTTAAAGAAACTGCAAAAAATGCTAATCCTAAAAAACAATATGCTTCTCCAGTTTTTAGTGTACCTTAAATAGGTTCAGGGGTGCAACAGCTGCGCCAATTGCGGCATTTTGATACAATTTTCTATTTTTGAGCCAAGCTGCGCTAGAACCATGAACTTCACTCATTGTGCCAAGCTGCGCAAAAGGCCCGACTAGGTGCAAAATTTCTGTTTCGCTAACTTCAACCAGCAATAAAGGACACATTGGCAACTTGACGTTTGTACGTTATCCAGTCTAGTCTAATCCATTCTTGCATACAGCCCTTAATAAGCATTCTTGGAGGAAAGAAAAGTATGCAGTAAATAGCCTATGCATGTTCTAGTTCACTGTACCTAAGTCGAAACTGGTCGGGCCAAAATGTATGAAGGGACTTTGCGCAGAGAAGTGCTTGGGCGGACCAACGGTGTATCCATCGACATTCTCCATTTGGACATCATCGCACTGTGTGGTGGAGAGCTATTCTACGCACTGCCTCTTTAGTTGTAGCACAGCTGACGCACACAAAAAGTCTTTATAATGTACCTGTTTTCCCTGCTAATGGCTAAAACACAGAGGCTGGGCGACTATTCATTTTACGCGAGTTCGAAATGGCAAAGCAATTATAGCAGGCACCAACAAGTATACCATACAGCTTATCTCTAACAATTCAATCTCGATAAGGATCTTCAGCTATCTGCTTGGCATAGCGCTGTTGGTGCCGCTGTAAACGTACTGCATGCGTTTAATATGCATAAACCCAAATGTGGGTTTCGCTGCCGCCTCCTGCGCACGACCACCAAGTGCACTGTGTAGGCACGAATTGCCTGTCGCTTGAAGTAACAAAAGCCGCTAGACACATACATGCATGTGGTCGTGAGCGGAGCGTAGGCAAGTAATTTTCCCACAAAAACGCAATAATTAATACGGTACATACCGTTTACCTTGTTACCAGAAGCCGCAGTTTCAGTTTACCGCTGAAAACGGTAGGACACGCTTTAGCACGCCGTTCGCGGTTGGCCTATTCTGGCTTACCGGCCGCCGCGGTGCACATAGCGACATCTTATGTATTAGCTCAACGAGAAACGTTGGCACATACCGCCACCCGGGGGAAGCTTGAAACACCTCCAATTATGTGGCTCTACCTCCAATCGTTACCACGACCAGACTGGCATTTTTGCCTGATGAAATTCGAGACGCAGAGTCTGAAAAGGCTGCAAGGTGGGTGTACAGGTGCGCTCAAGGAGCTCACACTCTTAGCTGTGCCAGCACGGCACAAGCTAACCCATGGAGGAAGTATATTCTTTCCTCCTTGAGCTAACCCCTCGTACAGGAGCGTAGCGAGGTGGGGGGGGGGGGGGGTTCACACCGGGCACTGTTAGCCTCCCCCACCCCTAGTCCCGTCTCCGAAATTTTCTAAATGTTTCGGGAAGGGAAGGAGGGGGGTGGGTAGCTGTGGGTTTGCGTGCGGTTCTGGTCACCTGAAGAACGAACCACCTGAAGCCGCCTGCGTGCATGCAGGCGAGGAACCTTCAGTTTTAAGGACATGCTCGTTCATGCAAAGCTGAAAACAAAATTCCTGTGGCCGCTTCAGACGCCGTACATGCGGGCGACGGGCGGAAGTTGCCGACCTCCGAATAGCCCGCGCTCCATTTCGCGCCGAATGCGCCAAGCGGCGCCACGAACCAGCCGCGAGCACGGTCCATAAAATTAAGGACGGTCGTCCTGTTTCGCTGACGGAGCAGCGCGGCCGCGGAACGGCGAAACAGCATGAAAAGCCTCATATGGACATACAAGTGAACATACAAGTGACAGAGCATGTATTTTGTATAGTTAACTATCGATTCTGAATTGCCTACCATCATAGCCTTTCACTGTCTATTGCAGTTCAATGAAATCTGTGTGAAAGCATTGCTTTCTGCCCGCCTTGCATTGCCATCACATCAACAAATCTGTACAATTCTTTTTATTTCGGTGCTTTGCCGTTTTTGGCACTACTCTATTCTCTTACCACCCTCTTGATTAGAACAGGTTAGAATCAGCATTCGGTGTTTGCCAAACCGCACTTTTGCAAAACCACGAATGTACTGCATTATGAAGATCAGTAATTAACGGCCTCTGAAAAAACCATGTTGATCGGAAAAAAATAAGCGGTGTTGTGTTAGGTAGCTCTTTACGGCAGATGATATTATGCGTTCTAGAAGTTTGCCAACTTTGCCGGTTAAGGAAATCGGTCTGTAAATTAAGAGGCACAGATGAGCCTCCTGTCTTGAAGATGGGGATGGCACGGGCAATTTTCCAGGCAAATGGTATGCATCCTGTGCTTTAATAGAGCACCTAAGATCGGGGATACGACCACTTTAGTCATTTTTAGTACTTTGGCGCATATTTCACCAGGGCCTGGATCAGAGTTGGTTGGGAGTCTATCAATGGCTGCAGCAATACCTTCATGAGTGATAAGCAAGTCATCCATTGCTGTAATGGGCTTTCATTCGTAAACACAGAACAAAAAAAAAATAGAATTCAATTCCTCTGCAGCTTCTGACGAAGAACGGAGTGTACCATTTTTGGATAATGATATGAACGATGGTGAAATTTATCACTTCCAAAATTTTCTCGTGTTGGTCTGCGGTAGGCTCGATATATCGTCGTTGAAAAGTTTTTCCTTGGCTGCCTCAATTTCTGCTTTGCACAGTTTATATTGTTCTTTGTAGCGTCATATCGTTTGGCCTTTGCATAAAGTCGTTTTTTCTTATTAATGCAGCGTTTAACGCTGGTTGTAAACCACGTGCTTCGCGTGGATGACGTGATAATGATTCTTCGAACGTATTTGTCTTTCACTTCCTTAAGGTTATCGCGAACAGTTTGCCAGTTATCATTTACACTTCTGAGAGCAAAAGAAGTGAAGAACTGCGCGAAAATTGATAACTATTCGTTTTCTATCTGCCGAGGTTTGCGCGGCTATAATCAAAAATTGTTTTCTTTTTTATCTCGGTTTTGGACATTGTAATGTTACCTCACAGTGTACTATTTTGGGATCGCTAATGCTGCTAATGCTATCTAAAATATGTACGAGCATACTGCCTGGTCCTGTGGTCAGCACAAGATCTAAAATTGTGTCGGCACGTGTTGTCAACGTGACCATTTGATTCAAACTAAACGAAGATAACACGTCAAGAAATTCTTGACATTCATGCCTTTTTGTGCTGCCAGGCGGTCTGCCTGACCGCCAATCAATCCCTGGGTAATTAAGTCCCCAGCAAGAATTGTTGGGTATTTTGGGTATTTGTTTTGTATGAAACACAGTGATTCGTTTGAGTTCTCAATAAATTGAGAGGAAGGATCTGGCGGACGGTAGCAGACCCCGACAGCAAAACTTACAGAAGCAGATAGGCGGAACATCACTCATACGATCTCTATACATGAAATTGCGTCGACTAAATGGGCTTGCAAATTCTTTTTACCGGCTACAATAACACCACTGCCGCGAGATACTGTTCTGTGTTCACAAATATAGAAAAATGTTTAGCCAATGATAATTCGCAATCACTAACATCAGGAGAAAGCCACGTTTCAGTTCCAAGCACATTATCCGGTGAACATGATTCATTGAACGAGCGTAGGAGGTCCTGTTTATTGAATAGGCTGCAAAAGTTTTCCAGGAGGATTGGCAGCTTTGAATACGAATGATTTTTCGGTCACTGTTCTTTGTCAGCCGTGGCGCTTTAGTCCGCTAAAAGTCCCAGTCTGCTCCATAGCAGGGGTTCCGAGCCTCAGCAGGGGTACGCAATATTAGTTATCTGGTTGCTCAAAGGTTAGCCTTTATATCAAACATCGATCTAACATTGCCTTTGGTATTCACATTTTGATCATAACTCGGCGTAATGTTCTACTACCTACGTTTAGTTCTTTTATTATTTGCGGGGTTTAACGCTCCGAAGCTACACTAAGGCTATGCGGCGAGCCGTAGTGGAGGGCTCCGGATTTATTTTGTCAATGTAGGGATCTTTAACGTGCGCCGAAACCAAGACACACAATTCTAGTTCTTTGTATTGGTCAGTGTTTATAGCCACCTCCCAGATTGCATATCATCTTGGGGCACCACCTACAATTGATAGCCTTCAAAATCAAGCATTGCGCATATTCACTTCCAGTCCTTTTAGAGTGCCTATCTTTCCCAATTGCCGGGACCTTCATATTCTGCCATTTGCCCGTCGCTTTAGCATGCTTATGTTTCGTGCTCGGAGTGACAGCCTTCAGACAAGTTGCTGTCATACCACCTTTTAAGTGCGAATGCACTTTATAAGCGACCCTAAACCTTCCACCGCCGCCGGCGGCGGCGGCGGCGGCGTCCGCAGTCCTCCTCTCCCTAGCAACGGCGTGGAGCGGAGAGGAGCGTCGGTAGCAACGGCGCGGTGACGTCACTTCACCACGTGACCGCGCTCGCTCCGCCTCCTCGCCGTGGCTGCGCGGGTGCGCGCCGCTCCCCGCACCGCTCCTCGCGCCGTGACGTCATGGTATGACGTCACAGCGCGCCTCCTCTCCCCAGCAGCTGCCGCGCGCCTCTCTCTCCACCGTGACGTCACACTCTCTCCTCTCCCCCTCGCTCGGCTGCAGCTGCCGTGCGCCGCTGTCCCTCTCCCCTTGCGCTCGCCTCCTCTCTCAGCCACCTGGCTCGGCGCGCTCAGCGCGGCGTACCCCCCTATATATGCAGCGATAAACTGCCAGACCGCCGTGGGTCGGCTCGCGCGCGCTCACGGGCGAATGCCAACGGATTTTAACTTTACTCCCCCTCATAGCATTACCCCGTGCATTCGCACTTAACCATGTTCACCCTCGGGGAAATGCTTGGGAGTTTTTTAATAAAAACTGCCCCCGGCTTTCCCATGTCAAACTGCTTACTTAATATCGAATCCAACTACGGGAAATAGACCACATATTTCTCAACAATCGCGTTGCCGAGACATACCTTACAACATTGAATCATCACATGTCACACGTTCATATCACGACCAATTCAAGAAATATTTATTTTCACAGTTTTAAATCGCTGTAAGGGCATTTTAACTATCTAATACTTAATATTATTATTCCTTCTCCAAAACGCTATCATTGAATCATGGTGTCACTTTTCCTACGACTGTGTTTTTGGAATTCCTGTATTTGTTTCAACTTATTCCAGTAGTGGCTAATGTTGTTGCTTATGTGTTTCCCAGTCAACGAGTATTGTATTGATCGTTTTCTATTCCTACCTGCCTATTATTTACCAGTGTTCACTCTATATCCTATAGAAGAGGTCCTAGACAGGCTTTACTTTGCTAACGTACACGCCTGTAAACTGGTATGCAGAGGCTTCGGAAGTATTTTCGATGGGGGGGGGGGGGGGACTCAAGCTACCCGTTGATGATGATTATCTTGTCGCTCTAGAAACTAGAGCGTGATTTTTTCTGTTGCCTGACATGTATAGAGTTTTTGAAAGAGATTTGTGCACGATGGGACAGGAAGGAACCCCGAGGATATTGTAATTCTCTTCGTACGCGGTTGCTCAGGGGACACAATTTTTTTGGAGGAATGCAAAAAGAGTGAGCGATAATTTCGTGTTTCAAGTTTATCGCCAAATGTCCATTGCATGCAGCGTTTAAGAAGGTGAGTGTCATTGATTTCTCGGCCTCAGTCTAGGTCAGTCCGAGTGGTTCAAAATATCTGTTCTAGGGTTTTTGTAAAGTGTGTGCTTCAGGATACTTTTCCTGTATAGCCCTCTTCTATACTGGATTATGTTAAAATTACAGCAAAAAAAAAACAACAACAGGGAAAAATGAAATTAAATATACAAAGATTCTTGGTATATATACTCTGCCGGCCACACCAAGCAAATGTTCTCTATTACAGTGAAAAATCTGGCAAATGCCTGTTATACGTCGGAATTTAGTCCCTGCTTAGCCTTTAAAACAGAAGAAACACCTAATGGCGCCTGTGTCCGCACTTTCGAACACAGGGTGAAGTCGATTTTTGTTTTGTCAATAGAAACTAATATTTTGTGACGTGACCGCGGTTGGGCTCAACAGAGTCGGAAATGTACTTTCCACATTAGTACAAGGTGTAGTCCCGCTAAATGTTAACTTTACCTGTTGTCGTTGTGTTTGGTAACTTTCACTGAACCAGCTCACTACCTGCTATAAGCGCTTTTTGACGTGGCAATGTACTCCGATAACAACACCAGAGTTTGGCGTGAGCTAAAGCTACGTTGTAGTTTGTTTTTAGGTTCGGTTCGGCAAAAAATTTAGGCTCAGGCAGTCAGACCGCTTTATACATGGGGCCTTTACCCATGCCGATACGCTGTTAACAAAAACAAAGTAAAACAAAAGAATAGAAATTTATATTTGTATCTAGTATATGCGGCGAATGCAACAGTTAAAAACAAAGGGTGCATTGGCTGTAGCTGCATAGTTACGCGGTGTCTCGCATGGCGAATGGTTGCGTGAGTACACAAGCAGGATGGTCTTCGTGCATTAAGCCTCGAGAGAGAGAAGGAAAGAGAACAACTTTAATAGAGCAGTAATCAGAAGATCATTTGTGAGTGGTCTTTATTTACGGGAATTCACGCATGCGCCGTACAGAGCGCGGCTGTCCTCTCGAGGAAGGCTATCGTAAGATGTGGACTTGTCCCATGATTGCCACGAATACTATTTCCTTCTCCTACCTAGCAGTTGGAGGCACTGGTGTCTAGCTTCTCCCTCCAGGAGAAGTCTGGATGCACAGCGCCAGTTTGTATTGCTTGTATTCACTGGCGAGGCACGCATGCAGGCAACCGTGTGAGTGCACCGTCACTCGTTACGTCGGGAGCCGCGGGATGGCGGTACTTGTCCGTGCTAAGCACATGACTGTATTGCACGTTACAGACTCTACCTCACCGAACGCAAAGTATTGCCTCGAGTCTAATGTGAGTGCGATTGATAAGAGAGAGTTTTAGCTGACCGTTTTCGACGGCCCACAGCCCGCTCGGAACAACCGGAGCCAATGCCGTTCGCGGCCAAGCGTGCCACGCATGTGCAGTGGCGCTCCCGCTTGCTATCGGAGCGGAGCGGAGCGTGGAGAATGTTCAGCTAAAACTCGCTAACGTTTCTGTTAACGCCACCGTTGAGAATCGTGTTGACACGGAGACGACGTACGCCGGTGTTGTTGTTTTTTTCGGCGTGCGGGTGCAGTGGCCCAAGCAGCGCCATGTGCGTGGCGCATCGGCCATGTCTGTGGCCGTTTGCAGTGTTGCCAAGCGAAGGAATTGACGGCTAAACTTTTCAACAAATACCACGCGCCCTGCATAAGAGAATTGAGTGGAATGAGGAGTTTGAGTGGATGTGGGTACTGCTCCAGCTGGCCTCGCTTCCGTTCGGTCTCGGGGGTGAGCCGAGGTTTTCTTCGGGGAGCAGTAAAGACTCCTTGGAATGACGTGGGCTTGTACCGCTTTGATGACTCTATGACAGCGGGCCGTCGTTATTTTGGCGCCAATTAACGTACACACCCCTTAATTCGGACCAACGCCTTCTCGAAACATGAGGCGCGATGCGCCGTTTTTGAAGAGGGCCCGTGGGATGTGGTACTCCCGGCGGGTTGTACTGCAAAAGAATCTGCGGATGCTCTCGCTGGCCTGCAAGCATTCTGATATGGTGCTCCATGCAATACTCTTTCTCTGCCCGGATTGTCTTCGTCCCAAAAACTTGTTCTTTCAGCGCTGTTTTCTGCCAAAAGACAAAATATAATTAACGACTTCTTAGCAGAATAAAGGTTTGCTCATAGCAGGATGGCAAACGGCCTGTTATTGTGGTTAATTCGATAATTCGGCATTCCGGTGAGTAGTACATTTCTTTACTCCCTAGAGGCCCGAATTAACGTCTGATCTGATCTGATTGTAGGGTTTAACGCACCGACGCAACGCAGGCGATGAGGCGCTCCGTAGTGAAGGGCTCCGGATTAATTTTGACCACCTGGGGATCTTTAACGTGCACCGAAATCTCATACACTCGGGCGTTTTTGCTTTTCGCCTTCATCAGAAAAGCGGCCGCCGCGGCCGGGAATCGAACCCGCGACCTCGTGCTCAGCAGCGCAACGCCTTAGCCACTGAGCCACCGCGGCGGGTCGGCCCGAATTAACGAGCTTTCACTGTATACTAGTGCCGTTAATGCAAATATACCGCTCGCGGGAACATGAATTGCTTATTAACGCAGGAAATGACAAAAGTGTCAAGTATCGCCCCTGCATTCTCTATCCTGCACCACAATTTGTGACGTCACCAATCTTGAATGATATAATGCGGGATTTGTGCAGCTTGCTTACGCCTCTTTCTGAAACAAACACTTAAAGTGGGTATCAGATTGTTTGTTTCATTTCAAGAAGTGTTTCCAAAGAACCGCCTAGGCACGCTTCTCCAATCCGCGCTTCAGCAGCAAAGATTCGTGACGTCACAAATCGTCGCACGGGAAAGTGAATGAGGGGGGATATACCTCTTTTATATACTTTTGGCTTTTCCTGCATTGATAAAGAACTGCTGTGTCAGTGAGTGGTATTAAGGGCGAAGCCCCTTGGGAGCTCGGGCTGTTGGCGTCTCACGTTGTCGTCGTAATCGCCGTCTCATGTAGTCACGGTACTAAAACACCGGGACACTCGTTTGCGCGTCGAACTAGAACGTAACGCGTACCAAAAAAACACACCAGGGCGCTCGTTTACGCCTCGCTCTAGAATGCTTGGTAACGCGCACTAAAAAACACCGGGTCACTCGTTTACGCCATCCCCTGGAAGGCTTCGTAACGCGAACTAAAAATCACCGGAACACTCGTTTACGCCTCGCGCTTTAACGTTTCCTGCTTCAAAGACAAAGGACTTCTTCAGCAAAGCTGTATACCTCCACCGTTAAGGGTTTGACCTCCGTTGGCAAAAATGCCAAATCGCCAAGAATACACTTATATATTCACTGCATGCATGCTTCGCCCCTCCCTAGGTTTCATGTTAGTGGAGATGGCCCGGGATTTTTTGTATTCACGACACTGTTTTTTACCGACACAGGCAGACTTTTCTATGCTTTTTGGTGTATTTGAAGGTGCTGTGGGAGATGGATTACGGCGATGTGAAATTTAAATAGGTAAGATTGAGGCTTGCGGAGTGCCTCTGATTCCAATTTTTAAATCGCCAGATTCTGCTCCGCCTTTCGTAAACTTTGCAAGGCGGTTCGAGAGCAAGTCTTTCACCGAGGGGGATTCGAGAGGGAGATTCTTCAGCATATCGTCATGATGAGCGTTCTCAAAGGTCTTGGGGAGGTCTTAGACCAGCATTACCCCAATATATATAGCGGAGAACACTTATACCCGTCAATGATTTGATGTTTTAGGCAGAGCACCAAGTGCTGCGTAGGGAGGCATGGGCAGGAACCTATCGTGGTTGCGTTTATTTTTCTGCTCCATAAACGGAAGCACACTACCCTTCTCATTGAGGAAGAATGCGCCATTAGGCAGCGTTGGCTACAACGCTTCTTCGTGACTGCAGAGAGCTTCGGGGGTCCGCATCACGCTGCGAACAGCCTATGATTTCGATAGTGACCGCGCTCTTATAGCAAACACCACTATGTTAGTTTTGCTCACAGAAAGAACTTGCGACATGTACTCGAACGCCACACCCGCTCCAAGCGCTTGAAGAAAGCATTTCTTTCATTAATACTTCATAGCTAACATGGCGAAGCGGTCCGACGAGTTAGGGGCCGACATATATGGTTTCGTGCATTTTTGTTGTGCGTGGGCAAAAACATTTTCCGGAAACGCCAACTTTATCGCGAATGCTGAACAGAAAACGGCTGTAACCCCTGTTTTATCAAAACTTCCACATAAACGATTGTATGACAAGTGATCGATAAGACGAATACATGCATGATTACCACGAATTTCATTTACTTTTCATAGACGGGTAGTTCGCCGTGAAGTGGCAAAGGCTGTGGAATTCCAGTCTTCTGCATCCAGATGGGCTTCTACGGTAGGAAAACGATCAGCCCGATGTGTCTCCTAGGACAAAACTTTTTTTTAGAAGTTTCACCAACTAATTACAAGGGTGTGTTCACTTCCATGACCAAATTACGAGAAAAATAAGTACGAGTACATTTTATAAACGTTTATGGTACGTGTATTTCGTACAGTTTCTTTGGTCATCCTCCTTCAAAATCGGATAGTAATTTGCGATGTCTACTCGGATGTGCGGAAATTAAAGAGCTGACTACTACTACGCAC